>NC_058130.1:608761539-608898507 GCF_016433145.1 Gracilinanus agilis | reverse complement strand
TATATATATATATATATATATATATATATATATATATATATATATATATATATATATATATGGGGGAGGGGGGGAATTCTGAGAAGATGGTGGCTTAGAAGCAGCCAGGCTCCAGACCTCTGTAAACACTTTAACACCAATCAAGGACAAAGGGCTTCCAGGGACAGAAAATCAAATTTGACAACAGAACAGAGATGAGGGGTCCTCTTTCTAAACCAACTTAAAAGGCATGCCAAAAATAAGCTTGAATTCTTGAATGGGTTCAAGGGAAAAAGAAAATGGAAGATCCCAAGTCTCCTCCCCCACCTAATGCACTGAGTCTCCAGCAGATCCTGGAATCTCTGGGTGGGTAAGAGCACTAGTCTGAAGGGAGGGAGTGCCTCCCTGGCAGAGCTGTGCTAGATTCAAGGCTCTGATCACAGACTGCAGGGAGTAAGCTGGAGGAGAAACACAGAGAGGGCAGCCAAACATTTGATCTTGTACTGCACCCCCTTTTCTCAAGGTTTTGTCCTCAGGGCACATAAAGCTTTGCAGATCAACTCCACCTTTGCTTAATATTATCAATACAGCAGATAAGAAGTCTTTAGAGGGAAGGGAAGCTCCAACACCCCTCCTCCATAGACTGCAGTTAAAGTAGCCTCAATCACACCTTTAGCTTTCACTATCAGCTGGGGAAGATCTGGCCCTGGGCCTCACTAATCTCACTAATCTAGTAAA
Source organism: Gracilinanus agilis (assembly GCF_016433145.1). Classification (NCBI taxonomy): domain Eukaryota; kingdom Metazoa; phylum Chordata; class Mammalia; order Didelphimorphia; family Didelphidae; genus Gracilinanus; species Gracilinanus agilis. The sequence continues at coordinate 608,897,790 of NC_058130.1, read as the reverse complement.
TCAACAGAGCAGAGAAGAAACCCTTACAGGACTGAATAGCCCAAAACCAAAGATCCTGTAAATAAACAAAGGATCAAGATTACAGCCAATAACAGGGGGAAAGAAGGAGAAAAAATATGAGTAAACAACAGAAAAAGGAAAAAAATTACCATTAACAGTTTCTATCCAAAAAATGAACAAAGAAAAATAGATCAGGGGATGATTAATGAACATCAAGAAAAAACACAAAAACTGCAATGAAATGGACACAGGCTATGGAAGAACTCAAAATTCAATTAACTCAAGAATTCAATTAACTCAAGAACTCAAAAAACATTAAAAAGAGGCTGAAGACAATTGGGAAAAGAAAATACATGAACTTAAAAAAGAAAATAGTGCCTTGAAAGCCAAAATTGGCCAGCTTGAAAATGAGACAAAGAAAGTGAAAAGATGATCTACAAAGAAAATCAGACCAGAAGGAGAAGGATGACCAAAAAGCCAAGGATGAAATTCAGTCTTTAAAAATTAGAATCCCAAACTAGAAGTGAATGACTTCACAAGGCATCAAGAATCTATAAAACAGGGAGCAGCTGGGTGGCTCAGTGGATTGAGAGCCAGACCTAAAGACAGGAGTTTCTAGTTCAAATCTGGCCTCAGACACTTTCCAGCTGTGTGACTTTGGGCAAGTAACTTAACCCCCATTGCCTAGCCCTTACCACTCTTCTGCCTTAGAGCCAATAAACAGTATTGACTCCAAGACAGAAGGTAAGGGTTTAAAAAAAGTATCTATAAAACAAACTCAAAAGAATGAGAAATTTGAGGAAAATTTGAAACATCTCAGTGATAAAACCTCAGATCTGAAAAACAGAGACAATTTGAGAATTATTGGACTACTGGAAAATCATGACAAAACGAAAAGCCTGGACATCATCCTATAGGAAATTATCCAAGAAAACTGCCCCGGCATTCTCAAACAAGAGGGAAAAATGGAGATTGAATGAATCCACAGATTGCCTCCTATATTTAATTCCCAACTGACAAAGCTCAGGAATGTAATAGCTAAATTCAAGAACTACTAGACCAAGGAAAAAATATGACAAGCTGCTATGAAGAAGTCATTCAGAAACCATGGAACCACAGTTAGGATAACAGGATCTGGCTGCATCTACACTGAAGGACTGGAAGGTATGGAATATGATATTCTGGAAAGCAAGGGAACTAGGCCTACAACGAAGAATGAGCTACCCATCAAAACTGACTATATTCTTGGAGGAGAAAGTCTGGTCATTTAATAAAATAGATGACTTCCAAGCATTCACAAAGAAAAGTCTGGACATAAACAGAAAATTTAATGTCTAAACACAGAACTCAAGAGGATCACCAAAAGGTAATTAAGAGGGGGGAAAAAACCAAAACTTTTTTTAAAAAGACCCAATAAGTTCAAATGATTTGTATTCCTATAAGAAAAGAAGAAATTGGTAACTCTTAAAATTGTTATCATCATCAGGATAGGTAGAAGTATATTTAGAGGGAATAGTGACAAACTATAGGATGAAATGTCAAGATACATACATGTATGTATAATTATATATAAAATAAGAAGTAAAAAAGGATAATATTAAGAGAAATGGGAAAAGAGACAAAGTGAGGTAAACATATTTCATAAAGAAGCTCATGGTGGGAGCTGGGGAGAAGACAAATATACTGGGAAGGGTAAAGAGGTTGGAGACAGGAAATACTTAAGTCATACATGCATTGAAATTGACTCAAAGGGGAAAGAAGAATTAGATCTATTGGGGCAGATAATTGATTTGTGCTCTATAGAGAAATAGAAGGGTAACAAATGGACTGGTGGGGATTGAAGCAATAATAGGGAGGGAGAGAGCATGGGGTAACTCAAAAAGACCCTAAAGAAAAATAAGAGGGGGATAAGAAGGGAGTTAGGAAAAAGTGAAGTAAAATAGGGGTGGGGATTAGGGGGATTGATTAAAAACAAAACACTGGTATAGAAGGAAACAATGAAAGAAGAAAAGGCAGGATAAGGAGAGGAAATGTTGGGGAATACACAGCTAGTAATAATAACTCTGAATGTGAATGGGATGAACTCACCTATAAAATGGAAGCAAATAGCAGAATGGATTAGGAAATGTTATGATGATAATAACAGATAATTTGGAGAAGCAGATAAATGTGTAAGGCCAATAGACCTTCAAGTCACAAACACTGATTGACAGGGTTCAGTGAGAAAGGAGGGGGTTAGACACTCCTGGATCTCAATCCCCTACCCCCTAAACAGTTGTTGTTTTCAGTTGGAAGATGGAGACTGGCTAAGATTCTTCTGGTAAGTTTCTGTTATGGCTGAACCCCAATGATGTTCCCTTTCTTTAATTTATATTCCTCACAGGTCTGATAGAGGAATAAGCAGAAGCTAGTTATCTAACTGATGAGGACAAAGATAAATGATCTTAAAACTGGCAGCAGACAGGATTCAAACTAGATGTCCAGACTGAGTTGTGAGTATTCCCCCAAATAATTTCCAGGCACAGTTTTTAAGGTACAGCTTATATTAAGAAATAACAAGGAAAACTAGAGTAGTTAATGAAGGTATTTGAATAAGGAAAGGTGACCCTGAACTATTAGGTTGAAGCTGCCCTTCCCCCCCACAGGAGGGCGTGAAGGCACCTAACTGAACTTGTTAGATAATTTATATACCTAAACACTAAATCACTAGATAATTATTATATTGATATTGATGAGGATTAATTCTAACAAACAGGCTAACCCTTGAGTAGAAACCACACTGGCTTATGCCACAATGGCCACTCAAGTGATTCCCCCCAAGTCTGGAGTAATAAGCAGTCTGTCTGCTCACTTCAACCCCCACAAAGCAACTGCCAACTCCTCTTAACTGCCCCCTCACCCAAAGTTCTCCAGGGGGGTCCCCTGGAATTCTGGGTGAGGCTGTCCCTGTATCTTTGCAGGGATTCTATGCATCCATCTCTACACAACAGAAACAATTCACAAGTGAATTCTATCAAACATTCAAACTCATCAGTTTGGTTGATAGAAAAGGAAAATGACAAATGAAGCAGGGGATTTGGAAAGACTAGGATATTAGTACACTGTTGGTTGATTAGTGAAGTAGTCTAAACATTCTTAAGAAAAATGTCAAATCAGGCCCAAATACCTATGAACCTGGGTATGCTCTTTGACTTAGCACTACCAAAATTAGGAATGTATCCTAAAGTAAATAGGAAAAGACATATGTACAAAAATATTGATATCAATTTTTTGTGTTAGTAAAGAAATAGAAATTGAAGGGATACACATAAATCTGGGAATTGCTAAACAAGTTATGGTACATGATTGTGATATCTTTTATGCTATAAAATGATCGAGTTTTAGAAAAAATCTTGGTAGAATTGTATGAAATGATGCTAAGTGAAATGTGAAGAACTTGGGAAAACAGTACACAATGACAACAATATTATGAGGATAATCAATTATGAAATATTTAGCTACTCTCATCAAGACTAAATCATGGCAATTCCAAAAGGCTCATGATAAAAAAAATCCTCTATTCCACCATAGAAAAACTAGATGAAACTCTGAATGCAGATTTAAGCACATTTATAACTTGCTTTTTTAGGGGGGAGGGGTGATTTGTGTTTTCTTGTGCAAAATGGATAATATGAAAATGTTTTACATGACATCATACATATAATTGATACTGAATTTCTTGCCTCTTCAAGAATGCAGAAGATACAAACTAGAGAAAGAGAATTTTGAATCCAAAATGTAATGGATTAATTTCTTACATGTAATTCAATAAATTTAATGAAATGAAATATATTTAAAACTCATTTGATTCATGAAAAATGATGATGAAAGGAACAAAAATTTGAGTATATAATACTTCAAGATATTACAATAGAAAACTGCTAATTAGCATTGAAATTAGAGGATAAAACATAGCTAGAAAGAAAATATAAGTTACAACCAAAAGTAAAGAATATATTATACACCTAGACAAGATATTGCTGTCTTCCATATCAAAAGACTAAGAATACTGTACCCCAGTAGAAAAAGGCATAGCATGTACCAATAGACTTCATTCCATATACTGAGAACTATATAGCATCTCTTGGAAGGGAATTGGAATATAATACAGTAAATGGAAAGAAAATTCTTGGGCTTCCACGAAAGTAGTCTTCATGGAAATAGATTTCTCTAAAAATTTAATCATTTTCACAATTATATCTAAAAGAACTCTATGTATCAGGTGTGTATGAACAGTACTGTCTCTGCACATATTTGACACTCCATAATTTTTAATTCTTATTTTTTCTATTTCATTTTGATGATCATGTGTAATCCAAAATATGATATGGCCAAGGCAAAAATTTATGTTTTATTTTTTTCTGGAGGATAAGCTGTCTATATATCACAAATGTGAAAATTCCTGAAATTTCCTTGTATTATTCTACTTTGAGTCTCTTCAAGGAATGTAAAAAATGTAGTAAAAACCTGAAAAATATAGGAATAGCAATTGAAATGTCCAAATTAATTTGTTCCTAGAGTTGCTTATCCCATATATGACTTGCTAATGTCAGCATTTGTGGTAACTGGTAAATTTTTTCTACTGTATACAGAGGAATATAGCTAGGAAATATATAAGATTATGTGTCCTCAAAAATAGCTTTTAAATAAAAGCCCTTTGCTTTGAAATAGCTCTACTTATAGATTCTCCTCTGAAGGATTATAAAAATCTTAAGAAAAAGAAGAAAATGTGTATGTTGAAGAACAACTCTATAAGACTGAAAGTTGAATGGGAAAAAGATTTTTCTCACTTCTATCCTGTTTATTTAGGTTTATTTCTTCCTTTCCACCATATCCAGAATCTAGATGTAACTTAAATGAGAAAAGTGAGAGAAGAAAGAGACACAGACACAGACAGACAGGAACAGAGAGAATATGTCCTGGTATGTAAACATATGACCAGTTTGGTAAGTGTCTAAGGATATGACTGTATAACCATTTCTGTGAGCATTTTCCCCTTTTTTGGCTCTAAGCAGCCTTTGTAAGGAGTAAAAATGGGTTTTGATTGATAAATATTAAAAGGTTGGTTGCCAGGGGATTGAACAATTATCAGTCCCCAATTAAAGAATAATCTCAAGTTAAAATACCTTTAATGGAAAATTTATTTACAAATGAGAAAAGGAAGAAGAAATAAGGAAATAAGAGAGAGAATAAAATAGGATAAGTAATCTAACACAGTAGGTAATTTGCTCCAATACCCTAGTTTAATCCAGGTAGATCTAATTAACCATCAGTGGAGGGAAATCTGGCCTTGAAATTCAGAGGGCCAGAGGCCAGGAGGGCCAAAGAGCCCCAAGGCAAATGAAGCAAAAGCTTCAGTCACAGAGTCTCTTTGAAAAGGAAGTTCCTTAAGAGAAGTTCAGGAAAATTCAGACTTTACACTCACCACGTGGAATTCTGAAGGAAAGATTTAAGAACAGTCTCACCAGCTTCAGAGCTCCTTCAGGTCCCTTTCACAAATCAGAAGACCCTCTTCAGGTCCTATTTATGAACCAGAAGAAGAGAGCCCAGCTGTCTGACGCCTCTTTTTAAAGGGGACTCTTTTGTGTCATTTCCTGTGGCCTCCTCTTAGTTTACTTGTCCAATCACAACAGACATTTTTCTTAGGACTGCCCAGGAGGCAGTCAGTAAATTCTGATTTGTTAGTCTAGTACGCATAGGTTACAGACCACTCAACTTGTGAGTTAAATGGAGATGTTTTCACCTTTGGTAATTAAATCTAAAGATGGGCAAGGTAGATTTAATCTCATAATCACACCTTGATGGATCATATGTTATGTTATATATCCAACTACCTTTCTGTCTAAGTAAATAGGAAGGATTTTCCCTCTGACATATACTACTTCCTCATGATCTCCCCTGGCTTCTCTTCATAACTCACACTGGAGAAAAAAAATCAGCCTACCTGGTGATTTCAAACTGAAAACTTAGGGAAGCCCTGGTCAAATCATTAATAACAATGTCTTTTTCTCCCTGATGACAAGTAAGGGGTGGTAGATATATATAAGAGGGATTAATGAAAAGTGAGTCTTTTCAATTACAGTATGAATAAACATTTACTAATTCAGGTTCTACTGAAGAAATGCAACAGTAAGTGGTCACAAGCTGGTCTGCAGAAAAAAATCATAATATTCTATATAGGATTGAGGGGCAACATTTCATTGTAAGTCCTTGAATTAGGAAGAAATCATGTCTTTTTGTGAGGAAAGTTTCTTTATATAGAGTTTTGAGGAAAACTCTGCAAATCCTGTATAGAAATGTGATATTAAAAGAAACCCAAAAACTCATAAACAGAATGTAAGCCCCTAAAAAGAGAAATAACTGCACTTTTCTCTTTACATTCCAGGATATAGCATATTCTCCTTGCATATAGTAAATTTAATTAAGACAAATTATAAGTTTTGTTGCAGAGGGGTGTCCTATTCAGCTATGATTTGGACTATATGTCTTCTAAGGTACCCTCCAAATGAATTATGGTATTCTTCAAAAATAGGTAAGGAAAAAAATAACTTAGTTGCACCAACCATAATTTCCATATAACACCATGGATTGGACACCTGTAACTATGGTCAATTGTATTGGGGCTTATGGATTTTAATAGTTATTGAGTAATATCATCTTTCTAGGAAACCTCCAAATCCAGCACCTCTGACTATTAAACCAGTCTATTTCCCTTTGGTAGACAAAATCAAAATATTCAGATCTAGAAGTTTCACAAAATTGTAAGATTTTTAAGGTCAGAATTTATATATATATATGTATATATATATATATGTATGTATGTATGTGTGTGTGTGTTGTTTAAATTAGTGATGGTCAAACTTTTTAAAAAGGGGTCCAAAGGAAAGGAAATACTCATCTTTCAGTCTGTTTCTAAGGCAACTCTTTCAAAGTTTCTTTGTATTGTATCATACTCATTGTATTAGTCAGATTAGGAATAATGTTGCACAGCCAGATAGAACATTTCAGGGGGCCTCAACTGGCCTGCTGGCCCTAGTTTGCCCATCACTGGTTTAAATTAATAGAAGGATAAATCTTTATTTTTTTCATTTTCTGGGAAACAATATAAGAAGATTCATCCAAAGGTAAGAACATTCCTGATGATTTTGCATCTGTTCCCTAGACAAAGAATATGTTCATAATATTCTCATAAAACTCTTAAAATTGTTTTAATCTAAATTAATTTTCCTAAGTAATAAATGATGACAGCTGAAACTTATGAAGCTATTCTAAACTATTAAGTCAATGATTGAGAAGGCATTAACATCTAAAAGCTAATTAACTAGACTACCAGTATATTGGAATTGTGTACAGCTTCCAGGAATGTGGAAACTTGGAAATATTTGGCTAGGCATTTAGATTATGATTTGTCATTCTCTTTATCCTGGAAAGGAGAAGAATACTTAATGAATTAAATAATAAGATTATTTGTCCCCTCAAAATTCAAGTACAGGTACGGGCAGCCCTAATTCAAAGACAATGAGTTTATATTATTCAAACATTTTCTGATTAATCTACTCAATCCAGTCTCCAAGGGACAATAGCCCTAATTAATCAGCACAATAAATCAAATACACCATTTTCTCAATAAGATGGGTACTTGCCAATGATTTCTGGGCCTCTGAGCATAGTGCTATAGCATAGAAAAACTACATTTTAAAGAACGAGAACATTTAGGTGTGAGGAGTATTTACTTAGCAGAAAAGCTTTACTGCCTAGATTTTTATTTCAGAGATTATTTGGAGGCTTTTAGTGACACATCTAGTTCATCTCACAAAATCTCATGGAAAGGGAGGAATGTTCATTACTGTAGCTTGAACATCATAATCATTAAAATTATTTAGTATTTTTTAAAGTTTCCTAAATACAACAACTGCCTAAAACTAATGGGCTTAGAGTGACACGTAATCTTTCTACTATAAGAGTAATGTAAATAAATAGAAACTGAATATGGAAATAACCAAAGGAAAGGGGGATGAAAGGAAATTTGAGTGAGCATAACAACTTGCCTTACTCTTTCAAAATGAATTTGTTATGGAGTGCCACATGCTACATATCTACCTCTGTTCTCATGGCTGTTGAAAATCTTCCCATTGCCTTCACCTCTGGCTCTCATAAAGAAAAAAGTTGACTTGCCAATTTGTTGAGGAATTTCCAGATCTTCTAGTCCACTCTATCAAATACTTGAAACAAATCTCTTAGATCACTGAGTTGTCAAATCTTTCCATTTTACCTGAGTGTTACTGAGAAGTAAGGTCAGGCGTCAGCAACGTATGGCTCTTGAGCCATATCTGGCTCTTTTGAGGGCCATATATGGCTCTTTCTGCAGGAGCCATAAAGTCAATTTTTTTTCAGGCGCTGTTAAGGGAGTGCACACTGTTACAGGAGCGTGCACTGTGAGCACTGTACGGCTCTCAAGAAATTACATTTTAAAAAATGTGGCGTTTATGGCTCTCATGGCCAAAAAGGTTGCTGACCCCTGCCTAAGGTTAATAGTAACCATTATCTTCCTGCTAAAGGATCTAGTCCAATCTATATGCCTCAGACATTTTGTATTGTCGCTTTTACACTTTTTCATTCACAATTCAGAGACCTGGAGCAACTAAGGAGACACCTGGATAAACTTGCCTTGGTAGCAAGGCTCATGAGAGAATATTTTATAGAAGGAACAATACAAAAAATGCACTCTTTAAGTTTTTGTTTTACGATGTTGACTCATAAAAAATTCAAACTATATGATATACCATTTTATTTATTTAACTTCCCTGAGAACTACCAAAGATATTATAATGAGTCATTTAGAACCTTTCATCTGAGGAGTTTTGAGGTTTTCTCATATACAACTTTCTCCACTACACTGATGTGGAAAGTCTAATTTCAATGAAATGAACATCTTTGCCCAGAATTATACAGCAAGTTAATGATGTAATCCAAACTGAAGGAAGAGTGGAAATCTCTCATCCTCGGGGAAGTAAAGTATTGTGGAAATATGACATATACCTTTTATGACATGTTAAAATGTAAACTAGGGCTATACTCAAGCAGCATGTGCTCACTGGAGAATTCATTAATTCAATGAAGGCCATATGACTTGTCCTTAAGGCTCCACCAGAGAACTGTAAATCTTCTGAACAACTTGCCATCCAAAATCTGATATTCTAGGCCAAAGACTGAGAAAAGTTATAATACTAGGTATGTGGTTCCATGATTCTGATGAAAGATATAATGTCAAGTTCTATATAAGGGGTCAGGAAAGCTTGGTTTGAATTCTATCTCTTCTTCAGACCATATATTCCATCATTTACCAAATCTCATCATTTCTACCTTTACAGTTTTTTATATTCAACATTTTACCTTCACTCACACCCCTACCTTAATTCAGGCTCTTGTCCTCTCTTGATTTTATTCATAAAATCATCTCCTAATTTTCTTCCCTAACTCAATTCTCTCCTTACTCTAACCCATCCTAAACACTGCTTCCAAAGTGATTTTCTTTGTGTATAGATTTCATTATGTTTTGGTAATATGTCTGATTCATTCATACTCTTTTTTCTGGATCAATGTTGGAATAAAATGAGAGATTCATAGGTCATAGAACAGTTCATAAAAGGCAGTATATTTAATCCTAACATGGGAAGAATAGCCAACAAAGATATATTAGCACTTAGTTCCTAGGAGATTCAAAATCCCTTATCTTTACAGAAATGCTTCTGGTATAGTGATGTCTTAAAAAGTCATCTCAGCATATCCTCCAAGCTAGAGGTCCCCATTGCTATTTAGGTAAAACTTTTTATCTCCTTAGGTGACCAAGAAGCTACTTTAATAGAGCCAGAGGCTATCAGAATGCTGAGTCCAAAGAGAAACAGCTTGAACTTTGTCACACTTCCAATTCAATCAAGTCCCGGCTTTGTCTCTATTTAGGGGAAAACTAGCCTAAAGCATGTTGGAGTAGAGGAAGGGGGGAAGCCCTGGTAGATATTTGTTTTTATCATATCCTGTCATTTTTTATACTCAAACAACTTTAGTGGCTCTTTTTTGCCTCTAGGATAAATTATGAACTTCAGTTTTTAAAGCCCTTCGCAACTAAATTGCCTCAATTTATCTTTCTACCCTGGTTATACATTATTCCCCTCCTATAGTCTGTAATCCAAATTAGTCTTCATCTTATGCCTCACACATAGAATTCTAACTCCTACCTCTATCCCTCTGCACTGACTGTTTCCACAACCTGTAACCTTTCCTGCCCACCTCTACCACATAGTATCCTTCCCTTTCTTCAAGGGGGCATAATTACATCCATCTACATGATGTCTTTCATGGTCTCCTCAACTAGTAGTGCTCTCACTACAGAAGTTTCTTGTGTTGTATATTTAACATTAATTACCTTTAAACAGTGCTTGTTTATGTAAATTAGCAACATGCAAATTGAACTTTTACATAAAGTATTCTGAAAGAAATCAATATTTAAAAAGAATACCTACAGTAATTTTACCATACATGACTGTGTTCTCTCACTCTATTCCTGCCCCCTCTCCATGCTCTGAAGCTTCTCATTCCCTCTACCCAACAAATAAATAAATTAAAAAAATCCTCCAACTGAAAATGGAAGGGATGGATGAAAGAACATCCCTTTCTCTGAAGCCCCACTATGGGAGCTTGACTTATTGAGACCTCTGGCACTGAGGGAGAAGACCTTTGCCCCACCACCTACCTGCCTACATGTCTGGTTCCTTTATCTATGTCTTCCATCTGTCTGTGCTCAGTTACTATGTATCTATTCCCAGCATCCACATGTCACCATCTTCTTCTGTCTACATCGATGTTGAGCTTCACAAACAAGTTCTTCCTCTTGCTCTCATTCTCTGTCCCTGTCACCCTTTGCCCCACTTTTCCCAAGTCCTTGGGCAAATTCACATTATTTCTAACTACTGTCTTATTGGCAGAACTCTGGTAACAGTCACATTTTGAAACCAATGAGTATGTCACATATTTTTTATCAATTTCCCACTTTACTTACTTCCCTGAGTTCCCAGATTTATAATTCATTATTCATTAGCACTTAGTTCCAGGAGACTCAGAATCCCTTGTCTTTAGAGAAATGGTTCTGTTAAGTTGAACAGGATATGGTTTCTCCAAGAGTGGAATTAATGAGCCCCACAATGTCCTCAAGGCAGTGGGCTATAACTTCATGAAATAATATTAAAATAGACAACATAAATATAAATTGCCCATTCCCAATACCTCTCTCCATTGACATACTAATAAGGGCAGGATCATTGTACCACAGGAGGAATAGTAAAAAAGGACAATTCAGTAAATCATTCTAGATAATTAATTATGTACTATATAATCAGATATTGTTTTTGGTGGTCAGAGAACTTTAAAAATTCAAAATACAGCTTATAGAACACAGCAATTTGTGCTCTAAGAAACTGTTTGCCATGAAGGCAGCCTCTGCAGTGACATCCCTTGATGGAGAAGCTTCTTTACCACCAATATCATCACTTCTTTTCCTTGCTCATGTTCACACAATTTAACCAAAGGACCCTAGTATTTGCGTCTCAACTCTTCAAAGAATGACTGTGCAATATATCTTACCTTAGACAGCACAAATGCAAAACTGTCCAGGAAATGATGAATAGGAGGAAGTAAATTAATACTGTAATTAGTGCTCCAAGTATTCCTGATTGCTTCGTCCTTATAAAGCTCCAATAGAGTTTTGCAGCATCAGCAACCGGAGTCTCTCCATCATAAACAAGTCGCTGGTGTGTAAAAATAGAAGAAATACATATATAGATGTAGTTATATATGTGTATATGTAGATATATATGATATATAAAAGGTAAAGGAAGGAAAGAAGAAAAATGAAAAGAAAAAGGAAGAATAGAATATGTATTAAATATTTACTATATTATAGACACTAAGTTAACCACTGGATTGATAAAACTAAGCAAACAAAATGGTCCTTGCCCCCAAGGAATTTAAATTCTAATTAGTAAAGACAATATGTAGTGAGGTTCTGGAAAAGGAGTGGATGGAAAGGTTGGCAGCAATCAGAAAGAAGTGGAATTCTGTAGTGGATTTTTTAGGGGGGTTGCAGTGGAACAGCTGAAAAACCAGAAGGACAGTTCTGGAGAGATAATTCAAGCATGTGTGCTTAACTCCAGGGCTATGAAAGTAAAAAGAATATAGTTCCCACCCTCAAGGAGTTTACATTCTACTAGAAAAAAATAATATAGAAGCCTATATATCAAAAAAGTATAATTTCTTTTAAATAATAAAGATGTCAAGTTTCGTTTTCATAGAACAGAATTTGTAATCTACTAGGCTCTTTTCCTTGATAAAGAAAAAAAAAAGCTGGATTGGTCTTTGCTCCATTGCTTTACTCAGGCTTTTCTCTCCCTTTGTTTTCCCCTTCATGATTTAAAAGCATGTATCAGGGGATGTACACTATACATGCAATTCATGAAGTAAAATCCATGTTTTATTTATGTACTATTAGCTTTTGGATTTAATGAGCACACACTGTATAAAGAAATTAAATATCAACACTGGGAAGATTCATTTTCTTCGCAAGAAAGACATGATATGACTACAATTATAGGCAGCATAATATGAAATGGCTTTTTAAAGTCACCTAACAAAAGCCATCTAGCCATTAGCTTTTTAAAGACAAGTTTAAATTGAATTAATATAACAATAACAGCTTATTACAGCCAAAGGATTAGCAGAATCTTGAGTTCTTAAAAGATACAAGGAGAGAAAATTTCTAGACACCTATTTCTGATTCTACCACTGATTTTCTATGTGTCCTTAGACAAGTCAGTGGACCTTGTGATCATTCATTGTTCCCTTTAAAAACATGGATAACAATTATTTTTGACTTTTGATATTAATAATAAAAGCTAATCATAGCATTTTAAAGTTCATAATTAATTTTACAATTCATCCCATATGACCATTTCAATGACTTTATGAGGTACATGCTATTAGTATCCTATTTTATAGGTAGAGAAAATGAGATTGGCAGAGATTAAATGATTTTCCCATGGTCACACAGAGCTAATAAGTGTCTGAGGCAAGATTTAAACTCAAGTCTTCTTGAATACAAGTCCAGTATTCAATTTATTGTACCATTTTGCAAAATAAAGGAAAAATTAATTTCCCCTCAACATATTTAATGAAGAAGAGAACACATATTTAAATTAAACTCAATGCCAGAAATTAACAAAATTTAGGGTGTGTGAGGATCTATCCTACGTACCAAGAAGAGGAAATTCTGGGAAGATGACTCTGCTGGAATTTCCATAAACTATTGACTCAAGTGATCATTGGTTATATTTGCCTCTCTATAAGAATATTTAGGAAAACTAGATCATGAAAAAGGTAATGTTTTATCATACCTAAAAATAGTTTTCATGGGGTAACAATAAAAGGAGTGTGATGAGAGTTAGAGTAGAAAGTGCAAGAAAGCAACTGAGCCTGGGAAAAGCAATAGGACTAAAATATCCACAGTGTTGGGCCATGGGTCTTTTTTTTTCCTCATGTTACTATTGTAAGTGATAGAATTAATGCCTGAAATGTGTCAAGATTTTCAATAGCATCAAATGTGTATTAGGGGCTTTCTAAGTGCCCGGGGAGATATACAGTCCTCTCTATCCACTTCTACTACAAAAAAAAAGTATTTACTTAGACAAAGGGAATCTAAGATACATAGACAATAGAATAGCATTACAGTACTGACAAAGACACAAACAGACTTAATCAATATATATCCATTAACACACTCTTGCATATTCATTTATATATTTAATTTATATACATATATATATATATATGTACATAGAAATATATATGGAGAGAGAAGACAGAGAAATTTATGTTGTTCACTCATTTCAGTCATGTCCAACTCTTCATGACCACATTTTGGGATTTTCTGGGGAAAAATACTGGAATGGTTTGCTATACTTTTCTACAGATCATTTGACAAATAAATGAGGAAACTTACCATCCTTGTTCTTTCACTTTTCTCCTATCTAACCCTATTAACTGGCTCCTTCAGTATATCTCACAAATATATTTGTGTCTTCGCCCATTCTAAAGAAAAAAAATTTTCACTTGATCCAATTATGTATCATATCTAATCTCTCCTTATGTTTGTGGCTAAATTCCTTAAGAAGTCTAAAATATGTGTTCCCACCTTCTTTCATCTCATTGTCTTAACTCATTACAGTATGGCTTCCAACCTTATCACTCAAATGAAACTTCTCTGTCTAAACGCCATAGTGGTCCCTCCTAATATCAAATCTAATGGCCATTACTCAACTCTCATACATCATAGCCTCTTGTCAGTATATGACATTTTCAATCATTCTCTTCTCTCTGATACTTTTTTCTCTCTAGACATTCATGACACTATTCTTTTTCTTTCCTGGTTCTCTTATCTTTTTTATTACTCTTCAATTTCCTTTGCTGGATCTTCATCCAGATCATTCTTACTAAAGGTGAGTGTTCCACAATCTTTGTTCCAGAACCATTTTTGTTCCTCCTTTACATTACTTTACTTGATAGAGTGATGATTCTCAAATCTATTTGTCCAGCCCTAACTTCTCTGCTGACCTCCAGTTTCAAATCTCCAGTTGCCTATTAGATATCTCAGTGTGGCTATCTAAATTGAACTTCACTACCTTTACTCAAAAACTCTCCCTTCTACCAACACTCCTTATTAATATCTATGGTACCATCATCCTCCTAGTCACCCTTATTTACATATTAGATACCATCTTCTACTCCTAACTGTCTTTCATTCCCTGCCCTACATATCCAATCTGTTCTCAAATCATTTCAATTCTACCTTTTTCATATTACTTGCATATATGCAGTTCTCTCCTCTGAGACTGCCATCACCTGGAATGGGCCTTTTCACCTCACTTGGACTACTGCTATAGTTTGTTGGTTACAATAACCTCTGCCACAAGTCTGTCCCCACTCCAATCCATCCTCCACCAGGCTTCCTAATCACATCTGACCCTGTCACATACACAGTCCATGACTCCATATCATCTCCAAATTTAAATATAAAGCTTTCTGGTTAGTCCTCCAACACTTCTTACACCTTATACTCCCACAGACTCTCTGATCCAGTGATATTGAGTTACTTCCGTTCCTTGAAAAAGATACCCAACCTCTCAACTGTTGACATTTTCATAGACTTTCTCTTATGCCTTAAATGTTTCCCTTCTCATCTCCACCTCTTGGCTTCCTTATATTCCTTCAAGTCAGATAAAATCTTACCTTTTTTAAGAAATGTTTGTGAACCCCCTCTTAATTCTAGTGCTACTACTCTTATGATTATTTTCAATTTATCTTGCATGTAGTTTACTTATACATAGTTAATATCTTATTGCTACTCCCCACCTTATATTATATTAGCCCTTTGAGAGCAGAGATTGTCTTTCTTTTCCTTTGTATTCCCAAAGTTTACAGTAGTTCCAAACCAGACACTTAGTAGAAGACAAAAATAAAATAGCTTCTGTCCTCAAGAAGCACATATTCTACTCAAATGATATATATTTATTAGGTGAATGATAACTATATTTTTTTCCATATTCTAGTCTTAGGGGGTACAGGATGTTCCTGACTTGTGTCTTCTTTTCTAGAAATTAGGGCGATGTAGTGTACAGTGAAAGTTCTTCAGTAATATTGGTTGAATTGTTGTTAAACAAATGAATATTGTCATTAAAACTTTCAATATCAAATATCCGTGCTGCATTTTAAAAATAAAAATTGAGGTCAAATGAGGGGGAGAGTTTTAAATTTTGGATTTACTAAACTATTCGGAAGAAGGAATTACCAACCACTGGACTAATAAAGTGAGAAATTAAAAAAATATTATTTGAAATAGCCATCAGTATCTACTTAGTAACATATTTCACTCAAATTAATCTCCTTGCTACATTTCTGTTACAAAAGTTTAGGGTCAAATTACAATAAAGGAGGAGAAAAAGAAAATATTAAGTGAGTTTCAGAAATATGTGTGGACCAAATGAAAAGCATACATATATTTCTCCAGTAAGTAGAGGTGCTAAAGATATTGTTTCTGTGGCTTGCTTGACATACAAATTGAATTCAAAATAGTAGAGTATATATTCTTTGAATGTCTTGTTTTGCTTATTTTTAGTTTTTATTATTTTCTTCCAAGTTAAAAAGTAAAGATTGAATGATCTATTTACTTGAATCAACTCTAGTCAAGTTACAGACCTGCACAATTAGATGTTCATTCTCAAGGCTACTTTCTTATAGGTTTCAGTAGATGACCCAAAGACAGTTTATAGTATTCATTTTGTTCAGTTGCCTTTAAAAAATTTACTATTAGAAGAATATTAATATTAATCTGTCTAAGGGACTAGTAGATCCAGGATGGCTTGCAGTCATTCTTTATGAAGAGATCTCAGAAGATTACAATGGGCAGCTGCTCATCCTCCCCAAATGACTTCACATGTGGAGTACCACTGGGCTCAGTACCATCACCCCTCCTGTTCAATATGTGCATTGGGCCTCTGGGAGAAATCACAAGATGCCATGGGACATGATTCTACCAGAATGCAGACAGCATTCCACTCTACATCTCCTGCTCAACAAACCTTGACAACACAATCTCCCTGCTAGCATAGAATGTAAGAGAGGTAGAAATGTGGACTGAATCCAGCTGGCTCAAGCTCAATCTAGACATAATCAATTGAGGATAATTGACCTAAGAACTTAGAGATTGAGGAGAAACTACAACTGTACTTTGTACTAAAAAAAACCTTTGTTTTTCCACATGCTATCCATGAGATCTACATAAGTGATGTATTCTGTGGTGTCCCTTATCCTTCCAAATAATAGTAGTCAGCAGAAATGCTTAATTGAATACCAATAACCACATCACATAATTTTTAAATGGCCTCTCTAATATAAATTAGGATAATAAGGATTTCTTAGAGTAATGCTCTGATAGTAATTATCTACAGTGGTACACATACACACACACACACTTTAGTCTGAAAACCGTATAGGTAAAATATTGGATTATTTGGACAATGTTAAAATCATAAACAATATCAAAATTAGAAAGACAGGTTAAAATCCCTCCTCAGACACTTACAGTTGAATTACCCTGGACAAATCACTTAATCTCTATCAGCCACCATTCCCTCACTTTAAACTGAGGGAGGTAGTCTTGAAGGCACATAAGACCCCTTCAAGCTTGTCTATCATCATTTCATTCTTTGAAATTAGAGAGTCATGAACTATACTGCTTTTCATTCTGTGCCAATGGACAATTCATCCAGGAAAACATCAATGATAGCACCTTCTGCCAATTTAGGAAATCACTCAGAAGATCATGTGAATTTCAAATTATGCTCTGACTCTGTCTTACATGAGGTGGCTCTGATGTAGAAGTTTAAATATTAATGCCTTGCTGTGGAAATCTGGAAAACAATAGTCACACCAATGCCAGACTGACAAATAACAATTGGAAATGTGTTATTTCTGAACAAAATCTTCCAGGAAGTTGCAAACACAGGCATGAAAAAGAATTAATTGTGTATCAGTTATCTTCAAATTCACCCATGAAAGGAAGGACAAGTGCATTTTTTCAAAAGAACATGAATTTTTGTCACAAGCCAATCTTTTCACATAATCTTATATGAGTAGGATCAGCCTGAACAAAGGACAGCAATTTGAAAAAACAATTACAAAAAAAAACTGTAAAAATTAGATATCCAAATCATTTAACTTGATGATGTAGTTGTTGCAATAGATATGTTTGATTTTTCCTTTAAATTTCTTTTTTTAATTAACAAGCATCTATTTTCTCTCCTTTATGCCCAAAATGGGATAGATGAATCCCTTGTAATAAATACACAAGATCATGTTTAAAATTTTCATATTGACCGCAGCTAAAGAGTGCTGATGGAAAAGAATGAGTATGTCTGGATATTTTTGAAACACATTTTTTTCATACTATACACAATGTTATCAAGGTAGACAGTTTAAAATGAAGATAGGACAACGAGGAAATACCACCACTTTTCAGTGGAAGAAATATGAAAATCTAGCAGTGAAGGAGAATTTAGAACATAACTTTCCTGAGGACAATGACCATTTTTCTTATTTTATCTTTGAATCCCCAGGACTCATGTAAAAACACAATTAGGCAACTTCATTATTCATTTTAATATCCATAGCTTTATAACCTCTGCATATAATCTCAGTAGATATTCAGTATTTTAGTGATAAATTGTAAGTAATAATCCCAGTTATTTACTGAATGACTGTTTATTAAAATCGGTAATCAATAAACATAAAATAATATGTAAAATCCCCTGTATAACCCTGGTAATATTTCCTTGCTAAGGGGAGTTTTGTGCATGCCATCAAGATCCTGAAATGTGTCCAGATATTCCTGAGGCTGTGGATTTATTTTATCTCATTTGACTTTGAAACTTCAGAATAAACTTGGTAATCCTTATTTTTACCATATATAGAACCATATATACACACAATCTGCCCCTTATAAAAAGAAGATAAGAAAAAAAGCATTCTTCTTGAAGAAAATTCAACTCTTTGGCCCTTTTCGATGGGAATTAAAGCTTTTTGACTGTCATGGAAACAAAATTGTGGTTGCCCTTCTTTCAAGGAAGAAAGATGTAGTTGACTGACATCCACTCTCTTCTACAAGAAGTTTATATAATCTAGCTCCTTTTCATAAAGTATAAATGCCTGTTAGCTGATGAAGCTCAGATTTTCAGGCAATACTGGAGATGTCTGGAGAAAACTGATTCATGCAACTTGTGCTTTCACAATAGTAATTATCATATATTGCCTTGAACAATGTAGTATTAATACTTGCTATTCAGATTATGTCGGAAGAAGATAGAGAAAGACCTATAAAAGGTCATAATCAGAGAAGTTTGGAAGGACAGAGAAACTAAGAACTTTTTGGTGACATTAAATGCTGCATAAAGGTCAAGAAAAATAATAAATGAGAAAAAAGTTGAATGCGGACAAAGATAAAATCACCAGTGAAAACTAGATTAGACACAAAGAGATGAATTTTGTAAGCTTGGATTTCTTTTTGGTTTGCTCTATATAATTAGAAAATTCTCTTAATTTTCTATGTCTATTATTTCAGTTAAAATTTGTATAACAACATCTTTGCCCCAAAGCAAAGACATATAATCATGAGAAAAATTCTTACTGATTGATTAATGTTGGAAATTTCATCAGGGAGAGTTTGGGGTAGAGCACTAAACTTCTTCCAAAGCTTTCCTTCTGGAGAGTTGGTGTTGGACTCTTCATCTAACTCTCCACTTTCCATTTGTATCCCACTTCGTCTGAACACTAAGGAACGTATGGCCTAATGTACTCCCATGTGCCCTGCCCTTTTCAGCATCCTTTTTGGGATTCTTTTTCTCCATTCTATAGTAAGTTCCTGGAGATCAGGGATAGTCTTTCTAATTTGTATCCCCAGCACTTGGCACAGTGCCTGGCATATAGTAAGTATAATAAGTGTCTACTAAGTTGAAAAAATAAAGGCAAAATACTCCTTAGAAGTCATTAAAGTGCTCTTAAGCTGAATGGACTTTTGATTGTGTAAATATATACCTTTAACTTTAAATATATTTTCATTTATCAAATCATAAAATTATTAATTCTTTGAAAATAACGTAAAACTGATCCTCAAATTTGTGAGTATCAAAATACAGAGTGAATTTACATTTGGATTACTCTGGTGGGAATATTTTATTGTCAACTTGCTACTCTGGAATTTCTAAAGAGCTTTTGTTATTTACTTAGGGTATGTAACAAAAGAGTAAATACTGTACTATAGCCAGGCTGACACATTTAATACCTCTATTAAAAGAAACCAAATAGCTTTGTTTCTTCTTTTATGGGTGCCATTCAACTCCTATGTAATGAAAACCTAGTATTAGGGAGATTTTAAAAATTACTTTCAATTGGACTTCTAATTTCATTGCTATGGAAAATTTTCAGTGAGGAAATATCCTCTATACAGAGGCATTGAGAGGTTTCAGGCTTTTGCTTAGTCACACAGTCAGGATGTATCAGGCATTTCTTACTAAAAGATCATTTCTCTATTAATTATGCAAAAATGCATCACTAAAATTGTTAAATCTGTAGTATTACTATGGGCACTTTCAAAATGATCTTTTAAATATTTTCATTCAAGTAATTTAGTTCATTCAAATAGCATTGGCCAAGGAGGATGGATATTTTATATTTTGAATTTATTACTATTCCCTTATGTAGGAAAAGAATACAAATGCTAATACTCACTAAGTAAAGCTCCATTACATAAATTTGAGAATCAGAAAAACCATCACTTAAAAGACTTCCTTTTTATTATTGATGGTTTGTAGGCATTGTTTTATCAAAATAAGAACAAAATAGTTTATCTTATCAAAGAATACTTCTGTTATTGTGTGAGATTTAATATTTTATTATTTTCTTGAGCTACTGAATTGGTCAGGGGTGAAACTTCATGTCATCAACCAACTCATGGAATGAAGCTGATTTCTATGTCAAGGACTCATACCCAGATTAGTTATGTGACTTACCCCTAGGATAGTATCCACTATAAACACCGCCAAGGGGTCTAGTACTGTCCATATTCCCAAAGCAATGATTAACTTTGACAGGAAAGCAGGGCATGAGAAAAATAGTTGCTGACAGCCCCATCTGATGATAGCCAAAAGAAGTATTACAACATCCAGAGCTAGTGGTCCCACTAGGACCATGGACAATTCTTCTCCCGGTGGAAGTAAAGAACTTGGGTAGCAAAGTTCAACAGTATGAGGATAGAAGTCAAACCTAGAGATAAACAAAACAAGCACACATATGACATGGAAAAAATTTCCAATTTTCCAGTGTAGTAAATATTCTGAAGGCACATAGTTTTAGTAATGCTGAAAAACCATATAAATGGTAAAGAAAAAGTGTATCACAGGAATACCATGGGAGCTGGTTTTTTTTATTTTCATAATAGAGAATGTGGGTACTTGTGATTTGGTTTCTTTATTGCTTCACTAAGAATTCAAAAGAAGCTTAGCACTCCTCAGTATCCCCACTATTTTCCAGGGACATGATATTTGCTAGCCTGGAATGTAATTATAAATAATTTTCAAAGTTTTTTTTATTCCTTTCCTATCAGTCTGAGTCTATTTGTCTGTCTATCTATCTAGTTCATTAATTTAAAGTTAGGAACCATTGTTTTAGACACTGATACCATTGGACACACAAAGCCCTGGAATCCTAGTAGCACATCTCCTAAGCCAGGAGTTCTTAATTATTTTTGTATCATGAATCATCTTGGTAGTCTTAAAAAGTTTATGGACTCCTTGGAATAATATTTTAAATACATGAAATAAAATACAAATGACTATAAATTAAACCAAAGTTTTGTAAAAATAAAGATAATCCCCCAAAAAAGTCACACACCCTCTGAAATGTGTTCATAGCATAATTAGAAATTTCATATTAAGCTATTTTCATATTTATAGAACCATGATTCTAAATCCTTACCAAAAAGGCCACCCTGTAAGGCCAAGAAGGATAATCTAAATGTATAGAATCAAAGAAGAAAGTGAATACAAGAGGTTAGAAGCTCAGAAATTCAGCATTGGGAGAGAGAATATCTAGAACTTTGTGTTGCTTAGTCATTTGCAATCATGTCTAACTTTTCGTGACCCTTTTTTTAGTTTTCTTGGCAAAATTACTGGAGTGGTTTACCATTTCATTCTCTAGTTCCTTTTATAGATGAGGAAACTGAAGTATGCAAGGTCACATGACTTGCCCAGGGTCATATAGCTAGTAAGTATCTGAGACAAATTTGGACTCAGGTCTTCCTGACTAGAGAACCAAGGCTCTATCCACTATACCACTATCTTCTTCATATCTAGAGCACAGAAGAGACTCTCCTATTTTTACAAAGACTTTATGAAGAGCTACAGGAATTTTGTACTAGGATATATAGTGAAGTGTACATGTATAAACATGTGCTCCTTATTCTGTCTAAAGAGTTTATTTCTAAAACCCTTTCCAATACTAACATTCTATGATGTAATGATGCATATAGGACTGTCTTCTCAGTGCCAATGAATTCCTACTTCTAAACAATAAAACCATAACACCACATATATGACAATAACAATTTCTTCTTTATGACTAGGTAGGGGTATAGAGTTTGGGGAGAGAATAGAAAGCATAGAGATGTGAAAAAGTAGACAAACTAATCCACTGTTGGTGTAATTGTGAACTGATCCAACTATTGAAGAGCAATTTAGAATTACTCCCATAGAGCTATGAAATTTCATATACCCTTAGACCAAGCAAACCAATTGTTGGATCTATTTCCCAAGGAGATCAGACAAAAAGGAAAGAAACCTGTGTGTTCCAAAAATGTATAGCAGCTTTCTTTGTAGTGGCAAACTAGAAATCAACAAGATGTCCATTAATTCAGAAATGGATAAATAAAATGTGGTAAATGATTCTGATAGGATACTACTATACAATAAGAAAAATAAGCAGACAATTTTAAACAGTGCTAGAACTACATGAGATAATGAAAAGTGAAAAGAGTAGAACCAAGAGAATATATAACTATATATCAGTACAGATTTAATATTTGAAGAATAACTTGTGAATATTCACCTCCAGAGAAGAAACTGAGAAGTGGAAACATGAAATATATAATTTATATATTTTTCCAGATGATAGCTTCTATGATGTGGGGAGGAATGGGAGGCTGAATAAAAAAAAAGGAAAGATTAGTCAAGTGGATATGACTATTGCCTAGTGGTGAAACAGGATAACAAAACAGATGGATCATAGATAGAAGAAATTAGTGTGAAGAGGTTTTCTAACCAGCCAGTATTGCCTACACAGCTAGTGCTCATGTGGTTTGGAATTGTAGAGAAAGCATTAGAACATACCCTAGTTTGAGTACGAGTTACACGTATGTATAACTGTATGACTTTGGGCTTGTCGTGACCCCTGACTAACTACTATTTGAAATTTCTTCTAGCTGCAATATGTTATGTTGAATCTAGCAGTGCTATAAAGTAGTGTAAGTATATCCCCTCAAATGTCCTCACAGAAATCCAGGTCATGGAATATCTGTAACCCAATGAGGAAGAGAAAAACACTACATAGTCTAAGCAACTTCTATTCTCTCCCTCCTACCACCTGCCTTTAACAACTAGAGTTATAGTAAAAGGTTCTATAGTATATGACAAAGAAATAATTTATATGTAAAAGGACTCTTAGTCTTCATCTAATTTACAATACACAGATATTGACTGCCTTATTAAGAAAAATTATGAGGTATAAAATTCTTTATGACTTAAGTCCTCTTGAAATTAACAAGCACCACAATGAGAAAAGTTGAAATATGGCTGTTGATCTAGCAGTTCATCCACTAAAATAACATGTCTTAAGGCAATAGATCTAAAGGTGAAAGGTGCTTTCTGTGTCATTTACAAAAACCCCTCACCTAATAGATAGGGAATTGATACGCAGAAAAGATGAATGTCTTTTCAAAATTCATGCATGTAATATGTGATGGAGCCTATTTTCAAAACCAAATCCTCTGACTCCAGACCCAGAACTTCTTCCATTTCGCCAAGGCCTCATGGTAGATGGAAAGGGATCACAGACACTCAAAGTCTATTCTGGTGAGGATAAGCTTTGCTATGTCATACCAATTTGGAAAAGTTTTGAATTTCTGAGCAGGTGATTGATTCTCATATGACACATGTTAAAAGAAAGGGAAATAGATAGAGACAGAGAGACATAGAGCGAGACAGAGAGACAGAGACAGAGAGAAATAGCAAGTAGCCTGGGGAACCCTAAAAGGCTATCTATGAAGTCTAAAAATGTTTATGACATGTCAATGGAGAGAATATCACTGATGAAATAATGGATTATACATGTATTGGAGTGTAATTTAAAACTAGGGCATCCATTCATGTCCCTCACTCAGCAGTCAAATGGATGGATTTAAGGGATTAGGTTCCATAGCCAAGAGGTATCTATTCTCCATTTTACCCCACTTTCTTAGAAAACCCCATCAGGTATTGTGAGATTGTCAGAAGTAGAAAGATTACTTTCTTACTTAGAAACTTATTCATATAGAAAAAGAAAAATCATTAATTTTTTAAAAAAAATATGTTACAGGCAATGCCGTTATTCAGAGGTATACTACTAAAATGAGTCCACATACAACTCAGTAAATTCTATAAGTAAATGGATTTTTGACTGGATGATCTTATAGCAAAAAACAACAGTTGTTTCTGAAATGGGAAACAGAAAGAAAATTATTGTTTCCTGGATAGTTTTAGGATAGTTGACTTTATTTCTCTATCTATCATCTATCTATCTATCTATCTATCTATCTATCTATCTATCTATCTATGTCCGCCACCTATATTTCTCTTTAAATACTCTATGGGGTGCATGCCAGTAATAAATAACCTCATATTGCTTAGTTGATCTAAAAGGAACAACTTGAAATAACACAAGTATTGGGGCTGAGCCATTACCAAACCCCAATAATTCAAAGAGCCACTGCCCCAGGCATCAATCCCCTCTTGTGATGAGAGGTCAAATTAAATGACATATCCCCCTCCCCCAGTTCTACCATCTGAATCCCAAGTCCTTGTAATACCACTTCACAGATGATCCTGTTTGTGTTCATTAATATTACTCTAATCAATCAGCTATCTACTAAGTGATTCTTCATTTTATTCCATCCTTTGTTTCAGCTATTTAACAAACTGGCTGCTTTGTCCTCATTTAGGAAGGAGAGTGATTTTATCAAAATGTACTGCTGGTTCTACTTTTTATAGCAACTGGCACTAACTGTTCAAAGGGACCTTCAGCTGGTATTATTCTCCTAACCTCCCTCCTTCTGAAGGAAGACAAGAAACAGATCTCCCTTAAAAAAAGAAATGCTGAATGATTGATCGGCAGGTCAAAACTCATATGCAAAGCATAAAAAGAGGAATAAATGACATTGTCCCAAGTTCAAGAGTGCTGCTGTAAATGACTTATAGTAGCCATTGAAATCCTCTTTCCTAGAGTTTTTTTTTCTTTTTTTCAATTATAGAGTTTTTATGTGTTACTTTTCATATCCTAGAAAACTAACCTATCATTTAGCATTAGAAAAAGTCTGGAAGAAGTAGAGACAACACTCATTTAATTAATCCACCATTCTCATATTATCAAGACCATGACTTAAAAACCTATGATTTAGATGCAATCCTTTGCTGTATCTCAACTAATTTGGGTGCTCAGCATCAGGTTCTAATAGTAAAATTCATTCAAACAGTTTTTCAACTAATTTTTATGTGTTTTTAATACAAAATCACAAATAATTTCTCTTCCTATACAGTATTTCTTTTATATAACTTATCTGAAAGTGAAAGAAATTAGAATTATGGGTCATTAACTCCCTCAAAGTCACATATCCCAAAGTTATTTTAAGTTTTGCCCCTACCAACTATGTGACCTTGAGGAAATCACTTTAAGTCTCTGAACCTTCATGTTCCTCAGCTATGCAATGAGATAGCTGAACCAAGGTGATGCTAAAGTTCATTCTAGCACAGAATTTTGAGAATCTATGATTGTGTTACCCTAGTGTGGAGTGCTGACCCTTGATCATTTGCTCATTTGTTCTGCCTTGGAAAACCTCTCTTATCTCTTTTTCCTTTTTTTCTTTGTATTCCCAGATACTATCACATCCAACATATAAAAGAGATATAATAAATTCTTGTTAAATTTAAATAGCCCTCATCATCCTTTTTTCTTTCTTATCCATCCAATTAGATTGTATTAGTTATTGTAAATTGGGTAGCAAGAACAATTGTTTTATCTTTTTTCACTACTAGGTCTGGGGCCTAGAACAGGGCCCTATTTTTAGAAAGTTCATGATACCTAATAAATGTTTTTTGAGGAGAATGATATTTAAGGGTGGTCGTTCTCTAATCCTCATAAAAGTTATTTTAAATAGATAGTAAAAGAGGTCACTAACAACTTATATTCCCAAAGATTTCTTTTCACACTAATTTTTCTAATAATTTTTCATAAGTTTAATATCTTTTGAACACAAAATAAATTCCCTATATATATACTTGAACTGTTTCCATTTCTTTCCCCATCTTAGTCCTAGAATATTGTATTTTCTTGGATGAGATCCATAATAACAGAAAATAGGATGTGTTTTTTTCTTAAACATCCACACAAGAAAAAACAAGTGGATAAAGAATGTCTCTTGTAAAGTCTGTAAAACAGGGCTTATGTTTATGTAGACACACACTTATGTACCCATATATGAATATAAGTGTATGTGGGTGTGCACATACAAGTGCCAGAGAGAAACTACAAACTGACAATTATCTAAGAAAAAATAAATAGGAAAGGAGTAGACTAGATGCCTTTTGGCAAATAAAAATGTCTTTGAAAGACTCCATTTTTCCCCTTAAACAAGAGACTACCTTTTCAAATATAACTTTCTACTAGAAATGTTATATGACAAAGTTATAAATTACTGCTGTCTTTGAGAAATTAAAGATATCACTAAAAAAGCAATGCAATAGCTTGTTTCATATAAGCAAGCAGTAAGACATTACAAAGTTCAGTGGGGGAAAAAAAGATTAAAAAAGATATCGCTAAAGCAGTCTATGTTAAAAACAAAAAACGTTATTCAATAAAAGAACTACATTCTGTTCATTTCCCAGTACTTGAAACCTTTCTAAATCATCTGGTCCTGCTAAAATCTGGGTTCCATTACTATAACCTTGTTTTTTTTTTTAATTTTTTTAAACCCTTAACTTCTGTGTATTGACTTATAGGTGGAAGATTGGTAAGGGTAGGCAAAGGGGGTCAAGTGACTTGCCCAGGGTCACACAGCTGGGAAGTGTCTGAGGCCGGATTCGAACCTAGGACCTCCTGTCTCTAGACCTGGCTCTCAATCCACTGAGCTACCCAGCTGCCCCTCCATTACTATAACCTTAAAGAACCCAGAGCCACCTCTACAGCAATATGAACTACCATCATGGCATGCTAGTGGAGGAAAAAAGTAATTAAAATATTTAATTACTTTAATTAAGACCTCACATTAATTCCAGGTATCACTGCAAGAAATATTGACCTAACTATGGTTCCCCGCTATGAAATTGAAAAGTGTCACTAAAGGCTACCATCATATTCTTATGGACTATGTCATTAAGAGATTCTGAGAGTAAATTCATTCATTCATTTATTCAAGAAGCATATTTTTCATGTCTTCTATTTGTGAAGAAAAAGCAATTCATGGCCACTGAAGAACTAGTACTCCTTTGGAATTTTTTATAGCTGTGTCTTCTATGTCTTTGTCATTCTTGAGGATATCATACACATTCTTAGTGCAATTCTTTATTTTCCCTGACCTGAAGTCTTCTCCCCTCTCCTTGTCCTTTCAATTCTTCTACCTCAAGTTATATTCACAAAATGCCTTACCTCATTGCCCCAACCCACCATGTCACTACTTTAATGCCCTGTAGTGCTTATTGCCAGTACCATATAGTATATTTGCATTGGCTTATATTGTATTTATTTTTTCCTGTCTTTTCAAAGTTATACATATTTCAAAAAATGAAATGCCTGTTTGAACTCTACCTAGCCACATCCTCATCAAAGTACCTTGTGAACAAAAGGTGTTCAGTAAATGTTTAATGATCATAATGATTCATTATTCAGGTATCTATAATTCATTAGAGCTAAGTTTTATTGATGTACTTCAATCCCAGTTCTGAGCTCCATATTTCATTGTAACTAATATTATACATTTACAGACTAGTTTAAATATACTATACTACATTTCTCTCTCTATTACTAAGTTATACAGCTAGACATTTGAAATTAAAATATGATTGTCAAACTTCATTATCCTAAAATGTTATGCAAAAAATGGGTCAAGAAATATGGGTTTTGATGAAGAAGAAAATACAAAGTATAGCATTTCTCAACTTCAGTTTCATATAAATATTAACAATGATAATTATTATCAGTATTGTTCACTTTAGTCCTTTTATCCTTTTAATGAATTCTGCTTGAAACAGACCTGGAAAAGTTGATTTCATGTTACTATTCTATTATTTATTCTATTCTCTAGAGATTATTACAGAGGTAGAAAAATAATTACCTTTTGTAATTTTATAAAAGTATTAAGATGTAAGCTCATCTTCTGTATGATCACTAAAAACCTTTTTGTGACAATTCAAGTTATATATAGGATGGCAATGATGGCAATGTACCTTATCCTATCCCAATATGACATTGATTTCCTATGCTAAATCTATATTTTGAAAACTTTTCATTTCATGGAGCTAGAGAATTATGAGTATTTTTCCATTTTTTTCATAAATTATTTTGGATTATGTCAGAACAATTGTAGGAAAGAGTAGTGTCTGTGATAGTGGTTGGTTTTGAGATAGTCTGTGTTGGTCTCTTGACAATATTTTGAGACCTATTTGTTGTACCAGGATTCATAAACTATTATTCATATATACTGTATATTATTCACATATATATTCATACACTATTTCAAGCTTATATTTTATTATTATGTACACTGAGTTATCTTACTATGTATTAGATAGTTGGTAATATTTTTAAACCTACCATGATGCTCCTCTGACTTTCTTTGAATAAGACAGAAAGTCTTCTCTCTTTAAGAATATTTTCTCTCTAATTTCTGGTAGCAGTGACATTGTTCTAAATATTCAGAATACACATTTCTTTTTGCACAAATAAATTTTTTAACAATTATCTGACAAAATCTCATTGTTTGAGTTCATATGGATGTTTTTCATGAAAGCGTTTTAATACTAATCCTAAACCATAGTTTTTTTTCAAAAATTCTATCCAAAGCTGAAATATTTATTATACTACAAATTTAATCATCTGTCTATTCTGAAATTATTTCTATATGACTCTATTTGATTTACTCCTCTTTACTTTGTTTTTATCATCATCATTTTCATCTTTGTCTCTTCTTATTCAATAAAGTTAAGAAAGATATTATTTTGGGACCAAGTTGCTATCCTGATATCATTCTTTATATTTAATATTCTTTGGTCTATTGTTGTTGTTAAGACATTTCTGCCATGTTTGACTCATCACTCTATCTGAAGTTTTCTTAATAAATATGCTTTTATGGTTTGTCATTTCATTCTCCAGATTATTTTAGATATGCAGAACTGAGGCAAACAGGATTAAATGATTTACCTGGAGTCACAGTACTAACAATTGTCTGAGTTGGATTTGAACTCATGAAGATAAGTACTCCTGATTCCAAACATAGGACTCTATCTACTGTACCACCTAGCTGGATTATGGCACTACTGTATAAAATACAATTGTCTGAACTGGATTTGAACTGATGATGATAAGCACTCCTGATTCCAAACATACGGCTCTCTCTACTGTACCACCCGACTAGATTATGATACTACTATATAAAACTGAAGATTTTTACAGTTGCATAAAAGTATTAGTAAATAAATTTATCTTCCAGACTCATTGAACATATATTTGACACAACTTTATCTTACAAGGTAAAAAGGACAATATGTACATCTTCCTATTCTTGCCTCATTTTTATCTCCTCTATTTTGTCTCTAAGTTTTGAAAACTTATCTCGTGGAGTAATTAAAATATTTTACAGGTTAAGATGGCAGAAGAGTAAAAAGCAGCTGCTTGACCTCTCCTAAACCACACATATAGGACTCCTCAAGAAGACATAAAAACAAATCTATATGAAAGAATGGAGCCCACAACAGGGTGCAGCATTGAAGGTACGTGGGATTGGGGCATTTCCATGCTATAATGGGGTGAAACAGCTCTCACTAAAACATGAGCTGAGCAACCCCCTCCCATGCTCCCCACCACCTATAGTGGCAAAGCCAGCCCACAAGATTTAGAGCAAGTTTGGGTGTCCTTGGCAGAAACCTGGGATCACTAGGCCCTGCCC
This sequence comes from Gracilinanus agilis, assembly GCF_016433145.1. NCBI lineage: Eukaryota > Metazoa > Chordata > Mammalia > Didelphimorphia > Didelphidae > Gracilinanus > Gracilinanus agilis. The sequence goes on along the minus strand of NC_058130.1, from coordinate 608,867,633 downwards.
CTGAAAGCAGCAAGACTTAAAAACCCAAGAGGCAAAAGAATGCACAGACTTTGAACACAGACCTTGAGCTCAGGTGCGGGCGAAGTCAAGGACGTGGATCCTGAGCCCAGGAGTGGACCATAACTGGGGACCCAGTGCAGAGAGGTACACGACTGTGGAAGCAGCTCCCTGAGACTATTAAAGGAGCTTCAGGCAGAGGAATAAGCAAGGGGACAACAGGGAGGCTTGTCCCTGAGAACTAGATCTGAGACCTCAGGAGCCTAAAGAGTTCACAGAGACCCTGGGTGTAAGGATAAAGCTGAGAGGGCACTCGGCTCACAATGGCAAGCCAGACTCAGGAACCCCAAAAGAGAAAGATCAACAAGAAGAAATCTTTAACACTCAACAACTTTTACATAGAGAAAATCCAGACAACAGAGCAAGCAGCAGAGGAGAACAAACAAATAATCATATCTAAACATTCCCAAAATAATGAAAACTGATCACAAACTTTTAAAGAGTTAAAATCTCAGATGATGAGAAAGATGAAAGAGATTTGGAAAGAGAAGTGGGAAATATCTCAAAAAGAAATTAACAGGTTAGAAAACAGAAACTCCCAATTAGAGAAAGATGCCTGAAAATCAAACAAAATGCAAAGCAAATTGGAAACCAAAATCAGAGAAGAAAATAACAGCTTAAAAGGCAGAATTTTGCAATTGGAATGTGAGGCAAGTAAATCGAAGGCCAAAAACAACCAGATTGAGAAGGAAAACCAGTCTCTAAAGGCTAGAATTGAGCAATTAGAAGCTAATGATCTCTCAAGACAACAAGAACAAATAAAGCAAACTCAAAAGACTGATAAAATAGAAGGAAATATGAAATATCTCAATGAGAAATTGACAGATCAAGAAAACAGGTCTAGAAGAGACAATTTGAGAATCCTTGGTCTTCCTGAAAAAGCATAAATTAATAGAAATTTGGACTCCATACTAAAAGAAATTATTCAGCAAAACTGCTCTGAAGTTCTACAACAAGAGGGCAATATAGACATTGAAAGGATCCATAGATCACCCTCTAGACTAGACCCAGAAAAGAAAACCCACAGGAATATAATAGCCAAATTCAAAAGCTTCCAAGTAAAAGAAAAAAATTTTGAAAGAAGCCAGAAAGAGACAATTCAGATATTAAAGAGCAACAATCAGGATCACACAGGGTCTGGCAGCCTCCACGCTAAAAGACTGCAAGGCTTGGAATACGATATTCAGAAAGGGAAGAGAACTGGGGCTACAACAAAGGATCACCTACCCATCAAAACTGACTATATACTTCCAAGAGAAAGTATGGGCATTCAACAAGATAAAAGATTTCCAAGTATTTGCACAGAAAAGACCAGGACTAAATCGAAAGTTCGATATCCAACCACAAAAATCAAGAGAAACATGAAAAGGTAAGTAAGAAACAGAGAGGAAAGAAAGAAAACTCTTATTTTTAAATTTGCCTCTTTAAGGGCTTCAATAAGATCTAATTATTTGTATTCCTATGTGTAGAAATGTTATGTGTAATTCTCTGTAGTGAACTCTAATCACTATTATAGTAATTAGAAGAATTATTCATAGGGAGAGGTTGGAGTACTAAATGGTCTAAGATGATATGGAGGGTGGGAAAGAAGGGAATGAATAGTAGAGGATACCAAGAGAAACTTAAAAGAATAAGAAAAATAGGATATTCTATTGCACACAAAGAGGGCATGGGAAGGGGAAGGGATGAATATTATTATAAGAAGGAGAGGAAGAGAGCATTAAAAGGTAATATTTAAACCTTACCCTCAGTGGAATTAACCCTGAGAGGGAAGAGTAGCTATATCCATTTGGATATAGAACTCTATCTAACCCTACTGCAAAAGTCAGAAGGGATAAACCAAGGGGAGCAGGGGAGTGGGGAGGTCAAAAAGGGAGGGGAGAAAATGGGGAGGGAATTCATTAGGCCTTAAAAATAAAAAAGAGGGGAATAATAAGGGAGGTAGTAGAAAGGGAAGTAAATCAAGGGAGGGGACAAGAGTGACTGGCTTAAAACAAACCACTGGTTTAAAAGGAAATAGTGTAAGAAGGAGGGGTAGATGTAGGAGAGGATACCAAAATGTTGGAGAATACACAACTGATAATTATAACTCTGAATGTGAATGGGATGAGCTCACTGATAAAATGGAAGCAAATAGCAGAGTGGATTAGAAACCAAAATCCTACCATATGTTGCCTACAAGAAACACATATGAGGTGGGTGGACATACACAGGTTTAAGGTAAAGTGCTTGAGCAAAATCTTTTGGTCTTCAAATGAGAAAAAGAAGTCAGGAGTGGCAATCATGATTTCTGACAAAGCCAAAGTAAAAATAAATATGACTAAAAAAGACAGGGAGTGTAATTACATCCTGACAAAAAGCAGTATAGACAACGAGGAAATAACAATACTCAATAAGTATGTACCAAATGTCATAGCATCCAAATTCCTTCAGGAGAAACTGGCAGAGCTCAAGAAGGAAATAGATAGTAAAACCATACTACTGGGAGATCTAAATATTCCTCTTTCAGATCTAGATAAATCAAACAAAAAAATAAGTAAGAAAGAAATAAGAGAGGTAAATGAAATTCTAGAAAAATTAGATTTAATAGATATGTGGAGAAAAATAAATAGGGACAAAAAGGAATATACCTTCTATTCAGCTGCACATGGTACATTCACAAAGATTGACCATGTAATAGGGTATAGAAACATTGCAAACAAATGCAAAACAGCAGAAATAATAAATGTAACCTTCTCAGATCATAATGCAATAAAATAATAATTAGTAAGGGGTGAAGGGGAAAGTAAGAGTATGAATCATGTAACCATGTTAACTTTTCTAAAAAATAAAAAATTATTAAAGAAAAAAGAAAATAAAATATTTTACAAAGTGACAGCTATAAAAATGCTATTCTTAAGAATTTAAAGATCAGTTAGATTTCCAAGTTATTTTAGGTGACACTTTCAATTGTAGCAATGGTCTAGTTTGAATAAATTTTATTGGTTGAATTATCTAGAATTTTTCAGGTATGTTTTTGTAAGAAGATTTACCACCTATCAGTTCATGAAATACAGTAAATTTATTTTCTATAAATCTGGGTCATAGCAGATCACACTGAGCTAAGCAAATCGAAGATACTAGTTTTTTAACCTAAAGCAATATACTATATACTTTCTACCATTTCTTATTTTACACACACACACACACACACACACACACACACACACACACACACACACACATATATCTTAAAGAAAATAAAATCTCTTCCATAATTTCTGGTCCCGATGACCAAAATTTGAATTGTTATCATAAACCTATCTATAATTTATACAAACAAATCAGCATAAATGTCATTTGTTCTGTGCTCCTTCCTGACATGTTTTTGGCACATTTCATTCTGATATCACCCCATACAATACCTTTTAATTCCACTTGTGGGCCTAAGCCATTTCATAGCTTCCACAGGTAAAACAGTAACATTCAATAAATTCAAAGGCATATACTTTGTTTCAGCCCAAACTATTGTTCAGTGAAGAGATGTCTGCTTGTTTCAAAAGTAATTCTATGGATTTTTTTAAATCTCTTAATATTACTCTAGGAATATCTAGTCCTAGGAATATGATCTAGAATTTCTCCTTACTTTGAGATTCCATTTAACCACCATATTTAAGTGGCTAGAATAAACTGTTTGTGCAGGCCCATCATCATAATTTTGAAGATGCAGAACAAAGTAAAAGGAGGGAGAGAGACAGAAAGAGGAGAACTCTCTATGACAGGGAAGCCGCATGGATAGTTAATCCTTGTGAATTTCACATCAATGTAGGTTGGTGTGCTCATTTATTATAGCTTCAAATCCATAGAGGCAAACACGGAAGAATGCTTTTGTTATATATTTTATTTGTTGTTTCATGAACATTTAACTATGTTGCCAAGCTGCATTTGGGTACAAATATATACCAAACAACTAGAAAGTGAATCTATGATGAAGCATTGGTTCAGGGCAAGCAAAAGCTGTGTCATTGGTAGGACTACTCCATTGCTTTCAGTTCAGATAATAAAAGGTTTAGGAGGCTGCTGCTGCCCATCTAATGAAAAACTAAACCCATATCTAAATATTCTTTCCTCTTCTTCTAGATGTCTCATTTTTTCCAAAATTTCCATATATAATATATTTTAGCATACAATTATGTTGTATGATTAGAATGTGAATGTGCTATGCTTAATATGCAAGCATGTGTAGTTTCCTATGAAGAAAAATATATCAATAATAAAAGGTATTCCTTTATATAAAGACAAAGTTGTAGCCTCCTTAATTGAAAATATACACACATCCTTATTTGTATCTATACCATCTACATTTGGGAAAATGAACTTTGCTTGTTTTGATATCTATCTCTTTGTTGATCTACACTGTCAGTAAAATAATTTTTATGGAGAGATAACCTTTAACATGTCATCTTTTTCCAAAGAATAATGGCCCAGAAAGCGGTCTGTGCATGGGTTAGGTAATTCTTTGAATTCAATCACTTTGCAGAAGAAGCAATCTTTGTTCCTCTTAGGAGAGATGATAAGTCAGTTATATTACTTGTAAAATACCTTATACTTAAGTCACTGTGGGAAAAAGAAGAAGCAGGAGGAAGAGGAGGAGGAGGAGAAAGAGAAGGAGAAGGAAGAGGAGGAGGAGGAGAAAAAGGAGAAGGAGAAGTTGAAGGAGAATTAAGAAGAAATTTTGCTCAATTCCTTTTTGGATTCCTGCTCAAATATTTGAACATATTTTCTTCAGAGTACTAAATTTTAAATAAATATTGATACTAGACATTTCTTTATATGGAAATAATCACTGAATGGGAAAATATAGACACTTCTATTGCTATATAAATATATTTTTGTCCTATCAAGTTACACATATATTTTTAAGGCCCTATCTAAAATGAAAAAGAAGAGTTGTTAACATATTTTGATCAATTGAGATGAAAATACTCTCATTTGACTTTCTGAAAAAAGTACTTACTTTGTAACAGGAACTGAGATGACTTGTAGAAAAAGCCACTGACTACAATAATGCACGTAGAGCCTCATAAACCAGATGAAAGCTAGTAGTAAGATAATACACCAGAAGCTATGGTTTTGCCAATCTGCTACTTGAAGCTCCGTCATAATCATCACCTGCAGAATATGGGCTTGTTTGAAGAGTCTTCTGACTTGTGTCACTTGGAAAATCGAAGAGGAACTGATAATATTCAAAGAAGCAACATGAGGAAACTGTTAAACATGACATAGAAGTAAACAGTACCTATGTATATCAGGGGGAATGGGAGGAGAGTGTTTTAAGGAATGGATAATCTTGGTTTTTATATTACCTTTGTTCTGAATATTTTCCCTTTTCCCTCCCCTACCCAACAAACCACCTCTAAAAAGTAAAAGTGGGAAAGGTATTTTAGCAAAACCTACCAACCCATTCACAGAATGTAATTGTATGCAATTTAAAACATTCATATTTCCCTGTTTGCATAAAGAAACCCAAACACTCTTCTATAAGATTGGGCTTAGACATTTTAATTACACAGTGTCCAGGTTCATATTTGTTCCTTAGTTGTTTCAGTCAACAGATCTGGTAAATTCTATTGATTTAATTATTTTAAATTTACATTATTTAAGCTATTACTATTTATTAATTCTATTAAAAATACATAATTCCATTGTATTTGTTACTTAATTATTTCAAATTGTTTTAGATTATTTTAATTTATTCTTTACTAAGGTACATAAAATTACTTCCTAATGTACTAATGCTAAATAAATAACCTCTTTAGAGAAGAATAAGATGAAAAAAGAAAGGGCAAAACATTATCCACAATGCAATACTATTAGGGTAATTGATGTGAAAAAGGTTTAAGGGACTTGCCAATAAATAAATCAAGACTCTTGTTTAGAAAAGAACTCAGATGCCTTAGTTATACTTTACAAACTTACATCAAAAGACTTTGAATAACTCAAATGGATTATTCTTTCTCTGGCCCCTAAAAACCACCAAACATCATGAATTCAAATAGCAGCTGAGCCCAGAGTGGAAGATCTCCAAGTAACTGAAACCCTTTAGTATAAAATGCCAGCTTCAATCCTAGTATCCATGCCCACTCATATTTCTGATCATGAACAAAGCATTTTATATACTTCCTATTTGCCAAGCACTACATCAGGTGTTGGGGATACAGAGACAAATAAAAAACAATTCTTTTCCTGAAGGAGCTTAGATTTTCCTGGTAAAAGGAAAAAAAACACACCATGTGCAAAATCAATCAAAACTCATTGAAGTTGATGAGTTAATATCTTAATACTGCCTGGATGGCACTGAACTAGGCCCAGGGTACACTATCATTGGCCCTGTCTGACTTGTGGCTATACTTTCCAAAGGTGTATAGCAGTATCTTGGAAAAAGTCAGATGCCATTGCTGTTGTCCACATGTTTTTTAATTAAACAAATGAGCAATGGCTAAACAGGAAACAGGCACCCATGAGGCTTTGGTTTATACATATTAATACATTCAACGGTCTCAAGCCTCTTATACAACAGCCCAAAAATCTAACAGCATTCACTATCATGTCAAATAAAACCCAGAACTTCTTACACTACTGAAGTGAAGTACTCCATACTATGTGTGATCTCCTCTTCAGTTAATTATTCCAACACAGCTAGGCCTCTTCAAAGGCCGAGGAAAATCAAATGCAGACTTAGCATTATTTTGTTTGAAAGAAACTGGAAAATCTTAGATGACACAAAACAGAAAAGACAGTAGCTTCTTTAACCTTTAAAAACTTCCAGCTCCTCACTTCCTATCTAGTGATTCGAATGACTAAGCAGTTCTAATGTTTAAGTCTTGAAACTATAATTATAACATGTTACTGCCCTTAGTTTATGTTCTAAAATGTTCTCAAGGCTCAGATACAGAAGAATACGTCCCAGACATAAGCTCTCATTGATACGGGGATCTTCTAGATGAGGAAGCTCCCTTCTCAAGAACAGGTTAATATATTCTCTGCAACTTATATTGTCTTAAAATGCTGTCTAGATCAGCTGTATCAGCGCCCTGTAAAACATATATAAGGATCCCAGCAGGCTACATATTGATTGAGTTTTAAAATTTAATATTATCTATGTTTTATTGTATTTTTATTTATTTTGTTAAATATTTCCCAATTACATCTTAATCTTATTCAGCAGCACTCAGGGAGTACTGTGGGTCATGTTTTTGACATCTCTGGCCTAGAGCACTGAGATGATAAGCAATTTGTCCAAGATCACACCGATATTATATATCAGAGGTGGGAATTGAACCATCTTCCTAGTTTCAGGGACATCTCTCAATCCACTATTCAGTGCTGTCTCTCAGATTGAAAAAGATCTTTTTTTTTAGATTCAGAAAATATTAATTCCCTCTCTACCTTTAACCCTGCTCAACATCACCATATCCATGTTTGTGTAAAACAAAGTTTGCACTTGCTTATCTTGTGACTATGTGAAAAATAATGATGAAATAACACAACATCTCTTTTTTCCAATATAATCATTTTAATTTTTATATTTAAAATAAAAAAAATTATTCAATTAGTCAAATCATCAGAAAGAGATTTTGGAATTCAAAGGAGAAAGCAAAAAAGACTCTTTGGGGTTTTTTTAACCAGGTTAAAAAACAAGGAAAGAAATATTTATTGGTTCTTAGCTGGACCAGAAGAAAAGAACAGAATTAAAAGATCCATACAAGAAAAGAAAATCAAGTATTGTGTTGGTTTTTAAAAGGCAGTGTGATAAGGAATGAAGAGTCATTTCTTTTACCTAGTGTTTAATCCGCAGGAAAAAAATAAAACATTTTCACTTGAAATAGAAATGTAGATTCACAGAGATTTATATTTGTATTTTTTCTCTATATAGTGTAACTTATTTTGAAATGTCTTTTGGTTAAAAAAAAGACAACAACAACAACTCTATTTACACATTCTACTCTTTGGTACTTTGTGTCTCTTTCCTCTTGTCTCCAAGAGGAGCACATTTTTTTAAAAAATGCCATCACCTTGGGAAAAACCTCAGCCATATTCAAACAATTCTTCCCTTCATCTGTGATCTTTCTTGGTTATGTATGAAGATTGTGACCATCAAAGAATAATAAATGGCCACTGGGGTGTGTAGTACAAATAGTGGGAAGTGATTTGTGAGTTATGAAGAAAGGTGAAGTGCACACAGACCACTGCAAAATCATTGTGAAGAAAGAAGTTAGTAGGCAAGTCATACAAACAGTCCTGTTGCTCTGCCAGAAGACCAGAAAGATATTAGGTCAACTTATAATCAGCTAGTAAATGGAACCTAATTCTCTGAACTTTACCAATGTTTCATGTGACACACACCTATCCCTACAAAACACCCAGTATAAAAATCTAAACCATACAAGTGGAAATGCACTTTGGATATGGGGTGGGTGGTGGGGTAAAAGGGGGTGAAGGGGAAAGTAAAAACAAGAACCATGTAACCATGGAAAATTTTTCTAAAAAAATAAAATATTAAAAATCTAAACCATATGAGATTTCTCTGTAATGGCTAGTGGAATTAGAAAAAAAAGAGATAAGTGAGATTACTTTAAAAATGCATCATAAGTCATCTTAAACTGTCTTTTGTTTAGAACATACACTACTAAGACTTTTCATGTGATAGAAACTTGATTGGTCAGGCATGGTAGTAGATGCTTTCCCTTTAAAAATACACTAATTATGGATGGTATTTTAGTTTTCATTTGATTTCTTATGGCCTAGAAAATGATTGAGATATAATAATTTTCTTTTAAATGAAATGAGCTTCCTGTATAAACCTTCAATGGGAACATAGGCAAGGGAGTAGAATGCTGGACCTGGAATCATTGAGATCTGATGGAATTCTCATCTTGCCTAAGATACCAAATAGCTGTAAGTAGTGAATGCAGTTGACCCTGGGCAAGTCATGTGCCCTTTCACTTTTGTCATCCTTTACATGAAGATAATAATAGAACATGCTCCACAGGGTTGTTGAGTATTAAATGAAAGAGTATATTAAAAGTATTTTGTAAACCTTAAGTTTCAATCAATATTAATTTTATCAGTTTATTCTCTGTATATTAAAAGCATCTACCAATATATAGAATTATGTTTGGAAAGAAATCATACCAAATGCAGTAAGTATTTTTGTTCATTTTCCTAGATTGCTTTGTCCCCCCTTTTATTATGAGGTAAAAGTTGGCAGAATAGAGGACGATGTATGTGGAAAGGACTATCATTTAAAAACCAAATGCATCAATAAATCATTTTATGAATGTTTAGGTCTAGATATTGTCCAGTTAACATGTACTCAATAGGCATAGAATAGGAGTTTCACAGAGTCTGGAGACAACTGAGGGTCTGTGAGATACTTTCTGGGATCAGTGATGCCAAATTATTTCTATACTATTACTAAAATATATAAGTTTCTAATAGGAGAAATATTGGTGGATATCACAATGCAAATAAAAGCTCTTTGTGAGTATGTGAGTATATTGGGGCCTAGCTACTTTTTAAGAATAAAAGACATCTACATCTATTTGCATATGCACATCCTCACTCTCACTCTCAGTAAACCTATCATTACTATTAAATGAGCCTCTCAATATTCTCATTAGTTATCAAGGAGATTTTTCATTCAATAAATTAACAATTTCCTCTACAGCTAACATTAAGCATAGTAATACAGATGAAGAATCTGTAAGACTCTTTTAGGAGGCAAGAACTATGAAAGAACTTGACACTTGGCTGATATGCAATAATTGGTAAGGAAAGAGAGCAAAGGGTAGAGAGGATTATTTGACTGCTTATTCCATCTCCTTCTTAAAGTAGAAATACACCCTCCAGAGGAATATCTTTTTTGATAATTATATCCTCCTACTGACACAGAACAGTATAAACCCCCACCTGCTCATACTTGTGCAGAGACAATTCTCAATCTTTGCTTCATGTGCTTTTGCCTAAGATATGATTTTCCAGAAGCCAAAATTCCTCTTCTTCTTTGCAAACTTCTTCAAGGATAGAATTTTAGGCTATATTGAGATTTGTGGTAAGTTACCATAACTTAATATCTATCAAACAAACAATGTGGAGTACTGGGGGTAATTTTTTTACCTCCCCAAAGTCAAGTATCTGAATTATTTCCAGCTTTAATACTGTCCTGGCTGTGTCATACTGGACAAATCATTCTAGCTCAATAAGTCTCTATTTTTTTATTTGTAAAAAGATATTAATTTTCTAAGCTATTTAGAAGGAAGGAAGCAAGGAAGGAACAAAGGAAGGAAGGAACAAAGGAAGGAAAGAAGGAAGAACATTTATATGCTGTACAGCGGAGGATGTGGAGGCATAGCCAAGATGGCAGAGAAGGTACACAGATGCACCTGATCTCTACAAAATTATCCTCCAAAAAAGCATGACACCAAACCCCCAAATAAATTCTGGAGCATCATCACCTACATAAAAAGACAAGGTGAAATGATTCTCAGGCCAAAACAACTTTGAAGACATTCATGAAAGATCTATGTCACTGCAGTGGAAGTGGAGTGCACAATAGCATGACAAGACAGGCTCCACCATGGCAACAGGCCTTGAGAGACTGCTTAATCAACAGCAAAGGCTTCCATAATATTCAGGCATAGACAGTAGTGAGGGTCAACAACTGCTCAGAAGGAGATTACAGAAATCCCTTTGCTCATTTAGGGTGCAAGCTTCTGAGTCATGATTGCAAGAGGAAGAACACTAACACATACCAATGTTTGTAGCACCGGGGAGCAAGGGATCTTGGTCATAGTTGGAAGTTTATATTGTTTCTTGTTACTCAGAGATCAAAGCATAGACTGGGAGAGTATCAAACACACCTCTCCTTTAGGTCATTCTTTCTTGCAAGAACTGAAAACTTATCCATACACAGAGGTTGCTCTGAAGACAGCTGCACACAGAACCTGAGGCTTTGAACAGTGTTCTCTTCACCACAGTTACAGAGGCCAAGTTAAATTAAAAGAAAATAAAAAATATTAAAATCTGAACAAATAACAACAATACAAAAGAAACTCAATATAGCGAGTTATTTTGGAGCCTCTTCTCCCAGAAATCACATACTGGGGTCATCTTACTTGTGTCCTGTGATAGCTTTACATCACATGACCATGCCAGCATGGGTCAATACAGTGTCCTAGACACTCACTCTCTCTCTCTCTCTCTCTCTCTCTCTCTCTCTCTCTCTCTCTCTCTCTCTCTCCCATTGGATGCACTCGTGCATGACTGTGGCTGAGATAGATAGCCATGAGGAGGAGTGCCACTTGGCTAGATTAGAATAAGATTAGAATAGGCTTAAATAGCTCTATAACTATCCATCTTACTTTATTCAAGCAAATATTAATAAACTCTATGGAAACTAAGAATAAGAGTGTTAATTTAATTTATTTTTACAGGTGACAGGGAAGAACAAAATACAAAATCAGAAGACAACAAAGTCAATACTGCTACATCCAAAGTCTCCAAGAAAAATATAAGTTGGTCTCAAGCATTAAAATAATTAATGGAGGAGCTGAAGAAGGATTTTAAAAATCAAATAATAGAGGTTATTAGAAAAATAGGGGAAATAAGTGAAAATAATATAGGAAAATAATTTTAAAAGAGTCAACAGCTTTGTAAAGAAGGCACAAAAATGCTGAAAAAAATGAATGTCATAAAAAAACAGAATAAGTCAATTGGTCAAAGAACCAAAAAAATTTACTCAAGGAAAGAACCTTATAAAAAGCAGAATTAGGCAAATGGAAAAAGACACACAAAAATGTACTGAAGAGAAGAACTTTTTAAAAGACAGAATTGGCCATATTGAAAAATAGGTAGAAAAATTCATTGAGGAAAAAAATATTTAAAAAGTAGAATTTGCCAAAAGGAAAAGGAAGTAAAATAGTTAATTCCAGAAAATAATTTCTTAAAATTTAGAACTGAGCAATTGAAAGCTAATGATTTCATGAGACATCAAGAAACAATCTAACAAACAAATCAAGTCAAAATAATGAAAAAAATAGGAGAAAATATGAAATATTTCTTTGGAAAAACAACTGACCTAGAAAATATATGCTGGAAAGATAATCTAAGATTTATTGGATTATCTGAAAACAAAGATCAAAAAAAAGAGATTAGACATCATCTTTCAAGAAATCATCAAAGAAAACTGCCCTGCTATTCTAGAACCAGAGGGAAAAATAGAAATTGAAAGGATCCACTAAGAACCTCCTGAAAGAGAGCCTAAAAGAATGACTCTAGAGTATATTATAACAAAATTCCAAAGCTTCAAGGTCAAGGAGAAAATATTGCAAGCAGCAAAGAAAGAAACAATTTAAATATATGGATCCATAATCAGATTTGCCAGCTTCAACATTAAAGTCCTGAAGGACTTGAAATATGATATTCTATAGGGTAAAGAAGCTAGGACTTAAGCCAAAAAATACTTACTTGGAAAAACTGAGCATAATTCTATAGAGGGTACATTTCCCTATTCAATGAAACAGAGAACATTCAAATATTCCCAATGAAAAGACCAGAGCAGAATGGAAAATATGACTATTAAATATAAGATACAAGAGGAACATAAAAAGGTAAACAGGAAATAGAAATCAGAAGACATTCAATAAGGTTAAACTGTGTATGGGAGGGTGATTCTTCTAACTCCTAAAAGTTTTATCATTATTAGAGCAGTTAAAAGTACAATAAATAGACAGACTCCAAGAGTGTGAGTTTATGATGGAATAAAGTCTAAAAAACCCAAGAAATAAAATTAGAAGCATTGGGAGAAGAGAGAAGTGAGAAACAGAATGGGATAAATTATCACACATAAAAGAGGCATGAAAGAGGTTTTTACAGTGGAGAGTAAGATAAAGGGGGAAGGTTGAGAGGTGAGCACATGAATGTTACTCTCATCAGAATTGGCCAATTCACTAAACACTCAGAAACTAAACAGAGAGAAATTTGATAAAGACTATTATATAGTAATCACAATGGTGAAAAAATTATTAGTATTTAATAAAAGCCTTTATTCTTAAATTCATACAGAAATAAGTCAAATGTATAAGAATAAATGGTCAAGGAATATGAACATGCAGTTTGCAGACAAAGTAATTAAAGCTTCCTACAGTCATACCAAAAAATGCTCAAAATAACTACTATTTAAAGAAATACAAATTAAAAAAATTCACTCCACACCTATCAGATTGACTTTTATGATAGAAAAGGGAAATGACAAAACTTGAAGAGAAAAATGAGACACTAGTGCACTGTTGGAGGAGTTGTGAACTGATTCAACCATTCTGGGAAGCAATTTAGATTTATATCCTTTGACCCAACAAAACCATTACTAGATTTTAGTCGCAAGGAAATAAAAAACAAAAAAGGGAAGTACTTATAAGCACAAAAATATTTAAAGCATCTCTTTTTGAGGGGACAAGGAATTGTGAATACTCATCAACTGGGAGACGGCTAAGATATAGTACGTGATTTTAATGGAATTCTCTTGTAATGTAAGAAATGATGAGAAGGAGGAGCTCAGAAAAACTTGAAAGGACTTGCATGACATGAAGTAAAGAATAGTGAGTAAAACCAGGAGAACATTGAGAACATTGCACATAGTGACAGGAATAATGTACAGTGAACAACTATTAATAACTTGGCTATTCTCAACAGTACAATGATACAAAACAATCTCAAAAGACGTTAAAAAATACCATCTGCTTCCAAGGAAATAAATGATGGAGTCTGAATCTAGACCAAAGCAAACTTCTTTTTATTTTCTTTATTATTTTTTGTTTGAATTTCATTCCATAAAAGGTTTAATACATAAAATTTATATCTTATTGCTTACTATCTCAGCAGAGATAGTGGAGGGAGGGAGAAAGTTCAAGAATCAAAGTTATTTTTTAAATGTTTGTAAAAGGTTTTACATGCAATTGGTGGAAAATTAAGTCAAATAAAACCTAAAAAAATTGTAAATGGGTAAATAAATGTGAATCACAGCAGAAAGTTTTATTGACTATTGCTTCTGCTGCTTTGCTATCTAGGGAACAAAGCCCCCAAAAGAAGGTACAGAACTTCTCTTTGGATAAATAGTATAATGAAAATAGCTAAGAAAAAAAAGCAGGATCAATCAATTATTACTTTGCCTTCTTTCTCTGGCAAAAAAAATGTTGTTTGGAATAGTAAGAACAAAATGAAAGTAGGTAATAGAAAGCTATAATCTAAGACAAGTAAGAATTTAGTAAGAAATCAACTTGCTATACTTGTGAGTTCAAGTCATCATTCCCTTAAAAACCACATCTCAAGATAATGGGAGAAGTGATAGATATGATTCCCGAGTTCCAGTTAATGATCTATGAATGTTAATCAGTTGGTTGCTTCAAGATTTAAAGAATTAAAAATGCTTTAGGTAAAAGAAAAATTTAGATCATTTCAGAATCAATTAAGTTAACCTATTACCCATTTTCATGTGTTAAAGATATGAGTAGCTTTTTAGTGAGCAAAGGTTATTATGGCTCTTTTCTAAATCCTTTGAGAATTTATCATTCCTGATGAGGTTTTTCTAAGTTAGAAATTTAAGAAGTAGTACCAAGTTCATAACAATAAGTAGGTGAAAAACTGGAGATATCAGTCCTTATAGAAATAAATTCATCAACATAAACTGCTTATTGATAAGATAAATAGCATAAACCCCACCATGTGAAAAATTTATAAAATTATGAATCTTTTACATGATATAGATAAGATTTTGGCCTTAGTTTGAATTTACAAAAAGAATTTCACTATGGATTAATTAATACAAAAAAATTAAAGCTGATATGACATGCTTATTTAAATTGATATATTAATTATTAAAATACTTTAAATTTGCTCTTATTTTATTCATTTTCAGTTCTATGGGGAATTTTTAAAATTTCAACAATAAAGCTCTTTCCTCATTTATACATATTTTGGAAAACATATTATAAAAATCTGGTGTCTTACACCTCCATTCTTTGAAGAACTTACTGAAAATCCACACCTCAAAATGACTCCTCAAAATAATACTTTTCAAATAACTCTCTCTCCTTCCCCCCCAAATAAGGACTCCTTTGCCCACTGGGCTATGATAACTTTAATATAATGTTAAAAATGAATGTTTAATAATAACATCCCATCATTCAATGTAAGAATTTGCTGACTCAAATCAAATTAAAGAATCCTCAAATGCTGCCCTCTATATATTAGGATATGATTACCTCTACTGACATGGTAAAAATCCCCTTTTCAAAGCATCCAGTTTGGATGGGTGAATGTTTCAAAGAGAAAGCATGAAATAAAGTATATAAAAGCTGTGGAAACAAATACCCATACTATTGCATTAGGCTTTTGAGTTTCTAAGTGAATGAAGGAGCAGTCTGGGCTAATCTGTTTTATGAGGATTGATATATATTTGTTTTAGGAGGCAAAATAACTTTGAGCATAAACTTGCAAAACAAAGCCTTCCCTTGAGTAAAAGGTGACTAAAGCTCTAAATCCAAAGCTTCTTTGCAAAGTACTTATCTTTTATTCAGTGTTTGTATGTACATTTCTGTTTTAGGAACATTCATTTTACCATTTATGAATAAGATTTTTCATCGGAATACTCATTGTAATGAATACTAGACACAGTATTAGAATGCATCGATTCTTTCAAGGGAAATTCTCTTAGAGAATAGGAACAGATGTTATGGAGAGAATGTTTATGATACTAGAAATGTACTGTAAGAGGGCTGAGGACAACTATTGTTCCCTTTCTGAGCAAGGGAATTGGGATGGGAAGGAGAAACTCCTAAAATCTGCTCTTAGCTTGACACCAACTTCCTCTCTAGCTTTAGGCAAGTCACTTAACCCCTCAGCTAATCTATCAGAGGGGAAAACAATGTTTAACTTACAGGGATTTGCCTGGCTTAATTAGTTAATATGTTTACAAAGCATTTTATAGATGAAAATAGCTGCATAACTTAGAAATAGTAGAATTAATAATGCTAACTATAATAGTAACTTTAGAAGCATTTAACTTTGACAAAACTTGAAAGAAAGGAAGAAAGAAAGAGAAGAAGGAAGAAAGAGAGGAAGGAAGGAAGAAAGAGAGAGAACAAAAAATAATTCCCTACTTTAAGGAGATTATATCTACCAGAGCAAAGAATATGCTCCATTGAGCAGTGTTGGTGAATAGTATCAACATATGTTACAGATTATAGAAGTCATAGCATGGGTGCAAATTTTGGGAAATAAAGATGATTCTTCAAAGTAAGAAGAGATGATATATAATTGGGGGAAAAAAGACATCCATGTGACTCTATATAGCATTCATGCACTTAGTGAACCATGGTAAAATATTCTGTCTCTTCTGTTGCTTTGTTTGTTTGTTTGTTCTCAAATAACTTGCTTTAGCTGTGTGGTATTTATCTTGTGTTACTGAATAAGGGATGCAGATACTATTCAATGCTGAATTAAATTCAATAAACTTTTATTAAGTAGTTAAACATTGGTTCTCAATGGCTTCAAAACTCTTTGATTTTTGTATTTAAAGAATTTTGATGAGAAAAATTGTCACATATTCAACCTTTGATTGGCACTCCAAATGCTTTCTACACCTTTTTGGCATTGTAATCTCAGGAAGTATCTTCCCACTCCAGATGAAACAAAGGGTCGAGTGTTCAGAGCTGTATGGGGTGAGTATTGATGGTAGGGGGGTATTGTGTCTACACTCCCCCCTTGTTAGCTTTCAATAGGCCAGATCAGCTATGCACTCACCCTCACCCCAGGGAAGACCTATGAGGAAATAAATTCAATGAGCTTCCCA
Source organism: Gracilinanus agilis (assembly GCF_016433145.1). Classification (NCBI taxonomy): domain Eukaryota; kingdom Metazoa; phylum Chordata; class Mammalia; order Didelphimorphia; family Didelphidae; genus Gracilinanus; species Gracilinanus agilis. The sequence goes on along the minus strand of NC_058130.1, from coordinate 608,850,688 downwards.
AACTGGCAAAGCTATAGTGGGGATGTTGAAGAAAGGTGTTGGGGTTCAGATCGGATCCCACATTCAGAGCCAGCTCTGTTGAGACAAGCCTCCCCCAACTCCTAAGTACAAGGAGCTTTACCCCTCAAGATGGAGTCACATAATGATATTCCCCTCAGCCACAAGATCAGTCACCGCCCACAGTGTAATTTTCTAGACTAAGTATCAAACTATCAGGGGTTTATTAAAGGACAAATTAAATTCAGGGTACAGAGGAAACAGGTATAGAGGAATCAAGGAAGGAGGGAAAGGATGAACTATTCTGTCAATTATGTCTTCTCCCCCAAGAGAGCGGCTCTGGACTTCTTCTGTGGCTTGGTCATAGTAGCTAACTCTCTCTTCTCCCTACAATATCCTATCAAATATTCCTAAACTAATATAAAAGTGAAGCAACAGGATCAATGGATTCAGGAAGGATCAGGGAAGGGATTCCCTCTCATTCAAAGTTGTCCCTCTCCCCCTCCCCCAACCCACCCCCCGAGTTTGGCCTCTCTGGCCAAACTGGAGACTTGCTGTTCAATGTCTTTTTTGTTGGTATTTGTGATCTCCCAATAGTCACATGGAAAAGTACTGAGGAACCCAATTCACTCAGGATTCACCCCACAATCCAAACCTCCCAACCAAAGAACCACACCCTCCCTCCTCATCCTGTCAGGAGAGAAGTTGAGCAGCCTCTTCCAAACTCCTCTTGCTATTGGCCCCTCCCAAACGGAATTCTCTCAGAGTTCCTTCAGGTTGGCTTCCAGTCCCCTTCCAAGATGAGTGCTTAGTTATCCTTGATTTACCACCAAATCCACACTTACAGAGCCTAAAGAAGAGCTCAAAACTAAGAAACTGCAGGGAATTCGAATGAAGCAGCAACAGCTAATGGAGGGGAATTTTCTTCAGATGAGGATGATGTCTCCATTTCATTAAACAAGGAAATGTGCATAAAATAAGTGCAAATGCAAAACTGCAGAGAAATATAACCCTGATGAAGCTTTAACAAGCAGCATAATGAATTTATTAAATGACAAGACCATTTTCAGCTTTAGAGAAATTTTGAAACAGAAACAAAAAGAATCATCAGATAGTTTCTTGTGCCACTTGCACATGGTGTATCTCAATCAGGATTCATTGCTGATGAGGGACAGAAAAGAGAAAGGGAAAGAATTCCAGAAGAGCCCGTTGTCCTTAGATGTAATGGAAGGGGAATTCTCTTCCAAATAATAACATTTCTCCTCCTCACCATCTATTTAGGCCATGAACACCTCTCAATATAGGTAAAGTTAATTTAAAATTATTTAATCTTATTATTATTGTTATTTATCTATGTATTATTAATGTTTATTTAGTAAGACAATTCCATTAGTTATACTTCATGGCTTCTTTATGCAATCTATGATCTAGTCAAATTGGTCTTTATTCACATAGCATATCCATCAATTGTGTCCATATTTTTTCCCACAAGCGGTCCACCTCCTATGCCTAGAATGCACTTACTCATTCCTTACCTCTGTCTCTTAGAATCTCTAGTTTCACACATAGACAGAGGGCAATGTTGTGAGTTGAATATGATGGTATGATAGTTAAAAAAATAAGTTTAGGGGTGGGAAAGAGGAATACATTGGAAGAACAGAGAAGAGGGAAATAGATTGGGGTAAATGCAAGCATAAAGAGCTTTTTTTTTTTTTTAACACTTAATTTTGGTGTTGTCTTATAGGTGGAAGAGTGGTAAGGGTGGGCAATGGGGGTCAAGTGACTTGCCCAGGGTCACACAGCTGGGAAGTGGCTGAGGCCAGGTTTGAACCTAGGACCTCCTGTCTCTAGGCCTGACTCTCACTCCACTGAGCTACCCAGCTGCCCCATAAAGAGCTTTTACAGTGAGTAGAAGATCAGGGAGATGGGGAAGGGAACATGGGAACCTTACTGTCATCAGAATTGATTCAATGAGGGGAAAATATACATAATTAACTTGATGTAGAAAGCCATCTTACTCTGCAGGAAAGAAAGTAGGAGAGGAAAGGATAAAAGAAGTGGAGTGAGGCTCATAGAAAAGGGCAAATTGGGAGAGGAGGTGGTCAGAAATTAAACAGGTGGATAAAGAGTAATACATATCAATCATAATAGTGAAAAATTTTACACCTCTTTCTAATAAAGATAAAATAGAGAAATGATTCAAATGTATAAGGTTAACAGTCATTTCCCAATAATGGTAAATGGTTAGGAGTAGGCAATTGTCAAACAAAGTAACTAAAGTTCTCTCTAGTAATGAAAAAAAAGGCTCTAAATCACTATTCAAGAAATGCAAGTTAAAACAACTGCAAGGTATCACCCCATATCTATCAGACTGGCTATTATGATAGAAAAGGAAAATTACAAAACTTGAAGGGGATGTGGAAAACTGAGAAACTGATGCCCTATCAGAGGAATGGTAAATGGATTTAACAATTATGGAAAGCAATTTGGATCTATACCTGAAGGATTATAAAACAGCATATATCCTTTGATTCAGCAAGACCAATACCAGGTTTGTATCCCAAAGAAATTAAAAACAAAAAGGAGAAGGACCTATGAGCACAAAAATACAGAAAGTATCTTGTTTTTTGTATGGATGAAAAGAATTGGGAAGTGATATAGACCCATCAACTGGAGAATGTATGAGAAAGTTATTATATATGATTGTAATGGAATACTCATTCTATAAGAAATGGCAAGGAAGAAAAGCTCAGAAAAGCATAGAAAGTCTTACATATACTAAAACTAAGATAAATAATCAGAACCAGAAGAATACTGTACACAGTGACAGGAATAATGAACAATGAACAAGAGTGAATAATTTAGCTATTTCTCAGCAATACAATGATTGAAAACAATCTCAAAGGAGTCATGATTAAAAATACCATCTGCTTTCAGAGAAAGAACTGATGGAGTCTGAATCTAGACTAAAGCAAATTTTGTCCACTTTCTTAATTTTGGGAACCTGAATTTCTTTCCACAAAAGAGCTACTATGGAAAAGTATTTTACAAACATGAATTACATGTAAAATATCTATGATTTCTTGCTATCTTCCATGATCAAAAATTGTCAGTGGCTCCTTATTGATCAAAATAAGAAGTACTTTTTAATAAAGTATTTAAAGCTTACCATAATTTGACTTCCACCTGCTTTTCCAGACTTATTTAATAATGCTCTTTAAGTGTTTTGGTTACTATTCTTTTAGCCTGGACAATTTATATTATTGTAAATGTTCATTCATTTAATTCGGTTTATTGGCATGAGTTGAGTAAAATGACTCCTCTACTTTTTAATTGCAGGTCCAATTTAGTATCTATTCTTTTTCTCTTTTATCAATAAAAGGATTTAGAGACATTAAAGTTCCCTAAATACTAACAGCTTTGGCTCAATCCCCAAAATATTATCCATTCTGTTGTCCTCTTCCATTTTGTAGGTCATTTTATTCCATTCTCATTCACAGTCCCTCCATAATATTCTTTTATACTTTTCCTTCTCTTTTTTCCTCTAACTCTTCTTTATGTGATTTCTTTGCTTCTGGTTAATCTTCAGTTAAACTTCTGTCTCTCTCATTTTTCCCTTTTCATTTAACTTCTTTTCCATAATACTCTCTTTTATGTGTCAGAAGTAAGAAAGCAAATTGCCCTATTAGTTATTCTATAGACCTAATCTATCTTTTCTCACCTCTGTGATTTTGAAAAAACTGGGTTCCATGCCTATAATGACCTCCTTTATTACCTCTTCCTTTAGGAATCACTCACTTCTTTTAAGGATTAGCATAGGTGCCAGCTATTATATGAGGACTTTCCTGAAAGAAACACTTTGCTGTTTTTTCTCCTTTCTCAAATTAAATTGCTTTTATTTATTTGTGTATATGTTGTGTTCCTCAAGGAGAATACAAACATTTCAAGGGAAAGGACTCTGGTTTTTATATTTTTATTAAGTATCTGCCAGATTGAGTGAAACATAGTAAATACCTAATAATTATCAGTTGAATTTCATTAAACTGCTCTGCTTATGGAGTGCTTTTAAATAGCCTCTACCTCTGGTACATTAAGTAATTTTAAATGTTCAAAATTAAGATAATTTTGAAGAAACATGTTGATGCCATATGCAATACAATAGAAATCCTGGCTTTTGTGGTTTGCTCTGCCTCATGTTACCTATTGAGAAATGTCCCTTCTGTTGAAATATATTTTAAGTCCTTTCAATATGTGAAAATGGCTTATAGTGTCTACAAAACTACATTCTCAATTTAAAAAACCCTTCATAAAACCATGCAACCTGGGGAAATGTATTCTCATAATTTAGTGCATCAAAATGCATATCATAATATAAAGCATTATATCTAATTTTTTCTTCCTATTTTAATACTTTGCTGTTTTCTTAGTCACCTATTTTAAAAAGTAATTTGTGTTTTGATGACTCTAGGAAATCTTAATATGAAAAATCTGATTAAATTTCTCTTAAGTTATTTTCAATTTCTGTGTAAGTATATCTGCAAACATATACACAAGTCTATCAATGGCTCAATGTTGCAGACTGTTAGGTGAAATCTACCTTCCACCTTGTGGCTTTTGACTAACTTTCTTCCCATTGCAAAATGTACCTATCTGTATCAAGCCTTTATTCCAAGATTCCAAACAACTAATAGAAAATAATATATTTAGTAGAACTGGATGAGGATATGAACAATGACAGAAATTATCATCAAGACAGAGAAAACAGTCAATGAAGATTGAACCTATCTATTTGCTTCATACAACTATAAATATATTTTAAAATGTTGTAAATTTAAAATAGTCTTTTAGCCTAAAAATAAGTAAATTCCCTGTTATTTTCTAAACTTTTTCCCTTATGAAATGAGAAATAACAATGAGTAATATTAAATATTAGGCAGTCAAATAGTAATAAATATGTAATATGGGTTCCTTTAAAAAATATGTCAAAAAGAGTGAACCCTACATTTCCTTTTTTTTTAAACCCTTACCTTCCACCTTAGAATCAATACTACGTATTAGTCCTAAGGAAGAAGAGTGAGTGGTAAGGGCTAGGAAATGGGGATTAAGTGACTTGCCCAGGGTCACAGAACTAGGAAGTGTCTGAGATCAGATTTGAATGTAGGACCTCCCATCTCTAGGCCTAGCCCTCAACCCAATGAGCTACCCAGCTGTCCCCTCCTACATTTCTTTTTAAACCCTTACCTTTCGTCTTAGAATCAATACTACGTATTGGTTCCAAGGCAGAAGATCTGTAAGAGCTAGGCAATAGGGATTAAGTGACTTGCCTGGGGTAACACAGCTAGGAGGTGTCTGAGGCCATATTTGCACCTAGGACCTCCCATCTCTAAACCTGGCTCTTAATCCACTAAGCACCCACTCTCCCCCTGAACCTTACATTTTTAACAAATTATTAGAGTAGCAATTCCTCAAAATGTTCAATTCCTAAAATATAATTTGGAAATTAGAAACAGAATAAAACTCCAAAAGGATCTTGACAGGCAAAGATATTAAAAACAAATTTAATAAGATAAATGTCAATAGGGAAGGGGTGGCTTCAGGTGTTTTAACCCAAACTTTGGGACTGGTTCAGCATCCAGTTGCTTATTATTCAGCCAAGCTGGACCCAGTAGCTTCAGGAGCACCACCATGTCTTAGAGGCTTAGCCACCACAGCTTTATTAATAACTAAAGCTGCTTATTTAGTATTGGGATGACCACTAACAATAATGTGCCCACATGAAGTTGAAGTATTGTTACTAAGGCATAGAACACAGGCATTTTCTGACCAAAGACTCACAAGATATGAAGCAACCTTGTTGGGCAATGAGAATATTACTTTAAAACACTGTACAGCTCTTAAACCCTGCCATCTTAATTCCAGATTTACCAGTTTCAGAAAAACCATTACACAATTGTGAATCTTTAGTGTCCATGGCTGAAAAACCTTGAGATAATCTCCTGGACACACAACCCAGGTGTAGTCTTATTCACTGATGGTTCTTCTTTCATGAGGGATGGCATACATTACACTGGAGCTGCTATAGTCACATAATTTGCCACTCTGTGGTCAGCTTCACTGCCCTCAAATATAAGTGCTCAAGATGCAAAACTTATAGCCCTAAAACATGCCTTTAAAATTGGCAAAGACAAAAAGGTAACAATTTAAATAGATTCCAGGTATTCATTTGGAATTTGTCAAGCAGTGGGTATGTTATGGCTTCAGAGGGGATTTTTTTAACATCAGCTGGAAAATCTATAGCAAATGCAGAGATTATTAATGAAGTTCTTTCTGGTTTCCAGTTACCTGAAACCTTAACCTTAGTTTATTCCTCTGCCCATACAAATGGCACTGACCCTGTCTCTAGGGAATGACCAGGCAGACACCACTGCAAAACTCACTGCCTTAGAAGGGCCTGAATTAATTTTAACTTTGGCAATGAGTAATGAATCAAATTTATCACTTTCCTATAATGAAAAGGAAGTGGGAAAATGGAAGCAAAAATTTAAAGCAAAACAGATTAATGGAATATAGGTGTCAGCTGAAGAAAAAACCCTACTCCCTAGAAGTTTTATCACCAAATATGCCAATTTGCACATAAAAATGGTCATTTTGGCACCCAGGACATTGTAGACTCTGTTAAAAGAGTATAGTAGCCCCTGGTATAATTACTATAGCCTTTAAAGTGTGTGCAGCCTGCCCCACTTGCCAAGCATATAACCAACATGCCTTTCATGGCAAAGCATTTGGTGGGCAACCTCAGGCTTACACACCTTTTGAATATATGCAAATTGATTTCATTAAAATGCCAAAGGCTGAACATTATAAATTTTTGTCTAGTCATAGTGGATCAGCTGACAGAAGCATTTCCTACCACCTGAGCCATAGTGGCTTTTATTGTCAAGGTACTCTTAAAAAGGATTATTCCTCACTTCCGGCCTACCAGCATGAATTGATTTGGACAGAGGAACTCATTTTACTGATTCGGCCCTGTCCCAATTTTATTCCTGTTTGGAGATAACTCCTAAATACCATGTACCTTATCATCCCCAGACCTCAGGCCAAATTAAAAGAATCAACAGGGAACTTAAAACCATGATTGGCAAATTATGCACTGAGACTCATTTAAAATGGCTTGAAGGTCTCCTCTAGCTCTGTTTTATCTCTGAAGCAGATGCAGGGGAGATCTACATATCTCACCATTTGAGATGTTCTTTGGACATCAAGATTAATACAGATTAAGCCTTTTTCCTTTTTCCAAATCAATACAACTGTAAACAAAGCTGAATTTTCACTTCACACCCAAGTAAACTGGCAAAAAGTGACAAAATATGAGAATAGTCAATATTGGAAAGGGTATCAAAAAGGCAGGCATATTAATGCATTCTTGGTGGAGCTATGACTTAATATAATAATATTAGAAAATAACTCAAAGTCAAGTAAATAAATGACTAAAATGTCTATATTCTTTGATTCAGAAATCTCACTGTAAGTCATATAATCCAAAAAAGTCTATGACAGAATAATAATAATAATATACCAAAATGTGTATAACAGCATTTTTTTGTGGTAGCAAAAAGCTAGAAGAAAAGTAGATGGTCATCAACTGATTACTAAATGTCTTAAACTATGGTACATGAATATAGTGGAATAGTATTGTGTTAATAGAAATGATGAGCAAAATAAATGCAGAGAAGTATAGAAAGCCAAACATGAACTGATGGAATAATGATGGAAGGAATAGGCGGAGCCAGGAAAACAATATATACAATCATTACAGAGAAAATTGAAATAATAACAACAAACTATCAAAAATAAATGTTGTAAAATTATAAACAATAAACTTGATCATAAGGATAAAACAGAAGACATTGCCCCCTTTGCAAAGGTAAAAGCCCCTAAGTTAAAATATTGCATATAATGTCATGTATTTTTAATGTTAACCAATTTTGATGATTTTGTTTCATATTTTTCCTCTATTTTAAAAATATTATTTTTCAAAGGGATGGCTCCATGAGTGAACGAAGTGATATATATATATGTATATATATATATATATATATATATATATATATATATACATATATATATATCTGAAAAATCTAGGAAATAGAAAAAAATAAATAAATAAAAATCATTGACAATTAAGGTGAGTGAAACATAGCCAGGTATTATTTGTTCTAAGAAAGAGTGTTTTAATGTACTCTAAACTCAGTATGTTAGTATTTTGATACGACAACCAAAAAATCCAAGCAAAAAAAAAAAACCAAAATTCCCTCAGGCTACATAAATAACAACATGATTTTTAGGAATAGGGAAGTGATAGTCCTAATGAATTCTGTTCTCATCAGAGTTCATCTGGAATCCTGTAACCAAATCTTGGAACTTTGGTTTAAAAAGACATTACTCACTTAAACAGTATCTAAAGGGGGGCAGCTGGGTAGCTGGGTAGCTGAGTAGATTGAGAGTCAGGCCTAGAGATGGAAGGTCCTAGGTTCAAATCAGGCCTCAGACACTTCCCAGCTGTGTGACCCTGGGCAAGTCACTTGACCCCCATTGCCCACCCTTACCACTCTTCCACCTAAGAGCCAATACATAGAATTTAAGGGTTTAAAAAAAAAGACTAAAGAGCTTAATTTTTTATATGTCAAACTGAGAAAAGGAATATTAAAAAAAAAACAGTGTCTAAAGGAGATGAACCAAAATGTTGATGGATCTTGACTGTAACATGGAAGAGACTTGCTTAAAGGTATTAGACATTTTTAAGCTAAAGAAGAAAAGAAGTAAGAGGAATATAATAGCTGTCTTCAAGTTGAGGATAGGGAATGGAATAAAAATTTCTTAAGTGCCTGCTATATGCCAAGCACTTTGCTAAGTGCTTTATAAATATTTCCTCAATTGAAGTATTTGAAAAATTGTCATCTGAAGAAGGATTAGACTTATTTGATTCCAGAAAGTAGTATTATGAAGTATTTGTGTAAGTTTCAAATAGGCAAATTTAGGATGAAAAAGGCAGATGATGATTTGCCAGGTAAATGTCATATTTAGGATTCCTTTTATATACAGGATGGGCTAGATGGATGCTGAGACACTTTTCATGTCTATGTTCTGTGATTCTTTGGGGAATATATCTATGGAATGATTTTAAACAGTTATTTATTTCCTTTGTCTAAATACTGTCTGGAAAATTCTTTTTAGAGGAATGTATTTTATATTGCTGGCAGGCAGGCCCTTCAAATCTTGCAAACTAGTAACAAATACCTGCTTATAAAAGCTATTAGTTAGATAATATGGATCAATTGAAGATATTCTTTCCTAGAAGAATCCAGAAATCCACTACTGAAAATAAAAATAGATAACATTTACATGGCACATATTATGCACAAACCACTATGATAAGTGATTTATAGTTATGATTTCATTTGTCACAACAACTTTGTGAGATAGATGCTATTTTCATTCCCATTTTACAATTAAAGGAACTGGAGCAGACAGAAGTGAAATGTGTATTGCTCAGGATCAAACAGCTAGTAAATGTCTAATACTGAATTTGAACTCAGGTTTTTCCTGCCTCCAGACCTGGTGGTCTATCCACTATACAATTTAAATAGTAATGGAATTACATTTAAAATTAAAATTACAGAATCTTGGGGGCAGCTGGGTAGCTCAGTGGATTGAGAGCCAGACCTAGAGACAGGAGGTCCTAGGTTCAAATCCGGCCTCAGACACTTCCTAGCTGTGTGACCCTGGGCAAGTCACTTGACCCTCATTGCCTACCCTTACTGCTCTTCTGCCTTGGAGCCAATACACAGTATTGACTCCAAGATGGAAGGTAAGGGTTTAAAAGAAAAAAAAATAAAATTGCAGAATCTTAAACAAATGCCAGAAAGAAACTCTGTAGCCATCTTGTCCACATATACTCTTGATTTGTATACTCCATTGTGGTAAGTAATAAGGATGAATCAAACGATTAGAAAAGGCATATCCCCAACTTTCACAGACCTTATGCCAAACTGTATATAATTGATATGTAAGGAAGGTATAAAACAAAATGATAGTTAAGATCTTGAGTGAGGAAAAAAATTAGCTCAGAACTGTGTGCATATTTTGTGGGAAAGAGGTCAAAGAAGAATCACACTGGGTTTTACAGAATAAAAAAGAAATAATGGACTTGGAGGCTGAGTCAGGAAGCCATACCAGACCCAAGGAATAGCATGAGATGCAATTATAAAATTCGGATAGAAAAAGAAGTGGTGCCAACCCAGAGTTTGGCATGCCCTACACCTTTGATAAATACTTGATCAACAGAAACAAATGAAATGGACAATAAAAACAAAAATAGGGAAAAGTTTTATTTTTAATTCACCCATCAGATAACCTATGAAAATTTTGCTTGATTCATTAAAACCTAGAGAAGTGAAGAATAAAAAGAAGTAAGCAATCTTATTTTTAAAGAAATTCATTCTGATTCTTTAAATGAATATGTGGCAAACTGCAAACTACCATGCCATCCTGATAGTCAACATTTTTTATAATGGTCACTAAATACATACTGCTTGCACCATGAAGAACTTATGACATTTAATAGTGGTTGCTTCTGAAACATATGGCATCCTACCAAATTAATCAGAGATCCTGTAAAGGTTCTGTTATCTTTTTTTTTTCTGGTCATCAGTTTCATCACCTGGGAGTTCTTTACATCAATGATTTCATAGGATCACTCCCTTTCTCTATTTCTTGAAAAAGAACTTACTGTGACTGGAATTGTATATTGCTACAATCCGACTCCAATTGAAAATAATTAATAATGATTTTTGGAATCAGGGAATAAAGCTATTATATGACATGTTACATTCTTCTCCTTTTTCCTTATAGCTGTGCCATTAATAGTTTTATAACAAAGAAGAAAAAATAAGAACCAGCTAGTTAACTTGTAATAAAAAAATAAGTAGAGTATATTAGATGAAAAGAAAGATGAGAGGAGGCAGAGTCAAGATGGTGGCTTAGAAGCAGCAAAAGTTGAGTCCACTGTGAAAACCCTTCTACACCCATAAAAAACAGAGTGCTTCAAGGAGGATAAAAAAATTAAATACAGCAGCAGGACAGAGTCAGGAGATACTCCTACTCAATTCAACATAAAAGGTACACAGGGAAGGATGAATTCTCAGGTTTAAGGAAAGAAAGAAGGAAAGTCCCAGGACCCCTCCCTCACCTACTCTACCGAGACTCAGGCAGTTGCTGAGATCTCAGGGCAAGGGCTCCACTCTGGAGGGAGTGCCTTGCTACCACAGCTATGTGAGGCTCAAGGTTCTGACCACAGTTAGCCAGGGAGGAACCTTGAGTAGAGGGGCAGAGAGAATAGCAGCCTGGTCACAGCATTCAGTCACCACTCTCCATCTTGGGTCTCTGCCTCACAAGGTTTTGACCTCAGGGCACATTCAGCTCTGCAGATCAACTCAGCTAGGCTTAATCTCTTTTATAAATAGTGCAGATGAGAAGCCTTCAGAAGGCCTGAAAACTCAATCTCCAACACTCCACCTACTGTGCCAAGACCAGTGGTAAGAATCTTGCTGACTGGGTTCACAGAGTGAAGGCTGCAACCATGACAGAGTACCTTGATACCACCTTGGGAAGCTCAGTGCTTTGAGTGGGCAGCTGGCAGAATGGAGTAGAGGAGAATGAGGGTAACTACCTTCAACCTCCACACCTTCACCTCCACCTTCAGCTTCTGCTGGCAGCTGGGGAAGATCTGGTCTCAGGGCTCATTAATTTTCCATCAGTTAATCTAATTAATCAGTTGAAAAGAGAAGAAGCCCCTTCAGAACATAATAACTCAAACCCACAGATCCAACAAATAAACATAGGAACAAGAATACAGCCAATAAGGAAGGGGAAAGAAGGGGAAAATATGAGTAAACAACAGAAAAAGCAATTATAGTCAATAGCTTCTATCCAAATAATGAATAAAGAACAAATAGAACAGAGGAGGACCAAGGAACACCAAGAAAAAACTCAGGAACTACAGTGAATTAGACACAGGATTTGGCAGAACTCAAAACACAATTAAAAACAATTAAGGGAGACTGAAGAAAATTGGGAAAAGCACATGAATCATGTTCTCATGTAAAAATATTTTTAATTAATTAATTTAATTTTTTAAAGAGAAAAGAAAGATAAAATAAGGCAGTAAAATGAGTGAAATATTTGCTTTGTGAAATGTATGAGTAGAATTTCCTGTCAGACTTTTAAAGCCCTTCCTTCATCAACTAAACAATTCTTACCTTTCCAGTTTCTTTATACTGTAGTCTCTTTCACACAATCTATGATCCATCTACATTGACATACTTGCTCCTCTTGACATATGACTCCATTTCTAATTTTCAGTCTTCTTACCAGCTGTCCCCCACTCCCATGCTTGGAATGATCTCTCTTCTCAACTCTGCTTCCTAGTTTTTTCTGGATTCCTTCATATCTCAAATTAAGTACTACGTACATTACATTTTCCCACCATCACTTCATCCCATACTACTAGTCACATATATCTTGTGTGTACATGGTTATTTGCATGCCTTCTTAAAATGGGAGCTACTTGAAAGCATTGTTCCTGTATTTCAATGGTTTCAGTTATGTTGACTCTTCATGACCCCATTTGGGGTTTTCTTGGCAAAGATACTAGAGTAGTTTGCCATTTCCTTCTCCAGCTCAATTTTCAAATGAAAAAACTAAGGAAAATGGCTTAAATGACTTTCCCAGGGTCATATAGCTAGTAAGTATCTTAGGACAGATTTGAACGCATGTCTTCATGCCTTCAGACCTGGTGTTCTATATCCTGGGCAAGGACTTTCTTTTTACATTTCTAACTCTAGCACTTAGCAAAGTAGCTGCCATGTAGTAAATGCCCAATAAATGAATTTTGCTTGAGTAGAAAAAAAAATCAATGGAACCAACAAGAAAGTAATGGTAATAAGACAATAAATGGAAGTAGGAGACATTTTATACTCACATTATAAATGACTAGATTTAGATGATTTTCAACTTAAAAGTGGAACATAGAAAATTGGTATCATATAAACATATATGTAGAACTGAAGATGATGCCAGAAATCATCTAATCCAGGTCTGTCATTTATTAGATGAGAAAACTGAGGTCCAAATAAACCAAGTTATTTGTCCAAAGTGTCACAGCTCATGTCAGATTTATGATTTGAAATCAACCTCTGAATATGGAGCCATGTATTATTCAAGTGTTTTACTATCTTATCTCATTTCAGTGACAGGTCACAGTAGAACTTTCTGTACTATAACTTTGGAAATTATTCTATACAAAAATGAGTAACCATATTTGTCTAGGTGGATGGATACAGCGGAAGGATATTGGATGATCTCTTCTTTTATCTAGCTTTATTATGTTGGTTAGACTGTGATCTATTTTGCAGAAGGAAAGGGATGAAATAAATTCTTTTGCATTGTTAGTTGAATTTAGTTGTTTTGTTTAATTGCATTTTATTTAAAAAGTTGTGTCTCAGTCTGCATTTGAAGAAACGTTATTGACCAGCAACTGACTATAGTTTCAATTTTTTTTCAGTTTGATAGATATATATCAGGTGAGTTAAATTCACAATGGATCAAAAATTCAGAGCAGTAACTTGATCCTAATTAGGGAAGATGAATAATAAGGAGGAAACTATCATTATACCTTTATATATAACAAACATGAATATATTACAGGGGAACAAGAGGATAAAGTTATTTAAGGGTAAAGAAAAAGATGAGTAACTGAAAACAGTGCAAGTTCATAAATGACAGTAACAATGATCATCTGTTTTGATTTTTCCATATTTATCTGTTCTTAGATAGATTTTTAAGTATATGGGATAGTTCTTAAATTTTAATTTTCTAAGAAATTATTAAATATAATTCACTTGTGAGTTAGACAATAAAGTCCAAAAATGTTGTGTTCTGTTCTTAAATTCATAGTTTTTAGGGAGATCATTTCTCTTGTGTGTACTCAAGAAAATTTTATAGGATGAAATTCAGCTCTCAGTTACATTCCAATAATTCATTACCTATTGGTCAAATTGGTTGTGTATTAGTGCCCTTTTGTCATGCCAACTTACATCTGGTATTCTGTCCTCCACCAAGATCACCAGGTTCCTAAAAGAAAGCAACATCTAAGCACTGGGCTTCTCCTACTTTTGTCCAAAGGTAAAATATAAAGCCTGAACATCTTCTGTCACCAAAAAGGTGATCTATTCACAACCTTAAAAAAATACTACCAATGGAATAGACTTGGGATAAATGACATCAGCAAGACAGTGTATGATAAACCCAAAGAGCCCAACTTTTGGGACATGAATCCACTATTTGACAAAAACTGCTGGGAAATTTGGAAAACAATATGGGAGAGATTGGGTCTAGATCAACATCTCACACCCTACACCAAGATAAATTCAGAATGGGTGAACGACTTGAATATAAAGAGGGAAACTATAAACAAGTTAAGTGAACACAGAATAGTATACTTGTCAGATCTCTGGGAAAGGAAAGACTTTAAAACCAAGTAAGAGTTAGAGAAAATTACAAAATTGTAAATTAAATGGTTTTGATTATATTAAACTAAAAAGTTTTTGTACAAACAAAAACAGTGTAGTCAAAATCAGAAGGGAAACAACAAATTGGGAAAAAATCTTTATAACGAAAAACTCTGACAGGGGTCTAATTACTCAAATATACAAGGAGTTAAAGCAATTGTATAAAAAATCAAGCCATTCCCCAATTGATAAATGGGCGAGAGACATGAATAGGCAATTTTCAGGTAAAGAAATCAAAAGTATCAATAAGCACATGAGAAAGTGTTCCAAATCTCTAATAATTAGAGAAATGCAAATCAAAACAACCCTGAGGTATCACCTCACACCTAGCAGATTGGCTAAAATGAAAGAAGGGGAGAGTAATGAATGTTGGAGGGGATGTGGCAAAATTGGGACATTAATGCATTGCTGGTGGAGTTGTGAACTGATCCAGCCATTCTGGGTGGCAATTTGGAATCGTGCTCAAAGGGCTTTAAAAGAATGCCTGCCCTTTGATCCAGCCATACCATTGTTGACTTTGTACCCCAAAGAGATCATAGATAAACAGACTTGTACGAAAATATTCATAACTGCGCTTTTTGTGGTGGCAACAAATTGGAAACGGAGGGTATGTCCTTCAATTGGGGAATGGCTGAACAAACTGTGGTATATGCGGGTGATGGAATACTATTGTGCTAAAAGGAATAATAAACTGGAGGAGTTCCAGGGGAACTGGAGAGACCTCCGGGAACTGATGCAGAGCGAAAGGAGCATAGCCAGAAGAACATTGCACACAGAGACTGATATACTGTGGCAAAATTGAATGTAATGGACCTCTGTACCAGCAGCAATACAATGACCCAGGACAATTCTGAGGGATTTATGGTAAAGATGCTACCCACATTCAGAGGAAGGACTGCAGGAGAGGAAACATATAAGAAAAACAACTGCTTGAACACATGGGTCGGGGTGGACATGATTGAGGGTGTGGACTCGAAACTACCACACCAATGTAACTACCAACAATTTGGAAATTGGTCTTGATCAAGGACACATGACAAAACTAGTGGAAATGCGCATCGGCCAGGGGTGGGGGAATTGCGGGGGGGGGGGTGAAGGGGAAAGGAGGAGCATGAATCATGTAACCATGTTAAAAATGTATATTAATAAATGTTAAAAAAATAAAAAACTATGACAGGGGTCTAATTACTGAAATATACAAGGAGTTAAATCAATTGTATAAAAAAATCAAGCCATTCCCCAATTGAAAAATGGGCAAGAGACATGAATAGGCAATTCTCAGGTAAAGAAATCAAAAGTATCAATAAGCACATGAGAAAGTGTTCTAAATCTCTATTAATTAGAGAAATGCAAATCAAAACAACTCTGAGGTATCACCTCACTCCTAGCAGATTGGCTAAAATGAAAGAAGAGGAGAGTAATGAATGTTGGAGGGGATGTGGCAAAATTGGGACATTGATGCATTGCTGGTGGAGTTGTGAACTGATCCAGCCATTCTGGCTGGCAATTTGGAACTATGCTCAAAGGGTTATAAAAGAATTGCTACCTTTGATCCATCCATACCATTGTTGGGTTTGTACCCCAAAGAGATCATAGATAAAAAGACTTGTATGAAAATATTTATAGCTGCCCTTTTTGTAGTGGCAAAGAAATGGAAAAGGAGGGGATGTCCTTCAATTGGGGAATGGCTGAACAAACTGTGGTATTTGCTGGTGATGGAATACTATTGTGTTAAAAGGAATAATAAACTGGAGGTGTTCCAGGTGAACTGGAAAGACCTCCAGGAATTGATGCAGAGTGAAAGGAGCAGAGCCAGAAGAACACTGTACACAGAGACTGATATACTGTGGTAAAATCGAATGTAATGGACTTCTGTACCAGCAACAATGCAATGACATAAGACAGTTCTAAGGGATTTATGGTAAAGATGCTACCCACATTCAGAGGAAGATCTGCAGGAGAGGAAACATAGAAGATAAACAATTGCTTGAACTCATGGGCTGAGGCGGACATGATTGGGGATGTAGAGTTGAAAAGACCACACCAATGCAACTAACAACAATTTGGAAATAGGCCCTGAACTAGGACACATGTTACAACCAGTGGAAATGCGCGTCGGCCATGGGTGGGGGGAGAGCGGGGGGTGGGAAAGTAGGGGCATAAAGTATGTAAACAGGTTAAAAATGAATATTAATAAATTTTTAAAAAAGTAAAAAAAAATACTACCTATGTTGCAATTGTGGTAATTCTGTTTAAAAAGAGTGATTATCACCTGATGGACAGAGAAG
This sequence comes from Gracilinanus agilis, assembly GCF_016433145.1. Taxonomy (NCBI): domain Eukaryota; kingdom Metazoa; phylum Chordata; class Mammalia; order Didelphimorphia; family Didelphidae; genus Gracilinanus; species Gracilinanus agilis. The sequence continues at coordinate 608,833,776 of NC_058130.1, read as the reverse complement.
AACTTTGGGCCTTTGGATGAAAAAAGATACCTTGCCTCTATCTAATCTGTGCTTCTGGGAAGGTGCTAGATATACTCTTATCCTGTCAACTGGATGATGTGTATGTATGTATGTGGCTGAAAGTTAAAATACCTTCACACCTTCTGCAGCCTGTCCTTTGCACATTTAGGGAAATCTCAAGGTAAGTATGGCTGTTTTTTAAAACATTTTACTCACTACACACAAGGGGAAAAGATGAAATTAAGAAACTAGTAAAGGATGGGGAAGGAGCTTTTATAAAATGAACAGAAAAAAGAAATCATATGCGATACATTAGAACTCACTTATTCATATTTTTATAAAATTGGAAAGTTTTTCCAATCAAAAAACATCTTCATTCAATAATGGGCTTTTGAATGAAGTAAGGAGATATGATCACGAAAGATCTGTGTTTAAGTGCCCATTCTGACATTAGCTTTGTAATCTTAGACAAATTCTTTAAATTTTCTGGGCCTCAATTTCTGTATCTGTAAAATTCGAGTGATGCTTATATGACCAACCTGTCAGCAACATTTTGAATGAAAATATTCTGTGAAGTTTAAAATACTATAGAAATATATAGTTATCATTGTTAATATTAGTGCCTATCCCCTAATGTTGTGCATTCCCTATCTGAAAGGCAGTTGGGAAAAAAACTGCTCTTATTTCCCTTCCAACAGTGCTGCTGTAGTATTTTTATTTAGTTGCAGAAAGGAACAGAGAAAATGAGGGCAAGTTGCCAAAGTCTAATTCTAGGCAAGTCCTTGAAGTCAGTCTACAGAACCAAAATAAATACAAAACAAACATTCCTACAATTAAAAGATAGTAACACTGCATTATAATTAGTTGTCTCAGGAAGTAAAGATAGCTTCAGTTAACTGAATGGATGACAATTACTTGGATTATTGTCATACTTAAAATGTCAGTGTTCAATGATTGCTTTAAGCACATAATAATAAATTCTACACTCTTAAGTGGCAAATACAATAAAGCTAGATATAGAGAATGTTTTACTGGAAGCAAAATTAAATAGCAACAAAAACTAAAGCATATTTTCTTAAAAAAACAAATAGTACTAAACAGTAATAGCTACAGATAAGCAACTGCAGCTCTGCCACTTGGCTCTTCTTTGAAAGTCAAGACCAATTAAGCAACTCAAGGAGAAAATCTGTTTGTGGAAGGGGGGAGGACAATGAGCTTTCAGAAGAAAAGTCTAAGAGAGTCCAGCAACCAAGAATTATAAAATATTAAGATTTTCTAAAAAGGGTAATGATAATGTCTAAAAATGACATGATAGCTTCACAATTGCCATAACATCATACGTGATTTGCTTGGATATATTATGATTTTTATGTTAATAAAAACTTTTCCCCCTAATTTAGATGAATAAATTGTACTAGATAACTCAAAGGATGAGTATCAGTAGATTGGAATAGCACAAAGATTCCTTTCACTTGTCACTATAATTAACATGTCTCTAACTCCCTATGAATGTCATATGGACTGTAGCATAATGTATTATGCCCATAGCTTGAGTGACTTTGAATGTTCTTTTGTGAACAAGAGAGTCTTAGGGAAGGAGTAAAATCAAGAATGAAGAATTCTCATATCCTTCCTCTCTCTGAAGCAGTTAGTCATTGTGGCAATCTGATGATACAGCCCTGAATGGGGGGAAAAACTGCCAAGGATATGATAAAGTTATGCCAAGTAGAAACTCTTCATAGCATAGTCAAAGTAATCTCAACTTCTTGTAGTTATGCTTTTCCATATAGAGCAAAAACTGAGAAGGGGACTAGTTTTCCATTTACTGATTATAATGCATAACTATAGTGGAACAAAGAGAGTAATAGTTATTGTAACTGCACTACTGTTGTCTGAGGTAAGAAATTGTTGAAGAACATCTCCCTAACACATTTTTTCAACCTAGTGTGTTTTCCCTGATTCTCTTTGAAAACTATAGTTTTGTTATCTAATCCTTTTCTACTATCTTCACATAGACTTCTAGGTTTGGTCATCTAGTTTCTATTATTCGCTCCTTGAACATCCCCTCCTTTCAAAAAAGGATTCTTTATCCCAGACTCTATTCACCGATACAAATCAGCTTGATATCCTCCCTCTCCCTAAATGAGGAATTAGATTTTGAAGTCTTGCTATTCATAGCATACCCAAACAAACTCATGTCACCATCCGTTGGCAAATTCATTTACCAAATCATGTCCTCTTACCCAGATGTCCAAATAGCATAGTCTTTGAAGAACAGTTGGGCAAAAGCTCCACAAATCTATCTGTGCTGTATGGAATTTTTGAAAAGCTTTATCAGAAGTAAACAAGTTTCTCCAGAGATGGAGTCAGCTGCCCTACCACACTCAGAGTTGAGATTCTATCAAGGGAGCAAGGGAGAAGAATTGGGGGGCACTCCCTAAGCTTTTAGTAAAATGTATAATTTTCTAGACTTTCACCATAAGGTCCAATGCCATATAACATTTGTCATTGGTTCCTACAATCTAATACAAAGTAGCATTTAATATCCCCTGACTTGGACAGATCATCCACTGGGATGCCTTCCAACTTGCAATACATGATGTAGAAACATCTTTCCAGGGGCTCAAGTAGGCTTTTTAACATATCTTTTAGAGTAGAAATTGTCAAATTCTGGTGTCACCTTCAAGACTCCTCAATAAGTCTTTGATCAAAATTAAAAAAAAAAAACGTGTCAGTTCTGGACATTCTCACTACATATAAAACTAGATAAAAGGAAGATGCAGCAAAATAGAAGGATGGATTAGAGATTCTCCTTGGAAAGGCAAAGGAAAGAGATAGTTTTATTCTATCTAAGGCAAAAAAAAATATCAAATCATGTGACATTGTCAATTTTTAAGATAGTATTAATTGTAGGCATTTAGAAAAAAACACCATGTAAACAGAATTCAAATAAGTTTTAAAAGGTGAGAAAATAGAAAAATTATATGAAAAACTTGATACGATCTTCCAAATTCAATCAACACATGCATTATTGACTTCAATGGCAGGAGTCAAAGTAGGGAAATGGTGTTGTAAAATATGCCAGATATCGAAGAATAATAAATGCAAAAAACTAAAAGTTTGTGATCCTGTAAAATGTTATGGTGGCATATGTATATATATATATATGTGTGTGTGCATATGTGCATATATATATTGTATATATATATATATATATATATATATATCATGAACATCTTATTTAAAACAGACAACAAATAACACTTAAAAATTAATTGTACTTTACCAAACCAAAAATGATTCAACATTGCTGTGGGAATTATTTCAAAACAATTGTGTATAGTCAGATCAGAAAATTAATTCATTAGCCTAAAGTAAAAATCTATGGCATGAAAAGACAAAATCACATTCAACTGAGATTATTTCACCTTACTTTTTATAGAAAATTACTGGTGAAAATAAATATAAAAATTACTTGAAAGAACAAACATTGACATAGAATGTCACTGATATCTAAGGAAGCTTAACTTGTATAACTTAATCATGATGATAAGGAGATCAAAAGAAACTAGACATCTATCATAGACAGCAAATATTCTATTTCCTTGCCAATTTAAGATATATGGCTGCCAAGGGAAGCCTTCATTCCAAATATAAGCTTGTTACTAAAACATACAGAAGAGAATCGTGGAGGATACAGACTGGTACTGTTCCATAAAACAACAAGAACTATTTATTTGAGCATGAAAAATATATATGGAAAACTCTGGGAGAGCCAACAAAGCGAAATCATCTTTAGCACACTAAAAAACAAAACAAAACAAACAAACAAACAAAAAACTAGATTCAGGATGACAAATAGATTAGAAATGGAAGAAATGTAGAGATTTTGTAAAATAAAAAAATTTTACCTCAGTTATAAGGTATCTACTACATTTAAGTACTAACATTATTTTCCCAAGTGGTCTATGTAAGGAAACGGAAATGGTCCTAAATAAAACCAATATGAGAAGAGCAACTGTCACAGCCAAAACAATGAGAAGACATCTGATCATAGTGGGGTATTCACAGTTTTAAAGATTTTGAGGAAGTTGTTCTAAAAATATGTACAAGAGAGAGAAAGCATATAAGAAACTCTCAGAACTAATTATTTATTTACAAAAATATAGTAATAATAAAAATAAAGTATAATTCTCTATATCTATAAAGTTTTTTTTTAAACCCTTGTACTTCGGTGTATTATCTCATAGGTGGAAGAGTGGTAAGGGTGGGCAATGGGGGTCAAGTGACTTGCCCAGGGTCACACAGCTGGGAAGTGGCTGAGGCCGGGTTTGAACCTAGGACCTCCCGTCTCTAGGCCTGACTCTCACTCCACTGAGCTACCCAGCTGCCCTAAAGTTTTAATTAAAATGTTCTACTCATAAGGGGAACATCATATAATGAACAAAGAGCTAGATTTGTTGTTAGGAATACCTATTTTCAACTTTCACTTCTAACACAAAACACCTGTGTGATAGAAAACAGGCCAAACATTTAATTTCTCAGTGCCACAGAACCTTTCTAAGACTGTAAGTGATAAGTGTATTGCTAATTTTATTAGTGGAGAGAATTTTCATACTGTGAATTTTCTTTGCCATTGATGAAAACAAAGCACCAGATTTCACACTCCATTTCCAGCTTCATCATAAATTACATGTACAACAAGGCCATCTTTGAAGAAAATACAAAAAGGAAACGGGTAGGGTCTTAGAAATTTTAACCTATATCAGAATGCATCATTATAGTCAAATGTTATGATAGCATATGAGATATTATTGTGTATATTTGTTAAATATAAAAATAATTTTGAGTAGATAAAATGCTACAGTAAGGACCCCTTCAGCAAAGTCTTTTTCATACATTACTAACATTTTACATTATAGCTATAAAAATTTGACAACAGAAAAATATTTTTGTCAACACTATGTTTTATAAATGATTTGTTTTTAACTGAGATGTGTAAGCTTACAAAACATATTTGCTATTGTTAGGCATCATGTCTACCTCAGAGTCTAAATTGAAAAATGTATTCCTAGAGGAGGTGAAATACTAAGGAGATCCTTGTTTGTAGAATACATTGTTCTGATGACATCACATTTGAGAATATTATAGAACCTCCCACCCCATATCCCTCAAAATGAAAACTATCTTCATGCAAAAATATTTTGTTATTCACACACTAAAAATAGTTATTCACACACTAAAAATCAAATGGTTAAAGGATGCCTATTTAGATTCTTAGAGTTTTCCATTAGTACATTTATTTTAAAAAACACTACAAAAGGAAAACAAGTTGAACCCATATTTGAACATGAAACAGAAAATAAGCTGACACTTTTGTTTTGAAGTCTTTTTAATAGCCCCTAAGAAGGCATTTAAAAGGCAATACCAACACTATTTCATTACTCTATGCACATTTCAGTAGGAAGAGAAAGAATATAGCATCACTATCACACAAAGGAAATAAATAGACTGAAAACTTTAATATGTAGGAAACAAAATGCAATCACTTTCGTACCTATGCAGTGGTAGTTGATAAGCTGATTTTTTAAAACATTTATTAATATTAATTTTTAACATGGTTACATGATTCATGCTCCTACTTTCCCCTTCTCCCCCCTCTCTCCCCCCACCCATGACCGATGCACATTTCCACTGGTTTTAACATGTGTCAGATTAGCTGATTTTTAAAGGTAATTTGGGATAGAAGAAAGCATATCTTGAAATTTAGTCTAATAAGCATTTACTGATCTCCAAATATTTTAGAGGCACATGAAGATACAAAAACAAAAGCAATCTTAAAAGAGCTGATTCTACTGATTATTACTTTCTATACGTCTGTCATGATGTAGTTTAATAAGTTAAGAAACTTTACAATGAAAAAATCATTTCCTCAAAAGAATTCCCTTTTGTCATTATATTAAAACACTTTACAAATGAGGGATTAGGAAGGCTAGTTAAAGAAAGGATATAATCACAGAAATGTTTTTCGTAACTCCAAATGATTATATGTGCAAATGCACCTAGTGACTTCTGATTAAATGTATTTAGGGCACTCTACACACATGAAGGATCCCTCTAGAGAAATATTTTGCTCTACTCTTTACCATCTCTCTTGAGATTCATACAAAACACACAGCAAAGAGGAGAGGCGACATTCTTCTCCTAACCCACTTTTTTTTCATGTTTTGATTTTTATAAATCATGTTTTCAGCATTCTACAGCAGAAAAGGGCACTGAACATCAACATTATCTTGTAAATGGAGCTGAAAGTTGGATGAGTACCAAAAAGGATATACCATTCCCATCAGGGAGTATGTCAAATGTATTATAAGAGTTAGACCTAGTTATTGGGAGTTCTGCTTTGCAGAGAAATAGGTCCAGGGAGCACAGCTGAGAGATCTGTCCAGCAAAGACCCTGCACCCAAGGGTAGCCATATGAGGAAACCACAAGAGGGCATTAGGTCTCTGAAGTGCCAGAAATATTAACTGCCTTGGCCCTAGGATACTAGCTATGGCTGTTTACTAACACTATAAGTATATGCTTAATTTTCCCATTAATACTGTTTGTAGTTGTGGGAGAGTAGATCAAAAGTTTATAGAGGGTTGGGGGGAATATGTTTTGCAGTTATTGTTCTTATGTTACCATCTTGGTAAAACTTTTTTTTACACCAAAGTGTGTTTCTTGACTGACTATTAACAGTGAGTGTATAAAAAACACATGTATACATATATGTATATGTATGTATTTGTATGTATCCACATTAATACAAGTAGAGTTGTAGTAATTCACTACTTTAGATTATGGAAACCTATATTTCAAATATTCTCCTTCAATTGTAACAAAATTTTAATTAAATGTATCTTTCCATCACTCAGATATTTCATCACCTAGATGATTCTTTAAGATTTTATTAAATGGAAGAGGGTACAAAAGAACATCATAAACAAATATTAAATTTATATTTTTTCCTGTAGGAAAGCTAGTTATAAGGTAATTTTAAATATATGCATTTTTCTATAACAAATGATTTACAATATTATTCTCCCCCTATGTCTTTTTGCACTGAATTAGGAACAGGTTGTGAAATGCTATAAGGTGCCAGTGTAGTTATCACAAAATCTAGAATGATCGATCTTGTGTTGGCCAAGATGTAAGCTATGAAACCTGGCATTTGCATTCAGAGCTGTGATAACCTCACTATAGTGACTATAGTCACTGTATCTCTCTAAAAGGGGGAATGAATAAATCAACAATAATTGTAGTACTAAGTGTTTAATTTCAAACATAGTGCTTCCAGCAACAACTGAAATTAAAAAACTGTTAAAACATAGCTCCAAAGCCATGCAATCTTGTCATGAGTGCACTGAAGCAAAGGTTAACAAATAAGGAGAATAAATATGCATTTGTAGCTAGGATGTAGTGTTGCTTAATATAACAGAGTGATGAAATGTATAAATATCAAATCCAATCAAAGACCTACAGAGCTTCTCACCTTGGGTGCACAAAAATTTTGTCTCATTTCTTTAGTATGACTTTCAGGAAAGACATTTCTTTTGTGTTAGACCTTTAGTTTAAACTTTGTTTAGTTCCTGAAAGACACTGAGTGTCCCAGCTTTCACAATTAGAACACTTTCCTACCCTGAGAAAGGCTTTAGAAATACAAACCAGCAAAATGAATATTCGTCATTTTGTGACTCTCAAACATGGGACATATAGTAGTTGCTTCATGAGTACATGTGAACAGAATAAATTTGAAAGTATCTCCTGTCCTATAGGTCCCTCTGACATCCCTGAACTGAAATGAAACAAGTTAAAGTCAGTTTGCTCTGTTTTTGAATCATATCTATCAGAGGCACCTTTTTAGGAGCAGGTACAGAGACAGTACCCAGAGCAATAAAGCATTACTACGCAGTTTTGTTTTGGTTTTGGTTTTCTTTTTTCTGAGCTTAACAATTGCATGTAGAATACTACAGAACAGAATATAGCAAGACCTCTCAAGGACCTTGTGCTATTAAGCTTTAACTTTTAAAACTTCTAGAAAAGCTGCATTCTTTTTCAGTAGCTCCTTTCTCCCACCTTTACTGGAATGTATAAATACTTTAGCACGTTTAGTATGCTTCCACATAACTGAAGTTAGGTAGAAGTGTTACTGATGCAGGTGACAGACAACTGAGGATCTCAATTTTAAGAGCAACTTGGGCATGATCTTCTTCATGTAACTTTTCCTGAAACCCCCCAACTACTACGGCTATTCACAAACTACCTTCACTAAGTAGTTAAATATGAGTGTATACATGAATATATATGTATATGTGTATTAACATAATACATATGCTGCTTATATTTTATATGTATTTGTTGCCTCCTTCATTAGAATATAAGCTCTCTCTGAAAGTAATGATTATTTCATTCTTTGTACTGGTATCCTCTTTATCTGTCCCAGGCCCTGGACAATTTTTGCCTGGAAATATTTGTTAAGTGATTAATTAATTTGAATTTCAGCAAGTGGCACATAATAAATACTTGAGCATGCTCAATATGCAGACTGGTTTCCATATGGGAGAGAATTTGTTGAGTTATGTTTCAGTCTTGTCCTACTCTGCATGACCCCATTTGGAATTTTCTTAGCAAAGACACTGAGGTGGTTTGTCATTTCCTTCTCCTACTCATCTTACACATCAGGAAACTGAGATCAACAGGATTAAGTGACTCACTCAAGGGTCCCATATAAGTAACGCCTGATTTGAATCCAGGAAGACAAGTCTTCCTGAGTCTGGCCCCAGTATTCTATCTGCTGCATCACCTGGGCACCCTAAAGTAGAGGATTAGAAGTGGAATAACACAATATTATATTCTAGCTTCACTGAAAATTTGGCATTTTGAAAGAATACCGGAACTTCCATTTACAAGTCTAGTATCTTCTCATCATTGTTCTGCTTTTTACCTGAGGGCAGAATTTAGGGCAATGGATAAAAAGCTTCAGGTACACAAATTTCAGTTTAACACAAGAAGTTTCTCAACAATTTAGTATATTTTAAAATGCAATAGAGTACATCAGGATAAAGTAGGCTCCCTATTGCTGAAGGTCTTCAAATACAAAATTTGGGGCTATATGTTGGGAATACTTTTGGATGAATTTCTTATTAAGTGGAGATTGAATTAAGTTTCTTCTAGAGTTCCTTTCAACTCCAAGACTTAGTGATCTGGAACCTCTACCTAAAATCCAGAAGGTTGGATGAAACAGCATGGGAAATGTGTGGCAGGTGGTTAGGCAGTACCCAGGGTGAGAACAGTGGAAGCAGGTGACAGCTGGATTAATATGGGGTGCAGAAAGGATTGCTTAATGAATGTTTGTTGACTTGGAAAAATGTTATTTTTCCCTAAGGCAACTGGGTGTATGCTTGCCGCCTGTTCTCATTTGGAGTAAGGAAATATACACCTGATCACACCTGACTGGCTATGAATTCTGAAGTTTCAGTGGTAGAGCTATTGCACACCAGGTTTTCCTTGAAGAGAAAATAATTGATGAAATTCACACTATAGATCACATAAACCTTCAGAGTATGTATTCCACTCCCATACTGTCTGGAACACCCTTTGGATTGAAAAGCGATGGTGTTTTCTACATGACCTTTCTGTTGCACATGACTTCCCCACCCTGACCTATCTCCATTCTCTTCTTTGGTATTCACGTGCATTTCTTAGCTTTGTGCAGATGACTGTCAAGTCTATTTCTTCAACCTAGAAGCTTTCCGCCAACGGTCCTCATCATGAATTTTAACTATCTTTTGGGCATCCTGCTCTATTCAAATATCTCAAATGGCATTTCAAATTCAATATCTTCTGACTGAAGACTGAACTCAACATTTTGTCACCTCTACAAACTTTTGATTTTTCCTTTGATAATTTCTCCATTCTCAGTCATTAGCTCAAACTTGGGGATCTTTTATCCTTTATCCTCCACTCCCTCACATCCTGTTAATTTTGCATCTGAAATTTCTCTTGAATTTATCCCCATTTTCCCCAGTTCTCTCACACTAGCTCAGACTTTTATTATCTCCTCAGTCTCTTTCTTCATTCTGCAATTTCCCCTACATATTTTCATGATCTTCATAATGTTCAGATCAATTTTAGTTCATGCCCTGCTCAAATTTCTTCTAAGGCTTTCCATTCTCCATAGGACCAAATAAAACTTTTTAACTAGTATTCAAGAGCCTCTATTGTCTTGTTGCAATATAAGTTTTCTTCATTATCTCCTCATGTCTCCCTTTATTTGTGATATATTCTATCCAAAATAGACTACTAGTCATTCTCTGAAACGTTTCCCATTCAGCTTTCCTGAGTTTTTCTGTCCATCTCAATCTCCTGAAATATACTCCCTTTATGTTTGACCTATTGAAATCCTTATTCCTCCTTCAGAACCAACTGAAGTTTTACCAAAAATGACTTCCCAAATCCCCCAGCTAGAAACTGATATTGCTCTAAATTTCTCAACCCTTTCTGCTTGTATTCTATCAACTCATAATATTTTATTTTAGTTACTATATTTACATGGCATATCCCTCTGCCAAACTGTAAATTCTTTGATTTGTATTTTCCATTGTTACAGTGAAATATATGTGGTGGGGAGTTGACTGAACATCAATGGCTATCAAATATTGTTATTAGTGAAGGTATTTTATTTAATGTGAGGGTAGGAAAGTGCTTTAGAAGAAAGGACATAAGGATATAAGCACTCAACTGAAACAGAAAAATAAAAATGGATCTGTTGTTATAGATAACATTGAGTGATAATATTTAAAAAATGTTATAGCAATAGCCCATACATGGTAATCGAATATAACTAATGCATAAATCATCCTATGCAAATATGAAAATCAATCACTCTTTTGAAATGCTTACCTAGCTATACTGGCTATTGAAGATATGTGATAGATAAAAACCTAAAGTTACATCTGTTATCCATATCCATTCTCATATTTGGTGCATTTTATCATTAAAATAGATTTTGGCCATGAAACTCTCCCATTTGTGTACAAAGTTATACCATTAAATAGATTTTCAAATTTTATTTGAAAATTATTTGATTGTGCTAACATTTCCTTACTGATTCCAATTATAAATATTTTCACTTTGTAAGAAAAGAATAAACTAGATCATTAAGGAATCCATGGAGAAAATTCATTGAATACATGAACGTGAATGGAAACTATAATGCATTTTTATTTTCATTAAATTCTAAATAAAATTTAGCATCTCCTTCAATTATGCATGGAGCCAACAAACTACAGCAATGCCTATGTAGTTTTATCAATAATGACAATTTTAAAATAAAATATATCATTTATAGATATTTTATATCATATCATAGGTATTATAAAATATATTTTTGTGAACAGGAGATATGTTCTTAAACAAGAGACAGAGACAATTACAAAAAGTAAAATAGAAAACTGATTATATAAAACTGAAAATCTTTTACATAGAAAAAAACCAACCCACCTAATAGAAAATAAATGTACAAAAGGGAAAAAAAAGTTTGTCTCAAATTTCTCTGATAAGGGTTTGGTATTCAAGATATATAAATAACTAATAAATATATATGGCATAGCCATCCTCAAAAGATTGATGGTCAAAGAATATGAACAAACAGTTCTCAAAGAAGAATAGTAAAGTATTCATAGCCATATGAAAGAATGTCTTAAATCACTAATTACAAAAGAAATTAAATTAAACAACCTTGAAGTTTTTACCTCACATCTTGTAAATAAGTAAAAATGGCAAAAATTGACAATAAGCAATGTAAGAGGGGTTGTGGAATGATAGGCACACTAATACATTATTGGTGGAACTGGGAAGTGATCCACTTTGGTGTGGAAATGCAATTTGAAATTATGCAAATAATGTGACTAAAATGTGCATGCCCTTTGAATCAGAAACTTCATTATTGTATATATTGGGAGCCAGCAATGAGGAGATCAGCACATTTAGAGTAAATATGTATCAGTTGGAAAATGGCTAACCAAATGTGATACATTTTGTAAGAGAATATTTCTTTACTTTTAGAAATGATAGGATAAGTTCAGAGAAGCATGAGAAGATTTGTATGATCTGATGTTAAAGTTGAATAAAAAAGACATCAAGTGTAGTTAGATTTCTCAAAAAAATGCATTTGCTATCAATAACTTTTCAGTGTCCCCACAATAAAAAAAAAATTGGAATGGGCAGGAGTTAAAGTGGAAGTGAGGATGCTATAGTGAAAGAGCAATAGGTCAGATTTCAGAAGAACTTGATAGAAACCTTACTAGTTTGTTGTATGATCTTGGGCAAGTCAACACCATTCTGAGCTGCAATTTCCTCATTTGTGAAATGAGAACAATAATATTTACACTACCTACCTCATAAAGTTGCAAGAAAACTCTGTAATGTTTAGAAAACTAAATAAATGTAAACTATTAAATTTAGAGAAGCCCTAGGAGTGAGCAACAGTTGTAAAAATATTCAACATTTGAATTTCAAAGCCCTAAAAACTGAAGTGGATTCAACTGTGAAATGACAAAGATCATATAAAATGACCTAAAATGACAAATCCACTAAAATTAAACAAGACCTTGCCTCTCCCCATTGCCCACTAGAAACAACTCCTGTGAGCAGAGAACAGTCAGGTCAGCAAAGCTTCCACTGTTTTAAGTCTACTTCAAAGAGCAAAGGAATTTGGGGATCCATTGGTAAACAATGCATAGCAAATGACATCGGTGGCTAGTTTAAAAAAATTACTCTGTAAAATACCTAGCTATGTAATCTCTAGATAATGGGATTTATCAAATTGTGGGACATTCGAATGTGTCATTAAAAGAATGCTGAAACCTTCCTGCTTTGGTTGAAGGATTAAAGGTCAGCCAGAGCATTTGTGAAGAGTGCCAAGGGAAGGCACTGCAGCAATTTTAGAAGGACTGACCCAGGACTTTCTTTCTATCTAAAAGGTTTTGTCCACCTAAATGTGACAAAGCAAACTATCTGGGGCATTTTAATTCATTGTCTCCTAATGGAGGCCTGAAAAATCAAAGGGGCCAAATTCTGCCCTTGGTTACTCATGCAGGTAGCTCTCATTACCATTAATGGCAGTTGTACGTGAGTGGAAGAGGAAGAAACCAGTCCAGTGTCCAAAACAATTAGTAATCTACACTTCCAGTTTAAGTAGTTCTCAGAACAATGGGCCCCATTCATTGACCTTCCACTTAGCCAGTCATTCACATGGACTGCGGGGGTGGGAAATCATACCATTTAGATAGGAAAGAAGAATGCTAGAAAGCAACAGAAGGAGCAGAAGAGGAAAAATGGTGTCTTGTCAACATTTAGCGGTGTGGAGCCAGGTGGGGGCAGAAACTGGAGGGATCTGACAGTTCGTCTACCTGAGAATTCTGACCTAATTACATTTTCTGCCCCTTCTGGAAAACTTCCTAAACCTCCACTGAGTAAAGACTTCAATCCTGGTAATGATGGAGCATTTTCTTCCTTAGATAATTCAATAAGAATTTATTGAGCACTAACTAAATTCCTAATGCTCTCCTTTTGCTGGAAGGAATAAGGAAAGAGATGATATAGTCCAGGCACTCAAGGAGTTTACAATTTCCTTAAGAAGATAAGATATAAGTAAACCATTACAAATCAAGACTGATTCTGCTCATGCCCCTCAAATGGTGATAGTTAATATAAGAGATTTAGAAATTTGGAGAAATGAAAGGCCAGTATGGGCCAGGGAAGTCATGAAGGAAGTGGACATTACTCTAGTACTTGAAGGCTACTAAATAGGATGGAGATTCATAGAGAACAGGGGGAAAAGTTTTATTCTCCATGATATTAAATGTTCCTTGGTTTGAAAGGGAGAGTGAGAAATTATATATCTGAGGCTGTATTTTTCTCCCATAATAAATTCAAAACTGCTTGTCAAATAAATACATTTGAGTGCTAAATTTTGATCCAGGATTATCTGTTTAAGCTGAACTCAGCAAGTCCTGAGACATACTAAGACTGGACTGAGTCACTTCAGCCATACTTCCTATGAAAACCTTCACATACTCTGGTCCAGATGTTTACACTTGTCTAGTTTACAAATGAAAGTCAAATTATTCACACTCTAGTCAAACTAGAATACTCTAAAGGTTTCTGAAGATAACCCCAGTTATTTGCCTCCTTTCTCTATTCCAGAAACAATGGAACTTTTCACTAATAAATCAGATTGGCTCTCCTGGGACTCTCATTGCTACTAAAACATATAGTTAGATTTATTTTTCTTTTATTACACTGAATCTTCCGGGTCTTTTAAGTGGATTAAGGAAATTATCTTAAATCCTGGAGAGAAATCTAGCAATGAAATTTACTGACTTCTGTGTATAGTTGGAATAACTTATAACTAAGACAAATTTAAACAAATAGATACATTTTCTTTTATTTTGTTTATAAGATACATTTAAAACTTTTATTTTAATAACAAATTTCCACATGCATTTTCCAAAGTTATAAAATCCAAATTAGTTCCCTTCCTTTTTTCCTCCCCCCTCTTAGAGCTGGCAAGCAATTTGATCTGGGTTATACTTGAATTATCACACAAAACATGCTCCATATTATTCATTTTTGTAAGTGAATAATCTTATAAAACCAAAACCCCAAATCATATCCAAATAATCAAGTGATAAATCATAGGTTTTGTCTGCATTCTTCCTCCAACAGATCTTTCTCTGGAGAACAATAGTATTCTTTTTCATAAGTCCCAAGTAGTTTACATTGTCTAGAGTAATTTTAAGTGAAATTTCCCTTTCTAACTCTTGCTACTGAGCTTTGTTGGGAATATATAGAAATGCTGGAGATTTATGAGGGTTTATTTTGTGTCCTGCCATTTTATTTAAGTTATTATTTCAACTAGTTTTTTAGTTGATTTTCTAGGATTCTCTAAGTATACCATCATATCATTCACACAGAGTGATAGTTAAGTTTCCTTAAAAACAGATACATTTTAAAGGAAATAGTATTATACTATCTAACTGGGACAGCTAGGTGACAAAGTGGATAGAGCACTGTACCTGGAGTCAAGAAGATGTAAGTTCAAATCTAGCCACAGATACTCCCTAGCTGTGTGACCTTGGGGGAGTCATTTAATCATATTTCCCTCAGTTTCCTCATATATAAAATGAAGTGGAGAAGGAAATGGCAAACTGCTCCAGTATCTTTACCAAGAAGAATTGAAAACACCTGAAATGACTGAATATTTATCTAACAAAAGGCGGAAAGAACTGAAATCTAATAATTAAATTATAATCATAGACTTTAGGGTGGGAATACATACACCTTAGTGATAATCTAGATCAAACCATCATAATTAGGCCCAAAAGGACTGAGTGACTTGTCCTAAGTCACACAAATGGTAAGAAAACTAAGATTCATACTGAATATACTTCCCAAATTTTTCCTCTTTCTTGTGGGTATGGGCTGTCTTCTCTGCTTATATTTGTACTCAACACTTTGAGCACAGTGACTAGTAAGTAGGGAGTATTTAGTAAATGCTCTATCTATCTACTCTGAAGTCAATCCTCTTCCCACCACATCATGCTGCCTCCACAGATCACTCCCTCATTCCATTTTTTAATATTTTGCTCTTCAACATTCCCAGGGACTAAAGAGTGTATATAGAACAGATGGCGAAAATTACATTTTATCAGCAAACAGTATGAAATGTGCTAAAACACATAAATCAATTTAATTTTTACCCATTCAACAACACCATGGATGCACTTTCCCAATTCCTTGGGAAAAATATCATAAAATTTTAAGTTTTATACATTTAGTTAAGAAGTTGTAGTCAGAAGTATAAGGAAAAAAGGAAGTGAGTCTTTATCATGAGAAATAATTCTAATTTGACTCATATTGAAGGAATAATGGATGCAGAGATTATGCATGACATGTAAACAACATAAAAGAATAGAGGTGAAATTTCTGCACGTTTTATTCATTAAGGAGTTTGGAAAGAGAGGGTAATGTGAAGATCAATGTCACCTGTAACAAAAATAAGGAACATGCATATCATTGCAATGGCTTCTAGAGGTAAACAGAGAAGCTAAGAAAGTAAAAGATATACATGCAGACAGATGATGACATTAAAAACTAGCTTATATCTTATTCTGCACAGTTTAGAGAAATAAAGTGATATATTGATTCTTTTATGTGTCAGTTGTATGATATTAAAAATACACCCCATATATATAAAAAGTCTGGTTTATTTCAGCACATGTTATAATTCTTTTAACTTTTTTACTGCTCTTCTCCCCAAATGCAGAGGCTAAGTTATTGATTATTAGAGTATAAAGGGGTTAGAAATTGCCTCCTAGCACTAAACTCTATGCTCAATCCTCTCTCCTACACCAACAGAAGTATCTCAAAGTAACTTGTGAATTTTAAGTATGGGTTCTTAAGTCAAGATAGTTAGGGGGACAAAGTTATTTAATATGAATTCTACATTTCAGTGGAGTTATCCATAGTGCATCTGCCACACTGAGAACATTCTGTAACTGGATTATGTTACCTCCAAATCTACCCAATCCTAATCTCAATTATTTTGAGAGAAAGTAATCCAAATCTTGAGGGTAAAGCTGTACAGGAGTATGGAGTTTGACTCCAGGATAGGGGATTGGATGTTCGTAGCTCATGTGAAAATAACGTGGTTGTATGGGAAAAGTAAGAAAGAATTTTACAATGGATTCCAAGGCTTTGACAAGGAAATGGTGCTAAATTCATATTGTTTTTATTGACTTTTCCTTAGGATTCCTTGAAAATCTCAATTCATCATGAGTTTCAGTGCTCCTGACACTTCAATCTCATAGCACACATATATTCATCTTCTTTTACCTGGACTTGCTTCTATCCATTTAGTCTGGTCAATACACTCCCTCTATAGTGACAAGTCTTCTGAAGACATATTGTAGTTTTCACCTTCATCAAAACAGTCTCTCTGTATCTTTAGAAATTGATTATTAAACTTCTTCCATTCCTGTCTGAATTAGTTTCAAATATAGAATTTTACTCAATGTGATTCTTCCTATCCATTCTATGACCCTTGGAAATCTCTACAACAATCTAGGACGTACACCAGGTTATATGCAGTTTTTCTGTGCCCTCTAACAGTCTAACATAGAATGTTTACTGTTAAGGGTAAAATTATGGTTGGACTGAATATTAAGAGTATAGTCACCAGGAATTAATTACTTAATTCCAAGTGAATGACTCAAATCAGAATGACTTTTATGGTAGTTTATTAATAAATAGAAAAAGTAAAAGTAAGGAAAAAGAAAGAAAGAGAAATACTCCAGCCTGATCTGAACCAGGAAGGACCTCAGAGGCCCCAGCAAAGGGGGACACAGAGGCTACTTAAACAAGGCTACTAGCTATGAGGCCTCCTCAAGACAAGGGGCCTCTCCGGAGACTAGTGCCTCCAGAAAAGCCAAGGAAAGGGAGTCAGCATTTTCACTCACCCACATGGCAGTCCAAAGGGAAGTAGTCTGAGGTCTCAATCCCAAGCTCCTCCAAGGCCAAGTTCAAAGGGGAAAAACTCTACTCACAGGAAGTTACCACTATATTTAAAAATAGTTCTTTGCGTCACTTCCTGTGTCTTCCTTCCACTTTTACATGGACTGATGGCAGTTTTAACTTTGCTCAGGACTGTCCAGGGGTCAGTCAGTTGTTTTTGATCTGTCACTCACTAGCACATGTGGGTCAGAGACCCCCCCCACTTAATCTTTAAGTGGGGGTGAATATATTCCTGGTGGCTGTAGAGATTAAAATTAATATGCAAAAGCTAAAAATTATATTTTATAAAGTTTTATTAATAATAAACTAACATAAAAACAAGAGTGAAAAGGTGCTAAACTAACTTCATCCCCACTCATGAGGAAGAGAGAAATAAGAAGGAGCTACTGAACTTATAAAACAATAACATGATGACACAAAACTGGAGGCACAAGAGAGATTAAAGGAAATTTCGGGAAATACTAAGTGACTTCTGAAGAATGAAATCCAAGGGTTCAAAATCTCCATTTATTCATAGCTAAAATCTAAAGAATAAATACGGGAGAGTTAATCCCATCTTCACATTACTTTCCTACTAGATTCTTACTGTTTCCTTTTCAGGAAACAGTTCTCATTGGTTGATGGACATACATATAAGAAAACAGCTTTCCTTCTTTGCTTCTGGTGTCCCTAAGGTCATCAGTTTAGAAACGTTTTCCAGATTCTTGGAGGTTGTAGAATTTGTTCCCATGTAATCACCAGAAGTGAAGAGTTATCATGTGTTATAATAAGCCTAGGAAATCTCATAAAATCATAGATATTATTTATTAATATCTCCTTTAATTTTCAAGATTTTCATTTGGTGTTTAATTGTTCAGTTATTTTTTTTTCAGTCAGACCTAACTTACTGACTCCATTTGGTATCTTCTTGACAAAGACACTGTAGTGGTTTGCTACTTCCTTCTCCAACTCATTTTATAGATGAGGAAAATGAGGCAATAACATTAAGTGACTTACCCAAGGTCACAGAACTAGTTACATCTGGGATAGATTTAAGCTCAAAAAGATGAATCTTTATGACACCTGGCCCATATTGCCCACCTAGCAAGTCCCTGACACCATCCCTAGCAAATTCCCTATAACATCACATCTTTCCTAAATTCCCCTATAACAATTATCCCTTTAACAAGA
The DNA here is from genome assembly GCF_016433145.1 of Gracilinanus agilis. NCBI lineage: Eukaryota > Metazoa > Chordata > Mammalia > Didelphimorphia > Didelphidae > Gracilinanus > Gracilinanus agilis. The sequence goes on along the minus strand of NC_058130.1, from coordinate 608,814,986 downwards.
TGTAGTTTATCTACTTATTCCTTTTAATTAGGCCTTTTTTTGCTTTTGTTTTATCTGAGATCATGATTTCTAACCATGTCTTTTTTACTTTAGTTGAAACATAATAGCTTCTATTCCAATTCTTTTTTTAAACTCTGTGTCAAGTGTGTGGATTTTGTTATCTAATCCATTCTTTTATCTACTTCTGTTTCCTAAGAGAATTTATCAAATTAACTTTCACTATTTTTATTATTAACTCTGCATCTTCCTCCATCCTATTTTCTTCTATTTATTCCTCTCTCTCTTTATATCTTATCCCTCCTCTAGGTTCTGTTTTCCTTCTGAGCATTGCTTCTTTTTATTTGTATTCTCTTTTTTCATCCCCCCATTCTTTTATCCCTTTCACTCCTTCTTCTCTTTTAGGTAAGATAAATTGCTATCACTAACTTAGTGTAAGTGTGTATAATTTTCCCTTTCTGAAACAATTCAAATTTAAGTGAGGTTGAAGTGTCACCTGGCTCTCCCTACCACCATTTCCACTTAAGTATAAAAGCTCTTCTTTATGGAACTCTTTTGTATGAGATCACTTTTCCCATTCTTCCTTTTTTCCCCTCTTTTCCCAGGTTATTCCCTTTATCTCACCTATCCATTCTGATATCATCTCAGCATAATTGACTTACTCCTATTCCCTTTTTTAATGTTAAATCATTCTAACTGTCCTAATGATAAAGTCCTTAGGAGATATACATTTTTTCTTCCAATATATATTCCCTTGTAATTTCTCTTTCAAGTTTGCCTTTTTTATTCTTCTCTTCAGTAATCACTAAAAGTCAAATTTGTTTTTGGTTCTGGTCTTTTCATCAGGGAGATTTGAAAGCCTTCTATATCATTACATTTCCATTTTTCCCTTAAAGAATTATACTCAGTTTTTTCTAGTTAAGTTATATTTTGTTGTAATACCAGCTCTTTTGCCTATCAAAATAGCACATTTCAAGTTCTCTGTTCTTTTAATGTAGTAGTTAATAATATGATTTTATCAATAGATCAAAAAAGAGCTTTTCACAAAATACAACATCCATTCCTCTTAATAATATGAGAAAGCATGAATTAATGGATCTTTCCTTATTGTAGTTTCTATCTATCAAAATCAGCAAGCATTATCTGTAATGGGAATGAGCTAGAAGCCTTTTCAGTAACTTGAGCATTGAAGCAAGGATATCTATTATTATCACTACTATTCAATATTGTACTAGAAATGTTAGCTATGACAATAATAGGGGGAAAAGAAATTGAAGGAATTAGAATAGACAAGGAAGAAACAAAACTATCTTTCTTCAGAGGTGATGTAATATTATATTTAGAGAATCCTACTATACTACCAACAAAGTCCAGCAGCAAGATAGAGAAAGAAAAATTCCATTTAAAACAAATGTAGACAATTTAAAAAACTAGAGATACAGCTTGCTGAGGCCAACCTTAGAATTATATGAATGCAATTGCAAAAAACTCTTCATACACTTGATTCCATCTAAAGAATTAGAAAATATTTTTGTTCAAGGGTAGCTCAAACCAATACAATAAAAATAACAATCATATATCTAAATTAATTTATTTATTGAGTGCCATACAGGTCAAACTACCAAAAATTATTTTGTAAACCTAGATAAAACAATAACAAAATGTATGTAAATAAAAGGAAAGAATATAAAGCAGATCAATGATAAAAAAAAAATGTGAAGGAATGCAACCTATCCGTACCAGATTTCAAAATACATTACAAAGAGGTAATCCTCAAAACAACCTGCCAGTGGCTAAGAAATAAATTGTCAGAACAATGGAAAAGATTAAGTGCACAATACATAATGGTAAGTGGCCATAGTAATTTAGAGTTTGATAAATACAAAGATCCAAGCTTTGGGGACAATAAGGGAAATTTCATACTATATGTCAAGATAAAGTCAAAATGAGATGATTTAGACATAAAGGGTGCTATCATAATAAGCAAATTAAGGAACAATGTAAAAGTTTCCCTGTCAAATCTAAGGATAACAGAATTTTTTTTTATCAAACAGGATGTACAGAGGATCAGAGAAAGTAAAATGAATAATTTTGATTACAAAGGGTTTGTACAAACAAATCCAAATCAGAAAAAGGTAGAAGGAAAGTAGAACACTAAGAAGAAAATTGAAACAAATTTTTTGTGATAAAAGGATTTATTTATCAAATATGTAGGGAACTGAGTCCAAGTTTTGTTTTTTTTATGTCATTGCCCAATTGATATATGCTCAAGGGATATAAATAGGAAATTTTTAGGAAAAGGAACCAAAGTTTTTTATACTCGTATTAAAATGTGGTCTAAATCATTCTTTATTAGAGAAATGCAAACTAAAAGAACACTTATTCACTACACCACATATATCAGATTGGCTAATGTGACAGAAAAGGATAATGACAAATTTTTGAAGGATGTGAAAAAATTGGGACACTAAAATACTGTTGGTACAATTTTGAACTGATCTGGAGAATAATCTGAAGAATGATTAGGAAATAAGCCCAAAAGGTTATAAAATTGTACATACCCTTTGACTGAGCAATATAACTACTAGGTCTGTAAACAAATGAGATTAAAGAAAAAGTAAAGGATTGATATGGACAAAAATATTTGTAGCAGGTATTTTTGTGATGGAAAAAAATTAGAAATTGAAAGAACGCTCACAAATTAGTGAATGATTCAACAAATTGTGGCATGTGATTGTTTCAAAATAATATTGTGCTATAAAAATGATGAACGAACTGGTTTCAGAAATCTGGAAGAATTTTATGAACATGCAAAATTAAATGATCAGAACCAGAAAAATCTATATACAAGAACAACAATATTGTATGATGATGAACTGGGAGTGGTTGAAGTATTTTGATCAATACATTGATTCAAAATAATTCTGAAGGACTTAGGATGAAATTGGTATCTACTTACAGCAAGAGAGCTAGTGAACTTTGAATACAGATTGAAACAAATATTTTTCACTTTATTTTTCTTGGTTTTTTTTGGAAAATGGTTAATATGGAAATATATTTTCAAGATTTCACATTTACAAATGATATCACAATTCTTTTTGTCTCAATATATCATAGAGCCATGGGAGCTAAGGAAGGAATTTGTCATTTTAATTAATGTTTTAAAATAAATAAATAATAAATAGAAAAATATCATAAAGCATATATAATTTAGTATTTTAGAATACATTTTAAACAATATTTGTTTGGCACATATACATTTTAATAATTAATCATTCTACTAAACCAATATTCAACTTTTATTTTCACTAAAACAAATTATATAATTCTATATTATTGAAAACCTCAGCCCTCAAAAAGTGAAAGGAAAAAGAAAATGAATCATTTACTTTAGTGTCTTAAATTTATGATAAACTTTAAAAAAATATTCCTTACTAATGGAAAGTTAGTAATGTTAAAAATAGTATTTAAGAATTTGTATATAATTGTATATAAACTATAGGTCTATATCTGTCTACCATTTAGATACTCTAAGATAACTGCATGAAATGTTTTATAGGTTCCTAACATCCAAATTAATCAGTTTGAAAATTGTCCCTAAGAAGACCTGGGTTCTAATCTTGGCTTTCAATAATATTTTCTGTGAACTATGATACAGGATAATCTATTTAACCTATATTAGCCTTAATTACCTGATGAGACATACTGGATAGTCTCTAAAAATCCCTCCCAACCCTAGGTTCCTATTCTGAACTTTGAGCTATCATTCTGTTCCTGATAAAAATTCAAGCTAGAAGATAAATTTACCTGTCTGTACTCAGCAAATCCCTGCAGGCTAATGCCTATGAGGGTCCGGTGACCCTGCCACCTGGTCATTGGTCTAAGTCAGCAACTTGAACTGTTTTGCTATTTTCAAAGATTGGTTTGAAGTGGCCATAGTCAGGATAGCTAGAATAGGAATTTTGGGGTACAGCACGGAGAGGTCAGATACTAGCTTCAAGATCAGAAGAAGGATCCCTGCTGATCCCTTAGCACAGTGATGGCAAACCTGACACGAATAGCCATTTTTGATGACACGCAGCCACCTGTGGCTACATACAGAGAAGTATGAGGCCACATAGCTGAGGATGAAACATTTGCTGTAGTGTAGTATTGGCACTCTGTGCACTATATAGATGATAATTCTATCTATATTAATTTATCTATTTTGGCTTATTAAATAGCTATATATGACAATTATATGTTTTTGTTATTTAAACTATAAATGTTGCAAAATTATGGTTTTTTTCTTGAAGTGACACACTACCTGAGTTATGCTCAGTTTTTTGGTGAATTTTGACATGCGAAGCTCAAAAGGTTGCCCATCACTGCCTTTGTAGGTGGGAGGAGTAATTAGAGGTTTTAGCTTTAAGGTTTGTCTTAGCCCTCCTTCCCAATCCCTTACCTTGTCTATTTATCTTATTAAACCTTTTGATGCTATATAAAACAGTCAAATTACATTCTTGAAAGATCCATGGCTGACGGCTGCCATCTTGCTCTCTGAGCCTAAGACAGACAGAGACAACAGACTTTTGATTTTACTAACCTTAGAAGTGGTCAAACTCACATCTTTCGATAGACACAATACAAATGTGCGCGCATGCGCGCGCACGCACACACACACACACATACACACACAAACACACATAATTCTTGGAATAACTAGCCCTTAAGTTTTTGTTGTCCAGATTAAGGTCCAAAGTTGCCAAGCAAATTTCCTTAAAAATCCTCAATACACAGTTATAGCAAAAGCATGGCAAGCTGAATCAGGACAGAAAGGGCCTTTTGGACTGGATGCTACCACAGAAGGTTGTATAGTATTAGATCTAAAAACATTCTGTTTTATCTTTAGTGCCACAATCAATAATGCAGTCGTCATGATTTTCAGTCTTGTTCTAGAAAGCTCTTGCTACCATTCAGAAACCTACAATTAAAAACTGCTCAAGGTATACCCTGGCAATGTAACTCTGGGGAAAAAAAAAAAAGCATAAATGTCAAGTGTGCTAAATGATAGATTAAAGGTTTGTTTGTTTTTTTTTTATCTGTCCATAATACTATAATCATTTTGATAGTAAGTCAGGTTAAGTAGCACCCAACACCTGGAAAAAATCAGAAAGTCATCCAAATATTGTCATTGATGGCAGGGATCCAAAGGCTAAAACCGATTTTTCCCAATAGTACACTATCCAATGTTGCACAGTTGGATAAGGAGATAGCAACTGTCATTAAGCAAGCAAGTACATCATTTGAAAGTCCATCAGGAAGGCTATGGAAATAAAGTAGTTTCAAGCAAGAGCTGAAAATCCAAGCTGATAAAGCCGTAATGCTAGCAAAACTATCCTTATAGAGATAGGAACCCTGGTTTTTTCACCAGTGTCCTCTGGCATCCCTGGATGAATTTCACTATTATCATCCAACTGTCATAGTCAAGATCAAATGGCAGCACATATCCAACATATCCACATATCCAACTGAAATTCGAGACTAAGGTGTTCAGGCTACTTTAACCTGTCAGATAGGATGTCTGAGCAAAGCAGAGGAAATGGGAATTTTTCACTTTTTCTGCTAAGCTGACAGAAGGGAAATGGGTAGAATGTAGTTAAGAGAAAGCAGATATTAAAATGAAAGTAAAACTGGAGCAATAAAGGAAAGAATGAGGTCCATGGATGAGTATGTTTGGCCCATTCCTGTCACAACAGAAGGTAGGACAGATATTATTTTAGTTAAATCAATCTATTGACTTTATCCCAAAAAAAACTAACAAAGGAAGCAACATGACATTATGGGTAGAATGTTAGATTTGGAATAAGGAAGAATTTAGGCTTAAATTCTGATTCTGGTATCTAATTACTATGCAATCCTGGCAGGTCAGACAATTCTATGAAATCTGTAAGTCATCTGCATCCATGACAGGAACTCCCTAACAAAAGATATCACCAATCCTTACTATAATGATGCATTTATATATCAGTTTTAATAGAAGCTGTGTATGTCAGGGAAATGAGAGAAAGGATACAAAATAAGCCTAATTCAGTGGTACCTTTACACATGAGTTTAATTCATTCCATGCTAATAACTCATTTTGTGCATGTGACAAATATAATTTCCCCATTTAAATTAATGGAAATGCAATTAATCTATTCCAACCCCAAAAAACCCACAAATTGTCTGTTTTATAAGTTTAAATATGAAAAGGTAATTTATAAATAACAAATAAATATATTTATAGATAATAAGAAAGAATGTAAAGAAATTAACTTGCTTATGAATGTTATGAATGCTCTGGGAGAAGGTTTTCATTTCATGCACTATTGTTTAACATAACTTAATCTCTACACAGGTAATGCTACATTTAAATGCAAATTTGTCATTACAGATTACTTATTATATGTAACTTTATTGCTAAATTTAATTGCTATTTTTACCTTAATTATCATCATTTTCTTCATTGAATTTTGGCTGTTTTGTCACACTTTCCTTGATTTTACTTAGAGGCCTTTTCAAAAATCTTTCCATGGAAGTTTCTTTCTTCCTCCCTTTGATAGCATTTTGATAATGTGTGAAACAAGTGTTGTTACACAGCTCCAATGCACAACCTGTTGCACCTTTTTCTGGGTGTGTCTTTCCAATAAACTATTTAATTTTTTTCCCAAATTCTCAACATTTCCTTAATCTCACTTGTACTAATTACCTGATCCACCTCCAGCTTCCCCCCACTAATTTCCTGCAAAATCTCCAGATGCTGCTGCTGTAACTCCTTCAATTTCTCTGTAGTCAGGACCCATGGTTAAAAGTTAAGAAATTTATCCCCAAAAAATTATATTAAAAACAAAAATAAATAAGAAAGCAAAAGCAATTCAATACAAATGCTCACACTGCCAGATAAACACTGAACTAAATGAGATGGCCTCATAAAACTTGTGAAACCAAATGTTCAGCAGGCTATCTAGTGGAGGGTGGCAGAAGCTTGTAATTCAAATATCCACTCTTAAAGCAAAAAATCCCTATCATGACTGCTCATATCTAAAATATCTCCTGACTTAAAGTGCTTGTGTATCAAGGTGCCATTGTACTTCCTTTTATTTCCTAAGATCACCTACTAAAGAATGGATTGAAAAAAGGAGGTAGAAACCAATTTATTAAATACTAAGGGGGGAATTTATAACTAAATGTTTGCATCAATGAAAAAGAGAAGGAAGAGATCAATAAATTGGATGTGCAACTAAAGCAACTGGAAAAAGAACAAATTAAATATCTCCAAATAAACACCAAATTGGAAATCCTGAAAATCAAAGGAGAGATTAATAAAATTGAAAGCAACAAAACTATTGGTCTAATAAATAAGACTAGGAACTGGTTTTATGAAAAAATAGTGAACTATTTGTTAATTTATTCTAAAAAGAAAGAAAGCCAAATTATCAGTATCAAAAACAAAAAAGACAAATTCACAACCAATGAAGAAGAAATTAAAGCAATTATTAGAAGCTATTTTGCCCAATAATAGGCCAAAATAATCTGTTAGTCTACATGAAATAGATGAATATTTAAAAAATAAATAGCTCAGATTAACAGAAAAGGGAATAGAATACTTAAATAACCCCTTCTCAGAAGAAGAAATTTAATTAGTCATGAATGAGAAAAATCCAAGGACTAGATGGATCCACAGTTAATTTATATCAAACATTCAAAGAACAATTAACTCCAATATTACATAAACTATTTTGAAAAATAGGTGAAGAAGGAATTCTACCAAAAACAATTTATGGCATGAATGTGAGGCTGATATCTAAGCCAGGAAGAATAAATATGGAGAAAGAAAATTATAGACCAATCTCTCTAATGAATATTTCTGCAAAAATTGTAAATAAAATGCTAGCACAAAGATTACAATAATCTATCACAAGAATCATAAGCTATAACCAGTTGGGTTTTATACTAGGAATATAGGGATACTTTAATATTAGGAAAACTAGCAGCATAATTATCCATATCAATGACAAAATCAGAAATTATATGATTATTTCATTAGATGCAGAAAAAGCTTTTGACAAAATACAAAACACATCCCTATTAAAAACATTTGAAAACTTTGTAATAAATGAAACATTCCTTAAAATGATAAATAGCCTCTACATAAAACCATCAGTAAGCATTATCTGTAACAGGGATAAACTAAAAGTCTTCCCCTTCTGATCAGGGGTGAAGCAAGAATGTTCATTTTCACCACTACTCTTCAATATGGTACTAGAAATGCTAGCTAAAGCAATATGAAAAGTAAAAGAAGTTGAAGGAATTGAATAGGCAAGGAAAGAATATCATTGCCCTTTGCATATGATATGATGACATACTTTAAGAGCCCAAGAGAATCAAACAAAAAATTCTAATCAAAACAATTAAAAATTTTAGCAAAATTGAGGGATATAAAATAAATCTACATATATCATCAGAATTTCCAAATATTTTCCAAAAGGTCCAATTGAATTCAATAGAAAGAGAAATCCCATTTAAAGTAACAATATAAAATAACTGGGATTCAGTATACAAAAACAAACCCAGGAACTATATGAACAGAATTGCATAATACTTTCACAAAAATTCAGACATAAACAATCAAAAAAACTAATTGTTTCATGGGAAGCTCAAGTCAATAAAAAATGATGATTTTGCCTAAAATGCTTGTCCTATTCAATGCCATGCCAATCAAACTACCAAAAATTATCAAAAAGAACCAGACAAAATAATATCAAAATTCTTCTGGAAGAACAAAAGGTCAAGAATACCAAAACAAATTTAAAAATTATCAAGGTTGTCTGCCTATATTTGATCTCAATCTGTATTATAAAGCAGTCATCATCACAATATTTTGGTACTGGCTAAGAAATAGAGCAGTGGCATGATGTTATTGATTCATTAATCCTCACAGAATACTAAATCACCATAATACCCTAGTGTTTGATAAGCACAAAGATGAAAGTTTTGGGGAAAAGAACTCACTATTTCACAAAAAGATCTGGGAGAACTGAAAAAGTATATGGCAGAAACTATGAATAGACCATCTCATATCATATACCAAGATAAAGTCTAAATGAGTACATGTTTCTGAGGGATTCATGGATAAGAATGCTACCCACATTCAGAGGAAGAACTGCAGGAGTGGAAACACAGAAGAAAAGCAGCTGCTTGAACACATGGGCTGAGGCAGACATGATTGGGGATTTTTATTTAAAACTACCACACCAGTGCAATGATCAACAATTTGGAAATAGGTCTTGATCAATGACACATGTTAAAACCAGTGGAAATGCTCATTGGCCAGGGGTGGGGGGAGGGCAAGGGGTGAAGGCGAAAGTAGGAGCATGAATCATGTAACCATGTTAACTTTTCTAAAAAATGATTATTAATAAATGTTAAAAAAAATTTAAAAATGAGTACATGTTCTAAAAATAGTGAGACCATAAACAAATTATGAGAGCACGTAATAGTTTGCTTGTCAGTGGGAGTGGGAGAATAATTTAGACCAAATAAGATATAGAGAACATTACAAGAAGCTAAATGGATAATTTTTATTGCATTAAAATATTTTTATGCAAACAAAACCAATGCAACCAACATGAGAACGAAAACAAAAACTAGGAGGAATTTTATACCTAATGTCTCTGACAAAAGCTTCACTTCTCTAATACGTAGAGAACTGTAATGACATTTTGCAAAAGAAATATGAAAAGCAAAATGATGGACAATTAGCTGTTTAGAACATGGAATGAACTGAGCGAGGCAGGTGCTGTCAGGTGCCAATTCAGTTGATGCACAAGTATATAAGGAAGATTTGAACTGGAAATCTCATCTCAATCTGGAGATTGGGTTTGGGAGTGGGAGGTTGGTTTGGTTTAGGTAAGCCTTATATCAACTTGAATTGCCAGCAATCTACACTAACCAACTTATAGTCTCAGATCCTGTGATGCCTTTATACCAAACAACTTTTCTGGATTCATACTCCAACAGCAAGCAACAACATCTCTCAGCTAAACAACCTGATTTTGGTTGAACTCTGTCTGGCCCTACCAGGCTGCCAGCTGGCTGCCAGCAATTGATTATTGACAAGCCTAATCACTCCTTATTCAAGTACCATCTTTCATTATGTGTCATTTAAAATTATTGTAAGCCCTGGGAGACTACAACTCCCAGGGCTCCCTGCTAAAACTTCCCCTGACACCTCTCACTTCCTTTGTGGAAGGTGGCAAGAAAGTATAAAAGGGAGAATTTTGATGCCTTTTGAGCTCTCAAGCCAGAGCCCTGAGGCTGGCTTATGCTCTCTACTGTGAACACTGAAGAGCCTTTTTTCCCTTCTATCTACCTCCTAGTTTTTCCTAGAACTTTCCTTTTATAATTTAAATAAAACCTAACTATTCTAAAACCTACGTTGCTCTCTAATCTTTTATTTGAGTCCTGAAGGGTTCTGATCAATTTCCCCTGCAGGGTTTGGGGACCACTATGTTCCTTTCCCTTCCTCTATCTTCCTCTCTCCTTTCTCCCATCCATCCTTCCTCCTACCTTCCTCCCTTCTCCCCCTCACAATCATTAACTTAGATTAGGAATCTCCTGTTTTCCTCCTTCCTCAATTAATACTCTGCTCCCCTCCTAACCCTAGTAGCATTAAATCTTTGAAACTTACCTAAACTTGTGTCAGCTTGATCTTAAGGCTTAATGAGCATATCCTTGGGAGATTTGAGGGAAAGAAGAGTAATATCAGTCAAACAAGATCTAATCCACAGTCAAACTCTAGTGTTATCCCTTACTGGGCCAGATTGTTCAGTTAGAAGTGTCTTTATAATTCCAACCACAGATTCTTCATTTTAGCTGCTCAATCTGGGACATTGTTATTCTGAAGTTGAGTTTAGCAGATTCATTACCAACATTTTGTGGGTCCTTTGTGTTTCACTATCACAATTGTTATGATCATTGAGGGACTTGATTGTAAAGATGTAATTTTTAAGAAAGGTAAAGCAGAAAGCCCCAGATGACAAAGGAGCTTTAAACCTTCCTTAGGTATAAACAGGAAATCAGATTACACATCTAAACTTCCTATAGAATCCCTTCAACCAATCACAGTGTGTTTCTTCAGGAAGACTAGGCTCCTGGCACCAAGTGATCTTCAATTATTGATAACTAAATCAGTTATATCAGAATAACAATGATAATAAATAACACATCTGACTATTGATATTAATGATGGTAGTTAAGCTCAACTTCAGGGAGTAAGACTGGATCCTCCCCTGACCCTTCAACTTGCCCTAGAACTTTCTTGAGGCTGACCTGTTGCCAAGTCAACCAACAAAAGGTCAGTAGCTGGATTGAATTTTATAAACAAAACTTGTGTTAATCAAAGAACAAGGGAAACTGATAGAAGGGAAGAAGGCTTTTAGGAATCCCTAAATGAAGTTTGATCTTAGCTCTAAGTACTAAATCTAACAGATTCAGAATTTTGATTGCTGAGGTAACCAGGCCCAGTCAGGCCACTGGTTGAACTGGCCTGCTTTAGTGGACACTGCTTGCCTATAGACAAATTAGATAGCAGCTTGATTGAAAATAAATAGATGAATAGATACTCAGCTGCTGACGCAGGGCTCACAAACCCTGGGCTAGATGGTGATGTTTAGTTGGTTGAAATATATTTTTGTTCCCCAAGAGATTGTTAGGTTTGTCAACGAGATGTTGCTATTGGTCAGCAAAGATAGATAAGCCTACCTAAGTAACCTAAACCCATGTTCCTCCTCCCTCCACCCAGAGTTGATTAACCTCAACCATCCTGAATCCCTGGCTCCAAAATGAGTCTCTGGGTCCAGTCTCTGCCTCCCTTTTATAGGGCACAGGCCAACTGACGATTGGTCTCATGCCCGAGGATGGCATCAGGAATTTCCCAAGATTCCAAGTGTCCAACCACAAACCCTGCCCACAGGCATGGCTTCTTGCAAATCCTTGCAAAACTTAACTTACACAATTTAGGTGTTATACTTAGGTTTTACCTACACACACTCAGCTTCAGCTCCTCATAACATCAGGCTATATTTATAACAGAACAGAATCAAATTTATAAGATTACAAGACATTTTATAATTGATATGAATAGGGAGTTTTCAGATAAAGAAATTAAAACTATCTTTAGTTAACAGAAAAAAATACTCCAAATTATTACTGATTATAGAAATTCAAATTAAAACAACTCCGAAGTACCACCTCAAAATTATCTGATTGGCTAATAGAACCCAAAAAGAAAATGATAAATATTTGAATGTCTATGGGAAAATTAGGATACTAATACACTATTAGTGGAGGTGTAAACTGATATAATCTTTCTGGAGAGCAATCTTGAAACATGCCTGAAGGCATGCATACCCTTTGACTCAGCACTACTAGGTCTATATCCCAAGGAGATTAAAGAAAAATGAAAAGGATCTAAATGGACAAAAATATTCAGTTCTTTTTGGAACCTGAAGGGATGACCATAAATTGAGGAGTGGCTGAACAAATTATGGTATATAGTTGTAATGGTATATTATTATGTCTTAAAAAATGATGAACAAGATCATTTAAAAACCTGGAAAGACTTATATGAACTGATACACAGTTGAGTAAGCAAAAATAGGAGAACATTTTATATAACAGAAATATTGCATGATAATCAGAAAATATGTTAAGGGGGCAGCTGGGTAGCTTAGTGGATTGAGAGTCAGGCCTAGAGACGGGAGGTCCTAGGTTCAAATCTGACCTCAGACACTTCCTAGCTGTGTGACCCTGGGCAAGTCACTTGACCCCCATTGCCTAGCCTACCCTTACCACTCTTCTGCCTTGGAGCCAATACTGTGTATTGGCTCCAAGACAGAAGGTAAGGGTTTAAAAAAAAAGAAAATATGTTAAAATTTTTTCTACATGTAATATATATTTTTAAATCAACTTATTAATTGTCAAATATGAGACAAGCATTGAGCTAAGTACTTTACAAATGTTATAGTTAGCTATCATTATTTTAAGAGACACAGAATAGATGAGTGGTTGAAGATCCTGCCAGGAAGATTAGAGGTTCAAGTCCAACTTTTGATACATATTGAGTAAGTGATTCTGGGCAATCATTTAGTGAATTGTATGGCAAATCATTTAATCTCTTTTCTCTAGGTCACATTCAAAGTCTAAAGATGCAAGAAAGGTACTAAAATTTATTGATAGATGTTTCCTCAAGAGGGAGTTTTTGATGCAATTCAATAATAGGCACAATCTCTATCATGATCATCATTATGTCATTTTAGGAAAACTAGTCTCTCAGAAACATGAGTGAGATGCTAAAAAGAGGACAGAATGTGATTTGGAACCAGGTAAGAAATTGTTTCAGTAGGTAAGGAAAAAATATATAGAGAACCTGGACTGGGACAATGGAAATCAGAAGAGAAAAGAGGAAATTATTGAAAAAGTGAAATAGTGAAAAGTGGAATAAAATTGAAGCTAAAAGAATTATGTTAATACTGACATAACTAGGAAAGAAAATGTGATTATTTTAATTCTACATATTTTGAGTTTGAGATGATAAAGGAGCCAGCTCCCATTAGAATCAACCACAAATGTCCATTGTAATCCACATATAACTTCAAATTATGCAGAAAAATATGATCTAAACCATTACATTTTTAAAAATAAAGAACTACACAGATGAATTGAAACTCGTAAAATTCATTTACTAAGGTGTAAAGATCTATACTTAGATTCCGGATGTAAAAATATAAAAAGTTGCCTCTCAAAACTCATGTTTACAAGTGTAAATAAATTACTTCCATATTTTTACTGCTCTGATCTCTTTATGCAAAGGGAGCTTTTTCCTGTATAAAGAAAAATCACATAAAAACATGTGACTATATATCAGGTGTATGAAAAATACAGTTCACATTTTTTATTTTTATTTCTTTTTTGAGACTTATTTCAGCTAGGCTGGAAGTGCAACAATTACTCATAGATGATCTGAATGGTTCTTCTGACAGCTTTAGCTTTCTCTATTTTTTCTAACCAGGGATAATTTGCCCCTCCTTAGGCATTCTAGTAACTCTCCATTCCAAGGGGACTCGCCATATTATTACCATATTTAGTGTAAACATCCATTCATTGTCTAGAACCCATTCATTGTTGGAGCTCAGAACCCCTGAACTCAAGCAAATCTCTAGCCTTCGCTTCCCCCGGTAAAAGAGATTCCAGATACCTTCAACTACATGCAGCCAACCCACATGACTTTGCACAAGTACACAACCTACCCCAGTAGAGTTTGTCTTGTCAGTAAGAAAGAAGGTAATTTCATTGCAAAGAAATTCTTTTGAAAAGACCCCAAAATAAATATACTCCCTGGAATCATGAAAATGTGTATATGCAGCAAAGAAAGTACTCAAACAGGAGTTATTTAGCTGAGATGGATAGCAGACTGAATATTCAATATTCCCATCCTTCTTTCCAAGTCTCTTAATATTTCCAAAGCATTTCTATGACTTTTTTTTTCTTTTTTAAAGGCAAAGAATAACTGGACCCAACACAAAAAACTTTTTCTTGACATTTGGGGAAGATATTTCAGCATTAGGCATCTTTTTGATATGATGTATGTTGTGATGGTTTAACAATTCACTGATATGTAGCCAAAGGAATCCTATATATCATTAGCATATTTGAAATCCTTGTGGCTTCCTGTCAGCTTGTATTCATTTCTAGAAAGACTAAAGGCAAACCCCAAGATCCTGCTATCCCCAGTAGAATCAGTGATTCTAAATATGCATTAGTTGATCTGAAAATATAGGTTAGGTTGGTGTGGTCAAGACAAAACACAGTCTCAGGTAATGTAAAGTGCTGAATAATCATGAAAATTAGTGGATTGTGAAATGAATGACCACCCACTATTGCAGATAAGGCCCAGCATGAATTTCCAGTTTATTAAAGAAAGCACAAAATGTATGAGAGGGAAAGAATTTTACAATGCCTTAAACTCAAAACATGCCTTTTGAATTGTTTTGTTGGTGTAGTTTACAAACAATTATTATTCAAGATTATCTATTTTTCTGGCTATTTCAGTTTTTGTATCGAATAAAATTTCATGTTTCCTCATGCCCAGAACTGTATCCTTTCAACATTTAAATTATATAACTTGAATTTGTACTGACTGGTAATACAGAAGAGCCTGGATATTTAAATCTTATCACTTTTGTCATGTTAGGTTTCCAGACAGTTGGCTAAATTAATTTCATACACCTCATTCTCCATCTCCCCAACTGCATCCGTCTGATATCTACTAAGGAATCTTTTGCACCATACTGTGCCCATTTTCTGAATTGTACTAAACTTAACTGATTTTAGACTTTGCTTTAAAGGATCCTGAGTACTTTTATTACCCTGTGCATGTAATCATTAGTCTATAGTGCTGAATGGTCTGTAAACCTAAACAGTATTGAGTGGACTTGTTAGATTTTTTTTTTTAATCCCTAAAGTGAAAAATCCACAACATTAAAGCTATCTCTACGCAGATTAATTTTAGTGGCAGTTTGATGCAATTAACCATATAATTCAACTTAAAAAAATACTGCTACTGATCTTAAGGAAAATAGGATGGAGGATTTAAATTATCCAGACTTGTCATTTATATTAATTGAGTTCCTTGGTAGTTGTTTTTCTTTCAATTCACTTCATTGTTGTGTAAACACAGATGAAAAAGAGATTGATGCTAACCTTTTTAATAAAGAAAGTCTATATACTGAGTGACCAAGAAAGTGAAACTAGATTCCTTGACCTTTGCATACACTTATCAACAGATAATGGCAAAGAAAACCTTCTGTGAAGAAGCTAGCTTTAAAAATAAATTAGTCATGTTGATTCAAAAATTAGTATTCATTAAGCACTGAAGAGAACATGGTATTTTACAAAGAATAGAACCCAAAGTGGGAAAGAGACTTAAGAGGACACTTACATAAATCCCCATATTTTAAAACCCTCAAAAATTCCTAATTGATTGATCCATTCTTGCTGGCAATAGCTTCACTTCATGGCTAAGCTTCTTGAGAAAGCAATCTTCAATTCCACTTCCTATATTTTCACTCTCTTCTTAACTTTGTAGGCTGGCTTCTGATCTCATCATTCAACTGAAACTCATTATTCAGTGCTTATTTCCAAAGCTACCAGTGTTTGTTTGTTTTTTTTTAATTTTTATTTTTAAAACCTTAACTTCTGTGTATTGGCCCCTACGTGGAAGAGTGGTAAGGGTGGGCAATGGGGGTCAAGTGACTTTCCCAGGGTCACAAAGCTGGGAAATGTCTGAGGCCAATTTGAACCTAGCACCTCCCATCTCTAGGCCTGACTCTCAATCCACTGAGCTACCCAGCTGCCCCACCAGTGGTTTTTTAATTGATAAATCAGATGACCTCTTCTCAATCTTCATCCTTCTTGACGTGCCTTCAGTCACTGACAATCTTTGTTCACCTTATGCTCTTGGGTAACTTCTATTTAGGTATTCATGATATTTGTCCTCAAAAAAAGGTCACTTTCTCTTTTTCTCTTTTCATTTTCTTCTTAACCCTTTGCAATATGGCTTCTAATTTCATTATTCCAACGAAATGGCTTTCTCCAAAGTAACTAATGGACTCTAAATTTCCAAATCCAATGCCCTTTTCTCAGTCCCTATCTTTCTTGACTTCTCTTAGATTTAGACATTGTTGATCACTCTATTTTCTAGGATAAATCTAGGTATTCATGACATTGCTCTCTCCTACCTGTTTGACAACTTCTTTTCATTCTCCTCTACTAGCTCTTCAGTCAAGTCATGCCAACTAATGGAAAGTATCCCCAAAAGCTTTCTTATGGGTCCTCTTATTCTTTTATACTATTTTGTTTGGTTAACTCATCCTCTTCCATCAACACAGTTATCATTTCTATGCACATAATTCTCAAATATATTTGTCTAGACCTAATCTCTATGCTGACCTCCAGATTCACATTTCTAATTCTGGATTTCTTCCTACATGACCCATAGATATCTTAAAGTCAACAATTTCAAAACCAAACTCATTAGATTTTCCAAAAGCACACTTTTCCCTAATGTTTTTGTTATTTTGAAGGGTACCACCACTCTCCTAATCACCTAAATTACCAACCTAATTATCATCTTTGACTTCATAGTCTGTCTTCCCCACTATGTTCAATCAATCATTAAGTTCTCTTGATTCTGCCTGCACAAAATTTCTCATATAACCTCCTTCCCTCTTCTGAATTTGACTTGAATTACAAATTGCAAAATGTTAACCCACAGAGCCTTAGTAATTTATCCTTTTTCAGATAGGTAGTAAGTAGTACAGATGACAGTTGAACCTATTGAGGCTATTCTTTAGAGAGGGACATTAAGGTATGGCTATTAATGTAAATGTAAATAACAAAAGAGAAATGTAATCAACATAAATATGTATATGATCCATTTAATTCAAGTGGTATTTATTGAGCACCTACTTGTGAAAGGAACTAAGTCTATACAAGGACAAAAAAAACCAACTCCAATCCTAACATCAAGATGATATATAATTTTGATATAAATACATAGAAACCCTTATTAAAAATTATTCAGAATATAATGGGAATATCATCAAATAACATATGCATGGAAAATTACTTTAGCTGTCATGTGCAGAATAGTTTTGGTAGTTAATTTGTGAGTCTTACATTAAGAGCTTCCTTAAAAAGGAAACAATCTTGCAAAATTCAATTAACAAAGAAAATATCAAAAAATTTACCTAGTCAAAGAAATGTAATCTCTAATCATATAATATTTAATCTAGCTAAAATAGACTGCCAATTATGACTTGAAATCAATAGTTGATATCCTGTCTCCACACATGATCGCTAGCTGTATTTCTCATCTGTAATGCATTCCCTTCTTGGAGCTAGCTCCATATATTCTTAACTGTCTTGAAGGCTCAACTTCAATCTCATCTCCTCCAGAAAGTTATCCCTCATCACACTAGCTTTTAGGATTTTGAGCTCCTTAAATTATTATTTATTTATTTGTGTCCTTTTGGCAAGGTTTTTGAAGTAAAAACTGGTTTGGTTTTGTCTTTTTGTGTCAATGCCTAGCACACTGTCTTGCACATAATACACACTGATTATTACTTTGACTTTTGAATGGAACTGAATGGAAATGTTTTTAAATTTTTTTTGCACAAAGCTTCGGGCAAGTCCTGGTGAAAAGAATTTCTACTGTTGTTTTTTACTTTTGAAGAACTCACAGCCTCATAGGAAGATAATTCATGGCACAAATGATTCTAATAAAAAAATGAGTCCATAAAAGAAGAGCGAACTACAATGAAAGATATTGGAAGAAAGATTTATTCTGAGACATAGCTAAAATATTTGAAGTCTATAGTTATAGCTGGGGCTTTGGGGATGACTACAACAATGAGGCCACCATTAGCTTACCAGTATTGGCTAAGTGGTATATACTCAAAAGAAAGATTTCTAAATTTATGAGAATGAAATTTATCTTTTCATTTTTGTACACTTAACTCTTAAACAATGATCATGTAATAGAGGGGTCTTGGGAGCACCTTAAGAAACTTTTTCCAAAAGGCAACATTTATTTTCAAATGTTTGGATCGCTCAGACAAGGATTTTTCTCCAACGTATAATTCATCATCCTCCTTACTCACTGTAAAATCAATCTGTTCTCTTTGTGTGACATAAACAATAAGCCATTTCACGGGAATGAGGCAGGCCAGATGTGAAGGTGTTTTAGAAAAGCACAACAGGGAATAGACCAAGCAAAGAAGCATCTGCATTTATTTCAATGTCAAATCACATGTGTGTTATAAAAGGAAAGTTTATCACTTTTATTAAAGAATAACTTTCCTGTTAGGATGTTTATGGTTAACCCATACCTTCCCTGAGCTTTGAATTCAGGTAAACTGCACAAATCACTGAGACCATGTGTGGCTGACAATTTATGAATGGAACCAACCACTTAGCTTTCATCTATAACAATGCAGTGTGCATTCAACCTTGTCATCCTATTATTTTCCAAAAAGGAGAATTTTCTGAATGATTATTGATAGACCTAAAATAAGTGATATCTCTCCCAGTAGAATGTAAACCCCTTGAGGGCAAGTGATATTTTGCTTTGTTTTTGTATACCTAACATCTAATCTAATGCCATGCATATTGTTGCCTAGTAATTTTCCACTTGTATTTGACTCTTCATAACCTCCTTTGGGGTTTTCTTGGCAAAGATACTGGAATTGCTTCCCATTTCCTTCTCAAGCTCATTTTACAGATGAGGAAGCAGAAGTAAACAAGGTTAAGTAGCTTGTCCAAGATGACACAGCTAGTAAGTGTCGGAGGTCAGATTTGAACTAGGAAGATGAGTCTTCTTGACTCCAGGTCCTATAATCTATCCACTGCAGCACCTAGGTGCCTTTGCACAAAGCAGGTACTTAAATGTTGCAAGCACTTAATAAATGTTGAATTAAATTTATTGAATTAAATAATTTGGATTTGATGGACACGGACATATTTGAAGTCAAAACTTGCCCAAAACTGCCAAGATTGCCAGAGACATTATCTTATAACAAAATATCCAAAGTCACTGCCATTTATTCAAATAAGCACAGCGTTTTTTTAAAAAGGATTCTTATTAGACTTGAGATGTATTTTAATTATGAGTCAAGTACTTTTAGAAATTGTATCACCTCTCTCTATCAAGAAATGTAAGTGCTATCAAGAACCTTGAAATGTCCATTAAAAGACATTTAATTGGTCATATGCTTCAATGTCAAGAGTAGTATGATTTAGGTCAGCTCATGGGTAATTTGACAAGTATCTTAGATTTAGGATTTCAATATGCAAATCAAAACTTGCTTACAATCAAGAAATTATATGTGCCTTTTTCCCTTCTGCTCTGCCAATATCACTGGAGAAAAAAGAATGATGTACTTTTCTGGATTTTTCGTAGTTTCATGTGTTTCTAACTCCAAAAAATGTTTTGCGCATGTGGCCATCCTATAGAGGAATGTATTCTTTCTTTTCCTTCCATACTTAGCTGGATTGATCCTTGAAAACAGATGCAGTCTGTTGCTAGACCTATGTTGAATGCCTTTTAGAATACAAGAATTGTGTATACATCTGTAGGCTGAGCCTGCAAAAACTAACAATTACATCCATATACTGATGAGGCAGATGAGCTGGAATTTTGCAGAAGAAATTTTATCGCAGGAAGATGAAATGTCATCTAACTAGGTTGAAAGTCAAGTAGAGGCTTCCGGGTTAAGATGGCGGCAGAGTAAAAAGCAGCTGCTTGACTTCTCCTAACCCACATATATAGGACTCCTCAAGAAGACATAAAAACAAATCCAGATGAACGAAGGGACCCCACAACAGGGCACAGCATTGAAGGTACATGGAATCGGGGCATTCCCATGCTATAAAGGGGAGAAACAGCTCTCACTGAAATGCAAGCTGAGCAATCCCCCTCCCCACACACCACCTACAGTGCCAAAGCCAGCACAAAAGAGTTACAGCCAGATAGGGAACCCATTAAGTCATTGGCAACTACCTGGGGTCACCAGGGCCTGCTCCTGAGAGCAGCAAGACTTAATACCCCAAGAGGCTAAAGAACACACAGACTTTGAACACAGACCCTGAGCATAGTGTGGACATGGATCCGGAGCTCAGGGCATGGACTTTGAGTGGGGACCCAGTGCAGAGGGGTGCAAGACTGTGGAAGCAGTGCCCTTAGACTGTTAAAGTTGCTTCAGGCAGAAGAACAAGCAAGGGGACCACCAGGAGGCTTGACCCTGAGAACGACTAGACCTGAGACCTCAGGAGCCTAAAGAGTGCAGAAACACCCAGGGCATTAGGATAAATATGAGAGAGTGCTGGGTTAAAAATGGCAAGCCAGACTCAGGAACCCCAGAAGAGAAAGACCAAGAAGAAACCTTTAAAACTCAACTAATTTTACATGGAAAAATCTAGACAACAGAGCAAACAGCAGAGGAAAACAAACAAGTAACCATATCCAAACCTTCCCAAATAAATGAAAATGGGTCACAAGGTCTTGAAGAGTTCAAATCTGAGATAATGAGAAAGATGGAAGAGATCTGGCAAGAAAGTAACAGTTTGAAAGGCAGAATTTCACAATTAGAAAGTGAGGCAAGTAAATCGAAGACCAGAAATGACCAGATTCAAAAGGAAAACCAGTGTCTAAAGGCTAGAATTGGGCAATTTGAAAAAGATGCCCCCAAATCAAAAGAATTGATAAGCAAATTGGGCACCAAAATCAAAAACAGCTGGAAAAAGGATAGACCAAATTGAAAAGGAAAATCAAAAGCCTATAGCAGAAAACCAGTCTCTAAAGACAAGAATTGGGCAAGTAGAAGCCAGTGATCTCACAAGACAGCAAGAACAAATAAAACAAAGTCAAAAGACTGATAAAATAGAAGAAACATGAAATATCTCAATGAGAAATCGACAGATCAAGAAAACGGGTCTAGAAGAGACAATTTGAGAATCATTGGTTTCCTAAAAAAGCAGAAATTAATAGAAATTTGGACTCCATACTAAAAGAAATTCTTCAGCAAAACTGCCCTGAAGTTCTATAACAAGAGGGCAATGTAGACATTGAAAGGATCCATAGATCACCCTCTACACTGTAGAAAATAGATAAATAATGGTAATGGAGAGACCAAGGATGTTATAATAAGTCCAAATGATTGTGGGTATACACACTGGGTTGTTGGAGAGACTAGACAAGGTTGGAGACCAGAGCAGCTAAGCTGCTCCTAACTGACAAATAGTCTGTTGACCAACTGCCATCCCTGGGCCCAAGGCTTTGAATCCAACATACAAGGTAAAGGTTATAACAAGTTTAATTATGTTAACTACAAGGTGGGATAGGGATGTCTATACTAAAACCTTAAAACCTAATGACAAAACCAAAGGGAAAGGGGAGGGTTTCCCTACACTAACTTAGTGACCTAAGCAGACAGGGCCCAAGGAGCTATAATGGAGTCTCTAGGTGACTGCCTCAGACCTGGACCTGCCAGGCTTGAGCAGCACAGCTATGGGCTGATGTGTCTTTGGGGTTCTCACTGTAATCTACCGATGATCTCTGGATGCCAAGAGCCAAGGTGGTCTCAGGTACTAAGTTGAGAGGGTGCCCTTGAAATACTGTCCACCAGATCCTAAATTTCTCTTCTTCCCTTGGAACTGCACTGTAGATCTTGTTCTCTTTGCTACATGCCACCACCACACAGGATCCCAGGGAAAATCAGGATGCAGGGTGTCTTTTACTCTGAGTTCTCCCAGGGCTAACCACAGTTTTTGCTAACCCCTAATGGAGTCCCTCTCAGAGCACAAGTCACTTCTTCCTGCTTCTTCATTCCATCTTGGAATTCATAGCTCCAGCTCCTTCCTGCTAGGTACATCTTAATTCTTAATAACTAATCTAATCTTCCTCACAACAACACAAGACCCTGAAAAAACAACCCCCAGGAATATAATAGCCAAATTCAAGAGCTTCCAAGTAAAAGAAAACATTTTACAAGGAGGCAGAAAGAGACAATTCAGATATCAAGGAGCAACAATCAGGATCACACAGGATCTGACAGCCTCCATACTAAAAGACCACAAGGCTTGGAATATGATATTCAGAAAGGCAAGAGAACTGGGTCTACAACCAAGGATCACCTACCCATCAAAACTGACTATATACTTCCAGGGAAAAGTTTGGGCATTCAACAAGATAGAAGATTTCCAAGTATTTGCACAAAAAAGACCAGGACTAAATGAAAAGTTCGATATCCAACCACAAAAATCAAGAGAAACATGAAAAGGTAAATAAGAAACAGAGGGGAAAGTAAGAAAACTCATATGTTTTAAATTTGCCTCTTTAAGGGCTTCAATAAGATCTAATTATTTGTATTCCTACGTGGAGAAATGTTATGTATTAATTCGCTGTAGTGAACTCTATTCACTATTATAGTATTCACTCTATAGCAATTAGAATAATTATTCATAGGGAGAGGTAGGAATACTAAGTGGTCTAAGATGATGTGGGGAGGTGTGTGAAAGAGGGGGGTGAATAGTAGAGGACACCAAGAGAAACTTGAATGAATAAGAAAAATAGGATATTCTATTACATACAAAGCGGGCATGGGAAAGGGAAGGGATGGATATTATTATAAGAAGGGAGAGGCAATCAATTAGTCCTTAAAAATAAAAAGAGGGGAATAATAAGGGAGGGGAGAGAAAGGGAAGTAAATCAGAGAGGACAAGGGTTACTGGTTTAAAACTAATCACTGGTTTAAAAGGAAATAGCCTAAGAAGAAGGGGCAGAACTAGGAGAGGATACCAAAATGTTGGGGAATACACAACTAATAATTATAACTCTGAATGTGAATTGGATGAACTCGCCCATAAAACAGAAGCAAATAGCAGAGTGGATGAGAAACCAAAATCCTACCATATGTTGTCTACAAGAAATACATATGAGGAGGGTGGGCATACACAAGTTTAAGGTAAAGGGCTTGAGCAAAATCTTTTGGGCTTCAAATGAGAAAAAGAAGGCAGGAGTGGCAATCATGATTTCTGCCAAAGCCAAAGGAAAAATAGATATGATTAAAAAAGACAGGGAAAGTGATGGATTATGAAAAGACTGAAATCTTAATTTGCCTATTTTTTTCTGAAATGTTCTGGTTCTTAATTTTCTTATTAAAATTTTGATATTTTTTTCTGGTATACAGTAAGTACCTAATGAATACCTGATGACCAAATGAAAAAAGAATGAGAAGTTAGAGTCTAAAGTCCTCAAAATATTTAAAGACAAATGTAAGAGGCCATACATAGAGGGGAGGCAGGCAGAGAGAAGGGCAGACAGATAAGTTTAAGCTGATAGTTTATCCCACTTTTTCAAGAATTCTAGAACATAGTTTAAAATTTTTCACATTTTTTTATTCTCCTAATACTTCTTCTGAAATTGTGTCAGCCTGATTCTCCTACAAAACTGGAGAAAAAAAACAACTATTATAAGCACATTGAAGGAAGTACTTGGTTCTTGTGCATTACTAATAATGGGAGAAACTGTTATTGCCTTATTCTTCATTTGTAAGCAAGATAGTCACAAAGAAACACACACAAGCTACCTAGAAGAGACAGAAAATTATATGGTTTATAGTATGAAGAAAATGGGCCAGAAGCCTTGGGCTATAGCCAACTCACACAGATATGACCAGGATAAAAAACCCTATGGTGGGTTGGCAGAAATATCATTCTTTCTCTGTATGTTTAGTCTGCTAGTTTATTACTTTTTTTCCTGAAGGAAATAAAAAAAAAGCCTCTGAAATCAAATCAACAAACTAATTCTTTATAATTATTTGTAGTTATGAAATACAGAAAGGACCTGCAATTTCATGATATTGTAATACCTGTAACTTCAAAGTTTGTTTTCTAGGGCTTGTCCAGCGTCACATAGATATAAGCCATAGTGACTGTATTCAAAACTGTGTTTCAGAACTTCAACCACAGCACTTCGTCCACTTCTCTATCCTACTCTCATAGCTAATGAAAAAGAAAGAGGCTAAAAATACTTTGACAAAACGAAGATATATCTGGCTAAATTACATGCTGAGAAATAGGATTTGCCAAACTTGTAACAACAAAAAATAAATGAATTTATTATATTTACTTTTTTTTCATCTCTCACAATCTCAGTCAATATGATACAAGGTCCATGGTGTGATAGCAGAATTGGTACAGTGAAAGAATGTTGGACTTAAAGAATATTAGAGGACTAGATTCAAATGCTGACACTGTCATTTGCTACCTGTGTGTTTGTGAGCAAATTACTTAAATTCTACATCTCATTTCTTTAGAATTGTTACTAAGCCCCAGAGAATCAACCAAAAAACTAATATAAATAATGAATTACTCTAGCAAACTTGCAGTATACAAAATAAACCCACATAAATCATTAGTATTTCTCCTTACCATCAACAAACCGCAACAGTAAGAGATAGAAAAAGAAAATCCATTTAAAGTAACTGTGATTAATATAAAATACTTGAGGTTAAAACCTACCAAAACAAACCCAGCAACTATATGAACATAATTATAAAACACTTTTCACACAATAAAGTCAGACCTATACCATTGGGAAAGAAGTAGATGCTCATTGATAGGCTTAGGCAATATAATAAAAATGACAATCCTACCTTAATTAATTTACCTGTGCAGCATCATACTAGTCAAGTTACCCATAATTATTTCATAGATGAAGAAAAAATACCAAAGTTCATCTGGAAGAACAAAAGGCCAAGAATACCAAAGGAATTAATGGGGGGTGAGGAGGGAATGAAGTAAGGTAGTCTTGTCATACCCAATCTCAAACTATATTATAAAGCAGTAATCAAAATAATAAGGGACTGGCTAATGAATAGAATTGTGGGCCAATGAAAGTGGCTAAGAAATCAATGCACAGTAGTTAATGACCATAGTAATCTAGTGTTCAATAAACCCAAAGATTCAAGCTGTCAGGGGAAGAACACATTATTCGAGAAAACCACAGAAAAAACTAGAAAACAGCATGGTAGAAACTAGGCATAGACCAACATCTCATATGACACACCAAAATAAAGTAAAAATGGATAATTGAAGTAGAAATAAAGAAGGATACTATGAACACAAATATAAGAATTTATCAATAAGGGAAATTCTTATGGATAAACAAGACATAGAAAACATCATGAAAAATGAAATGGAAATTTTTGATTACATAAAATTTACAAGTTTCTGTACAAACAGAATCAATCCAACCCAGAGTAGAAGGGAAAAAACAAATTAGTAGGAAATATTTTTAGCAATTGTCTCTGACAAAGGCCTAATATCTCAAATATATGAAGAACTAAGCCTCATTTATAAGACTACATGGCAATACTATTGTACCATAAGAAATGATAAAAAGGATGAGTTCAGAAATATACAGAAAGACATAAGAATTTATGAAAAGTAAAGTAAGCAGAACCAGGGGAGCATTATATATAATAACATAAATATTGTACAATGATCAACTGTGAAAGGCTAAACTGTGATCAGCAAAACAACTTTCCAAGATATTCACAAGAGACTCATCATGAACAATGCTATCCATAGCCAAAGAAGGAACTATTGGAGTCTGACTGCAGATCAAAGCATGAATCTTACACTGTATTTGCTTTTTTTTGTGAGTTTTTTATGGTGTGTATGATATATATCTTCTGTCATGGCACAAGCAATATGGAAATATATATTGTGTGAAAGCATTGATATAAACCTGTATCATTATTTACCACCTTGGGGTGAGGGGGAAGGGAGGGAGAGAATCTGAATCATAAAATGTCAGAAAACAATTCTCAAAAGTTGTTTCAATAACCAATTGAAAAACAGTCTAAAAAAGAAAAGAATGAGTTTTTTGGCAGGGTTGTGTCTTGCCCAGGGTCACACAGATGTCTGAAGCCAAATTTGAACCCACCTTCCCTACTCCAGGCCTAGTGCTCTATACACTGCGCTACCTAACTGCCCTTCCACATCTCTTTCCTCATCAGAACAATAATGAGGGTAGGAGTTGAATAACATTTCCTCCAATTTGATGTCTATGATCATACAATGAATCAGACCTTAACAAGACTTCTCTCTGTAACACACCCAGCTTGCCTTTACTTGAAGACTTTCAGTGAGGCGGAACCTATCACCTCCCAGAGCATTCATTCAAATTTGAATGGCCCTAATAACTAATGGCCTCCTTTTCTTCAATCAAACCTAAATTTGTCTCTTTATAACCTCTACCCAAAGTTCCCAGTTCTGCCCTCTGAAGCCAAATAAGAACATATCTAATCCCTCTTGCACATGACAAGTTTTCAAATATATTAAGGAAGTTATGTCCTTCTTAAGTTTTGTTTGTACTAGCTAAACATTCTTAATTATTTGGCCAAAACTCATAGATCATGATTATCAGACCATTAACACTCTTCTGGATGTCCCGTGGCTTTCCAATCTCTGTCACAAAGTGTAGTGCCGAGAAACTAAGTCAATCAATTTCAAATCTTAATATTTATACTATTATCTAATTTGTCTCTTCTTTTCCCACACCATGATAGCATGAGACATTGTCAAATGCTTTGTTAAATTCTAGATAGGCCATATGTGTAGCATTTTCCTAATATACCAATCTACTAACCCTTTCCAAAAACAAACCTAAAAAAAGTAATTGGTTTAGTCTGATATAACTTGTTCTTGATGAAAGCATGCTGACTCCTTGTGATCATTAATTCCTAATCTAGGTTTTCATTAGACTTCCCTTTAATAAAGTATTCTAGAATTGTATCAGGAATTTAATTAAATTAATTGAGTTGAATGTCACTATCCTATAGCTCTCATATCCAAGACTTTCTTTTTAAAAATCTGAGTCATTTCCCCTTTTCTAGTACTGTAGCACCTAGCCTGTGCTTTTTAACCTTTTTTTAAAAATTTAAACCCTTAACTTCTATCTTAGAAGTTATTTTGGCTCTAAGAGAGAAAAGCAGTAGGAGTCAGGCATTGCTGGTTATGTGATTTGCCAGAGGTCACACAAGGAGGAATTATCTAAGGCCAAATTTGAACTCATATCTCTAGGCATGGCTTTCAATTCACTATGCCTCCTAGCTGCCCCTCTTTATAATCTTATAATCTTTTATCAATAATTCAACATTCTTAACTGCCAGTTTCCTCAGTGAGAAAGAATATAGTTCAATTATGTCTAGTGAATTGAATAAATCAAAGGTAATAATGTATTCCTTTACTATCTCCTTATTTATCCTGGGTTTCAATTCCTTATTACTACATGTACAAAATATTTAGAGAAGCTCTTTCTGTGATGGCAAAGAACTAGAAATTGAAGTAATGTCTATCAATTGGGAAATGGCTGAAAAAGTTGTAGTATATGCTCATAATGGAAAACTAGTGTGCAATAAGAAATAACAAACAGGTTGATCACAAAAAAACTGAAAAGTTTCAATCCCATCTTAATCATTTTTTTTGTCTTTGTTTTCAGGTTATTCCTTATGTCTTTGTCAGGTGAGAGCATATCTCAGCTAAACTAGTTTTATGAATTAGGTATGAACAAGGACTAATACATTTGTGAATCAATCAAAACATTTCAATTAGGTACTACAGAAATTCCAGTTGTGTTAGTTGAAGGTTTTGGTCAGAAACTGTGGGACTGTATACAACCATTGAGCTGGCTTAGAATTAATTATTTGACTGTCTAACACATAAGGATATTAGCCTCCCAATCAAGCCTCAGAGAAGCAATCACTTGGGGAAAGAGAAATGGAATCATTTCCCCAGTTTCATCTCCTTCTTAGTCCTCCCAACCTCCCATATTATCTAAAAAGATCTTCTGAATTTTAGATGGTTGGTAGATTTCAAATTTTTCCTCAACATCGTAAAAGCACTAGAACAGCAGAGACTGGAAGGTATGTCTGAGGTAGTAGCTGAAGACAAACTAAATGAACTAAAGAAAGGCAATGTTAAGACTATAACAAGTCCAGAAGAAAAGCTACACTGTGCCAAAAAGCATGTGCTGGTAAATTTTCAACTACCTGTTCTCTGTGGAGAAAATGTAGATATGATACACTTTTCAGTTTAATCCTTATTACTAACATTTTCTCTATCACTTTCTTAAATATGGAAATCAGCAAGGAAACAAATCAAATCTATATCTGCATTGTTTATCCATTTCCATAGTGTAAATGTGTCCAGTGAAAATTTACCAGGTTGCTGTCAAAAAACCATCTGAGCTGGCTCCCATAGACCTTTGACTTTCATCAGCACCCATGAAGGAAAGAAAGCCTTTCCAGAAACTAGTAGCTACCACAACGCTCTCTCTTAGAGTAGGCCCCCTTCTCCTTAGATTATATACTTGTTTGTGGAATAGTATGTCCCAGACTTCTGGGAGTATAATTTGTACCAAGTGTTCTTACTATATCATCTTAGCAAATGTGCTTTCCTATAAATTAATTGAGTCTAGGTGAGTAATTTATATCAGCTGATGAAGACAAGGGAGAAAGGTAGGCAGGGAACTCTCTGGTAGGATCCATTAGGCATATCATTAGACTGAGAAAGGACAAGTATCAGTGAGCACTAGGGACCCAGCCTGTTGAGGATTGAGGGAATACTTCACAGTTCAAAAGTGTTACATTTGACAGAAAAATCCTGGCAAAATTAAAACTTGATAGAGAAAATAGAAACAAAATTATGTGTATATTGTTGATTCCTGTCATCAAATATATAAGCACCAATTCTATTCTTCTTTTTAACCACTTCTTCCTCTCATTAACTTAAAGACAAAAAAATATTAAAAGCTTTAACATGCTTTGTCCCCTTCAATTCATTTCTGAGAGCATGAATTTGCAATTTTGTACCTGGGTCATAGTTACTTCCCAATCTATGTTGGTTATAACTTTGAAGATTGTATGTAGTACAGTATTTGCTGCTAAATACATTTTATGAGAATTTTTAGAGGATTTGGTAAAAGGGTGCTCCAATAAATATTTTAACAGATACAATAAAAGATCAAGGAAATTGCTAGACTATTTCAGCCTTTCCAAGACGATGACATTTATGTTGTCTTAAGCAGTTCCTAGGCCCCTAACTTAGGCATAAGAAGAAAACACACACACACACACACACACTCACACACACACACAAATATTTTATAGTGGTTACTAATCATGGATTGAATTTAGAAGAAAGGGAGGAAGAAAGGGAAGAAGGATAAATGGAGGGAGGGAACAAAGGAAAGGGGGAGGAGAGAGAAAAGGAAAAAGAGAAGTTTTAAGTAACATTTCTATGCCAGACACTGACAAGCTTTTTATAAATATTCTCATTTGATCCTATCCCAATTTTACGGATGAAGATATTAAAGCAGACAAAGGTTAAGTTAATTTCTCCAGGTCACTCTGCTTTTACATGTCTGTGACTGGTTTTCTTGAATCCAGATCCAACACTATCCACTGAGTCATCTCTCTCTAACCAAAAAGCAGCAATCAGTAACTGAAAGAGTATATGAACTAATCGAATGAATAAGCAAAAAAGCCATTGTTAAAAACTTACTATTTGCAAAACACTGTAATAAGTGCATGGGACAGAAAAGCAAGATGATCTCTGTTTTCAAGGAATTTGCTTTCTAACAAGGGAAAGTGACACACAGATTTCAGCAAGTAAGCAAATATAGAAAAGACATCTTAAGATTCAATAATAAAGCAAGTAGTACTATATCTCCTTTCAAACTATTTCCACTAGTAAAACCACATCCATTTCTGGACCACTGACCCATTTATCAATGGCAAGAGCTTTGATAGTGAGAATTTTGTTTTCCAGATTGTCAGTACTTATGACTACTTCTGAAGCAATTATCAGGTTGTATCTCTATAACCTTGAATGATTCCCTGGATAGTAGTTGCAGTACTCTGTCTGGAAAAAGAATGGGTGGTTGTAGAAGAGGAGGCAATGTTTTTCCAAAAGTTTTTTGGTTTATATTATTAGGCTTTGTCAGTGTTGAGAGTCTATGGTGATGCAAGGGATCATAATGTTTTGACTTGTCTGGAATATGCCATCTTCTGTCTCTACCATAGGGTAACTTGTGACTTCAAGAAGATCAGTTTGACTGTCCAATAACTGGCAGTAATGAAATATAAATGTGAAGTAAGAAATGATAAGAACATTTCCATTTCTATGTTTTATTTTTCCCAATAGCATGTTTTTTTAATATCTGTGATTTTTTTTTACATTTTGAGTTCCAAATTCTCTCTGTCATCTTACTCTTTCTTGAGAAGAGAAGAAATTTGACATAGATTATACATGTACAATCATGAAAACCTATTTCTATATTAGCCATGATATCCCAGGTCCTGGCACCAGCCAAAAGCAAGGCCTGGAAGTCTATTATGCTGGGCCCTATCAAACCTGCACTGTTACAGTGAAGACTGAGCCCAAGGACAAAAGAGTACCCAGTACCAAATCCTGCAAGCCAGCAGCAGAGGAGACAGAATCAGCAAATATCTTTCAGAATTCCCAATCCACAGCACAAAAAGGCTGGGAAAATAAGCAAATAGCAAAAGAAACACATAATCCTTGAAAATGTCTATGGGAACAAAAGCAAACACAGAACCAACAGGGGATGGAGAGATATAAGCAACTACATGCAAAACTTTAAAGAAAATGAGAATTAGTGTCAAACCATGGAAGAACTAAAAAAGGAATTCAAAAATCATATAAAGCAAGTTGAAGAAAAATGGGAAGAAAATGGGGGAAAAATGAAAATAATGCAAAAAGAAAATAATAGCTTAAAAAGCAAAATTGGTCACCTGGTAAAAGAGTCACAAAAATCCAAAGAAGAAAAGAGTTTTCTAAAAAACAGAATTGGCCTACTAAAAAGAGGTAAAAAAATCTAATAAGTGTCATGAAAAGTAGAATAGACCAATTATAAAAGGAGGATAAAAAAGTCATGGAAGAAATTCAGTCTTTAAAAATTAGATTTGGGTAAATAGAAGCTAATGACTTCACAAGATATCAAGAAACAATGAAAAAATCAAAAGAAATAAAAAAGAAGGAAATATGAAATACCTCATTGAAAAAATAACTGACATGGAAAGTAAATCCAGGAGAGACAATTTAAGAATTATTGGACTACCTGAAAGTCATTACCCACCCCTCAAAAAAAAAAAAAGCTTGGACATAATTTTACAAGAAATTATCCAAGAAAACTACCCTAATATTCTTGAACAAGAGGGTAAAATAGAAATTGAAAAAAATTTACCAATCACCTCCCTCAATCAATCCCCAAATGCCAGCTCCCAGGAATGTTATAGACAAGTTCAAAAGCTCCCAGGCCAAAGAGAAAATATTGCATGCAGTAAGGAAAAAACAATTCAGATACCTTGTAGCCCTAGTCAGGATTATAGAGAATATGTCAGCTTCTACACTGAAGGACCAGAAGGCTTCAAGTATGATTTTCCAGAAGGCAAGGGAACTGGATTTGCAACTAAGAATCACCTACCCATCAAAACTAACTATATTCTTTCAGGAAACAGTATGGTCATTTAATAAAATAGAAGATTTCCAAGC
Source organism: Gracilinanus agilis (assembly GCF_016433145.1). Classification (NCBI taxonomy): domain Eukaryota; kingdom Metazoa; phylum Chordata; class Mammalia; order Didelphimorphia; family Didelphidae; genus Gracilinanus; species Gracilinanus agilis. Next base: position 608,782,766 of record NC_058130.1, on the reverse strand, counting down.
ATTCCTGAAGAAAAGATCAGACTTAAACAGAAAATTTGATGTCCAAATAGAAAATTCAAGAGAAATATAAAAAGGTAAATAAGAAATAGAAAAAATTTAAGAACTTCAATAATATCAATTTTTTATATTCCTATAATGAAAGATGATATATGTAACATGTAAAAATTGTAATCATTTTCATAGTAGTTATAAGAAGGTACATAGAGAGGAACATAGACAGAACATAAAAGAAAAATAGACAGAAGGTATTGTAATAATCTGTTTAGGATAATATGTAAAGAAAAAGTAGGGTGAAAAAGCAGATTGTACTAAGAGAAATGAGAAATAATATGGGGTCAATTATATGACATAAAGAGGTATGATGGGGGGTAATATTATAGTGGAAGGGACGATGAGAGTAGGGATGGGTAATACCTATATCTTACTCTCATTGGAATTGGCTGAGAGAAGGAAGAACAGTCACATTCACTGGAATATAGAATCCTAGTTTAGTCTTTAGAGAATTAGAAAGGAAATTAGAAAGAGGTTAATGGGGAGGAGGGTAATTTGAGGGAGGGAGAAGTTGGTAAGGAGCCTAAAAGGCCCTAAAGAGAAGTAGGAGGGGAATCAGAAGGGTGGTGGTAGGAAAGAGAGTAATATACAGAAGGAGGAATGTGGGGAATGATTAAAAGCAAAATAATGATGTGGAGGAAAATAATGAAAGGATAAAGGGCAGGATTAAAAGGGGAAATCAAGGTACAGAGGAATACACAGATGGTAATAATAACTGTGAATGTAAATAGCATGAACTCACCCATAAAATGGAAGCAGTAGAGTGTATTAAAAACTAGAATCCTACCATATGTTGTTAATAAGAAACACATTTGAGGCAAGTAGATATACACAGAGTAAAAGTAAGAGGCTGGAGCAGAATCTATGGGGCTTCAACTAAGGGGAAAAAACAGTAGTAGCCATCACAATTTCTTCCAAAGTTAAAGCAAAAATACATCTGATTAAAAGAAATGAGGAAAGTAATTACATCTTAATAAAAGAAAATAAAGATAATGAAGAAATATCAGTATTTAACATATATACACCAAATTATATAGCATACAGATTTTTAAAGGAGAAACTAAAGGAGCTTAGGGAGGAAATAGATAGTAAAACTATATGGGTCGAGGCCCTCAACCTTTCCCTATCAGAACTAGATAAGTCTAAACAAAAAAACAGTTAAGAAAGAAGTAGAGGAAGTGAATGAAATTTTAGAAAAATTAGATTTAATAGATATCTGGAGAAAACTGAATAGGGATAAAAAGGAATATGCCTTCTTTTCAGCAGCACATGCTATATATACAAAGATTGACCATGTACTAGTGCACAAAAACTTCACAACCAAATGCAGAAAAGCAGAAATAATAAATGCAACTTTTTCAAATTGCAATGCAATTAAAATGATATAGAAAAAAGGATTCAAAGAAAGACAAATTAAAAATTAATTAGAAACTAAATAGTCTAATTTTCAAAATGGGTGGATAAAAGAATATATCATCAAAACAATCACTGATTTTATTGAAGAGAATGATAGTAAGGATACAACATATCAAAATTTGTGGTATACAGCCAAAGCATTACTCAGGGGAAAATTTATATTCTGGGGTACTTATATGAATAGGAAAAAAAAAACAGATCAATGACTTTCACATGCAACTAAAAAAAAACCTAGGAAAAGAACAATTTAAAAATCTCCAGTTAAAGACTAAATTGGAAATTCTATAATTGAAAGAAAAATTTAATATAACTGAAAGTAAAAGAGCTATTGAACTAATAAATAAGACTAGTAGCTGGTTCTATGAAGAAAAAAAACAAATAAAATAGACACAATATTGTTTAATTTGATTAAAAATAAAGAAAGAAGAGAATCAAATTACCAGTATTAAAAATGAAAAGGGTGATTTCTTCTCTAATGAAGAGAAAATTAAAGTAATTACTATGAGCTATTTTACCCAATTATATGATAATAAATCTGATAATCTAGGTGAAATGGATAAATATTCGCAAAAATATAAATTGCCTAGATTAACAAAAGAGGAACTAGAATGTAGCTCAGAAAAAGAAATTGAATAAGTCATCAATAAAGTCCCCATGAAAAAAATCACTACACAAACTATAAGGAAAACCAATAACAGAGAAAGAAAATTACAGAACAATTTCCTTGATGAGCATTGGTGCAAAAATCTTAAATAAAATACTAGCAAAGAGAGTACAGCAATATATCATGAGGATTATTCACTCTGACCAGGTGAGATTTATACCAAGAATGCAAGACTGGTTTAATATTAAGAAAAATTTCAGCATAATTGACCATATCAGTAATCAACCTAACAGAAATCACACAATTTTCTCAATAGATGCAGAAAAAGCCTTTGACAAAATACAACACCCATTCCTATTAAAGACACTAGAAAGTATAGGAATAGATGGGCCTTTCCTAAAAATAATAAACAGTATATATTTAAAACCATCAGCAAGCAACATCTGCATTGGGGATAAGTTAGAAGCCTGCCCAATAAGATCAGTAGTGAAGTAAGGATGCCCATTATCACCTCTATTATTTAACATTGCACTATAAATACTATTTGTAGCAATTAGAGAAGAAAAAGAAATTGAAGGGATTAAAATACTCAATGAGGAGACTAAACTATCACTCTCAAATGATATGATGATCTACTTAAAGAATCCTAGAGTATCAACTTAAAAAGCTAATGGAAATAATCAACAACTTTAGCAAAGTTGCAGTATACAAAATAAATCCACATAAATCATCAGCACTTCTACTATTTCCAATAAAATTGAGCAGCAGGAGTTAAAAAGAGAAACTCTATTTAAAATCACCCTAGACAATATAAAATATTTAGGAATCTATTTGCCAAGACAAACACAGGAATTATACCAACACAACTACAAAAAGCTTTCCACATAATTAAAACTATATCTAAATAATTGGAAAAATATTAATTGCGCATGGGTAGGATGAGCTAATTTTATAAAAATGAGAATTCTACCCAAGTTAATTTACTTAATTACTTAATTCCTTGCCATACAATCAAATAACCAAGAAACTTTTTTATTGAATCAGAAAAAATTATAACAAAATCCATTTGGATGAACAAAAGATCAAGAATATCAAGGGAACTAATGAAAAAAAATATTAAGGATAGGAGCCTGATAGTACTAGATCTTAAATTGTACTATAAAGCAGTGATCATCAAAACAATATGGTACTGGCTAAGATACAGAAGGGAGGATCGATGGATTATACTTGGGGTAAATGACCTCATCAAAATAGTACATGATAAACCCAAAGCTCCCAGCTTTTGGGAGAAGAACCCACTACTTGACAAAAACTTCTGGGAAAATTGGAAAACAGCATAGGAGAGATTAGGGTTAGATCAACATCTCACACTGTATACCAAGATGAATTCAGATAAATGACTTAAATGTAAAGAGGGAAATTATAAGTAAATTAGGTGAACTTAGAAGAGTATATCTGTCAGATCTATGGGAAAGGAAAGAATTTAAGACCAAGTAAGAGATAAAGAAAATTATAAAATGTAAAATGAATAATTTTGATTACAATAAATTGAAAGGTTTTTGTACAAACAAAACCAATGCAACTAGAACTAAAAGAGAAGAAAAATTGGGAGAAAATATAACAAAAACCTCTGAAAAAAGTCAAATTTCTCAAATTTATAAGGAGTTAAGTCAATCATACAAAAAATAAAGCCATTTCCTAGTAGATAAATGGGCAAGGGATATGAATAGGCAATTTTCAGATAAAGAAAGCAGACTATCAATAAGCACATGAAAAAGTGTCCTAAATCTCTCATAATTAGAGAAATGCAAATCATAACATCTCTGAGGTAACATCTGACACAGCAGATTGGCCAATATAAAGGTAAAGGAAAATAATAATGTTGGAGAAGTTCTGGCAAAATTGGAACACTAATGTATTGCTGGTGGAGTTGTGAATTGATCCAACTATTCTGGAAAGTAATTTGGAACTATGCCCAAAAGGCTTTTAATGACTGCCTGTCCTTTGATCCAGCAATACCACTGCTGAGTTTGTACCCCAAAGATATAATAGGTAAAAATACATGTACAAAAATATTCATAGCCACATTCTTTGTAGTGGAAAAAAATTGGTAAAAGGGGGGTATCCATTCACTGGGGAATGAATGAACAAATTGTGGTATCTGATGATGATGGCATATTATTGTGATGAAAGGAATGATGAACTAGAGCAATTCCATGTGAACTGGAAGAAACTCCAGGAATTGATGCAGAGGTAAAGGAGCAGAACCAGGAGAACATTTTACACAGAGACTGATACATTGTGGCCCAATCAAATGTAATGGACTTTTCTACTAGGAGCAATGAAGGACAATCCCCAGGCACTTATGAGAAAGAATGTTATCCTCATCCAGAGAAAGAACTGTGGGAATAGAAACCCAGAAGAAAAATACATGATTGATCACATGGTTCGACTGATTTTTGACTGAGAATGTTGATGGAATGATCACTCTATTGTAAATATTAATGATATGGAAATAGACTTTGAACAATGATACATGTAAAACCCAGTCGAATTGCTTGTTGGCTCTGTGAGGGGAGGGAAAGAACATGAATCATGTAACCATTGAAAAATATTCTAAATCAATCAATAACAATTTTAAACAATTTAAATCACATTCCTATTGAAAACACTAGAAACCATAGAAGTAAAAGGACCTTTCCTTAAAATAAGCAATGCAGTTAAATTAGAAGTTTTCCCAGTATGATCATGAGTGAACCAAGGATGCCCATTATCACCATTATTATTTAATATTGTACTTCCTTCTGTTTTTTTTACTCTTACATGTGGATGATCCAGCTTCCTCTAAATAAAACCTAAACATTGAATGTTATTTCCTTATGTTTGAATGTAAACTTCAATGAATATGAGTAAATTCAGATTCATAGGGCCTATGCAATCTATCTAGAAGTATTCTGCACATAGTAGATACTCAAGTATTTGTTGAATTAAATTCAATTAGCCCTCAAAATATGAGGAAAGGATGTAATTACTCACCATACGGAATATCTGTATTCCTCTAGTTCCTCCAGGTAAGACATAGATTTTAAGTACTCTTCATTTTTCCTTGCTTTTATGTTCATCAAAGAATTTGATTTCCATTGCAAAGATTCATCAGTGAAGTTGTATTGCTTTAGCATCAATAAATGTAAAAATAAAAAAAAGAATTTGGTTAATATAATGATTTGGAAGTTTATGTAGTTTTAGTATCTGCTTCTCCAATATCATCAAATGTTAAGAAACAGATCCTTGCAACACTGATGATGTGACAGTACAATTTCTTAGGCAAGCCTTTGGTACAGAAGATAAGACATTGAAGTTGGAATCAAGAAGATTTGAGTTAAATCCTGACTCAACTACTTACTATCTACATGAATGTGAGCAAGTCACTTAACTTTCATATCACTTAGTACTTCATCTGTAAAATGAGAGGTGAAATAATGGTCTTCAAAGTCTCTTAGAAGCACTAAATGTACAATTGTATAAATGGCTTTAGTGAAAGAAGTCATATACTTATGGTAATTTTAGCATAAAAATGTGAGTCTAAAAGACATAAAAATTATCAAATTTTAGATATCTTTCACTTTACTAAAAACAGAGCATTTTATTAGTGATAAATAGAGGCAAATTCTTTACCACATAACACAAACATGGTGTATACCTATAAAATAGCATTTCTCCTGTGAACAACTAAAATAGGGACTACATTTTAGATAATTTTTATTTTGTAATGTAGCTTAGTAGGCATACATAATTACTAATATCACTATTGCCAAAGATTAAATTTTAGTAGTTTATATATCTCCATATCTCTGTACCTTAATCTTAATATAAACAAGGTACACTAAACACCAGAATTCACATTCTTTTATCATCCCTAACCTTGGTCACCATGAATAATAGAATTGTAAAGTAGAGGTTGTCTTAGATATTATTTAGCTCAATTCTCTCATTTTACAGATGAGTAAATTGAGGTCTAGATAAGTTAAAGATTGCCCAAGAATCAACAGCTAGTCAGTTGCACAATTGGGACTAGATCCCGTCTCCTCACTCAAAGTCCAGTATTTCTTCTATAATATCATAGTTCACATTTTAATATAACTGACTTCTTGTCCTATTAGCTTCCATAATATCTGCCCAATAAATCTTTTTTGAATGAGTAAAAGAATAAATTAGCATTTGATTTGGATTGGAAATGGGCTTCCTCAAAAATTTTAAATAAAACAATAGCAATGATACGATAGCAATATATCATAACATCATTTATTATAAACAAATAGGATTTATACCAGGAATACAGAACTGGTTCAATCTGAGGAAAACTATAGGCATAATTAACTATATCAAAAACAAAAGCAACAAAAATTATATCTCAACAGATGAAGAAAAAGCTTTTGACAAAATATAACATGCATTCCCATTTAAAAAAAAATTAGAAAGCATAGGAATAAATGGGACTTTCCTTAAAATAAATAGTATCTATCTAGAACCATCAGTAATTTTTATCTACAATAGGATAACCTAGAAACTACCCAACGATGTTAGGGATGCAGCAAAGATGGCTATTATCACCACTATTATTCAGAATTGTACTAGAAATGCTAGTTATAACAATAAGAAAGAAAATATATGGATATATTGATATTAAGAGAAAGACTAAGCTGGATTGATGATGACAATCACCTAGGAAGCTCTTCCCTTCACTTCTCTAGGTCAGTGCGCAATGAAGTCTTAGAGACAATATTGTATGAATTTAACTATTTTTATTTTTAGATTGAGGTAAAGTCTGAGGATCAAACAAGGTGGCCCTAATACTAAGGGAAACTAGGTGTCCAATCCACAGAATCTAAGTTTAACTCACAGGAAAGTCTTCTGGTCTTCGAGTCTACACTACCAGCTCCCTCTTCTAGCTATTCCTACAAAACTCTCACTGCTCTACCTGGCTATAACCCTCAGTCATTGATTTGCTTATATTTTTTATATTTAGAAGTTATCTCCAATCTGCTAAGAGTAAGTTCAAAAATTACTAAGTCCACCTAAAGTGGGTCTGAACCCTGAGGAAAATGCTCAGAACCCACAGACAAGATTTTTCAGGCAAAACCTTTTGGCCAAGTTGTTAAAATGCAGCAGGTAAAGTTATATCTTCTTAGGATGTATTTCAGTTTATTAGGAACCTCCAAACTTCTCCAAAACAAGTTAGATCAAGGTAGTCAACAAGAGCTCCTCCTTCTTCTCCTCCACCTGGGATAGGAAGAAGTGTCAATTGTACCTTCAAAACTCTTCCTCCTCTGCTCCCTGTATTTCAGAATCCTTGCTCCAGAGTTCCTAGCATGTGTCTATGCTTGCACCTTAAAGACAATCTTCAACTTCTCGTAAAACTTACTCTTATCTCTATAAGTCTGCTATTAGACCATTATCACCACTATTATTCAGAATTGCACTAGAAATGCTAGCTATAACAATAAGAAAGAAAAAGAAATAGAAGGAATTAAAATAGTCAATGAGGAAACTGAACTATTACTCTGCTCATGATATAATGGTATACTTAGAGAATCCTAGAGCACCAGCTAAAACATAAGTTTAGCAAAGTTACAGGATAAAATGAAACCACATAGATCATCATCATTACTATACATAAACATTGAAATCTAGCAGCAAGAGACAGGAAGAGAAATTCCATATAAAATAATCCTAGATGATATGAAATACCTGTGAGCCTACTTGACGATACAGACACAGTAATTATAGGAATACAAATACAAAACACTTTTCAGGCAAATAAAGTCATATCTAAACAACTGGGAAAATGTTAAATGCTCATGGGTAGGCCAAGCTAACATAATAAAATAACAATTCTACCTAAATTAACTTATTCATTACCATACTAATGAAACTACTAAAAAGTATTTTATAACAATAGAAAAATAATAACAAAATTCATCTGGAATATCAAAAGTTCAAAAATGTCAGAAGAATTGATGAAAAATGTGAAGGTGGCCTAGCAATACCAGATCTGAAACTGTACTATAAAGCAGTAGTCATCAAAACAATCTGGTCAAGGCCAAGAAATGGAATGGCGGAACAATGGAATATATTAGGTACACAGTATAAAGTGGTAAATAAATATAGCAATCTAATATATGATAAATCCAAAGTTCTAAGCTTTGGGAAAAATAACTCACTATTTGGCAAAAAAGTTCTTGGAAAACAGTAAGGCATAAAGTAGTTATTAACAATATCTCACTTCCTACACCAAGAAAAGATCAAAATGAGTATGGGAATTAGAGATAAAGGGTAACACCATAAGTAAATCAGAGAAACATAGAAATAGTTTACATGCTAGATATCTGGATAAAAAAGGAATTTATGACCAAATACAGAGAACATTATGAAATATGAAATGAATAATGCTTGTTGTATTAAATTAAAATGTTTTTTTTTCAAAATAAAACCAATGCAATCAAGATCAGAAAAGAGGCAATAAACTGGAAGGCAGGACAATGGCTCCAGGGTCTCCATTTACTTATTTATTATTTTTTAAATCCCTTATCTTCAACCTTAAAATCAATACTATGTATTGGTTACAAAGCAGAAGAGCAGTAAGGGCTAGACGATGGGGGTTAAGTGGCTTGCCAAGAGTCACACAGCTAGGAAATGTCTGAGATCAGATTTAAACCCAGGACCTCCCATCTCTAGGCCTGGCTCTCCATCTACTGAGCCACTCAACTGCCTCCTTCAGGGTCTCTATTTAAAGAAGGAAGTCAGCACGGTTTTCTCTGTGAGCATTTGTGGAAAAAACCAGCTTCATAGAAGTACCATAAAGACCCATGAGATAAAAGCAGAAAGCATGTTGGTTTAGTTATAAAAAACCTGCATCTGAACATCTTCCCTCTGGTTCTGCTATTTCTATTTCTGCCTTGTAACTTCAAATTTTGATTTCATTTGTTTGTTTCTTCTTGAGAGGGCAGGAGGAGTCTAGACCTCCGATTTCATAGGTGTGAAATACAAATCTTTATTGACATGAAGCTGGTTAAGTGGCAAATATTACCTACACAAGTGGAACTAAGACTCAACATTGCTCTATGATTTTAGCCAAGATATTTGAAAAACTCATATCTTTTGATTAGCACACAAATCAAAGAACTAATGATTTAACCATGTGATAGTCAACAAAAGTTCAGAGTAGCAAGGAGAATATCTACAGAATAAGACACTTTTGTTTAAGGAAGGGTAACTCATCAACAGACTAGTGAAACTCAGGTGCAATACAAAAACTAGTAGTTTTAGCACAGTTAAGCTCCACTTACTCTCAGCATTCCTTTGCCATGAGCTCTTGTAGTGGCTTTGTGGCCAGGCCCTGAAGACAGCATTCACCTGCCCATCTAGGCAGATGAAGAGCAAAGGGATTTTTTCATCAAAAGAAAGAGCTTCAGAAAGAGGAAATAGTGAATAAAGAGATGAATCCTAAGGATTATGAATGCTTTTGAACTGCCCTTGCTAGATCAGAAGTGAGCAGCAGCAGCAGCAGCAGAAACTTTTGTGCCTGATAAATGGATGGACAATTCCCTAAGTTGAGAGTGTAAGGAACATGTTAAGAGAACTCTGTTGATATGATCACAGTATTATGGGTTGGAGACAACAACAACAAACACCAGGTGTATCTGGCCTATCGACACAAATAAATATGACATCATGTTCAGTTTCATCACACTTATTGTTATCAGCTTGAATTCACTAAATAAAATCCAAGAGAAAATACTAAAGTCATTCCAATGAGAAAACAGAGATACTATTTTTCTTTCTTTCCAGATTTATTTCTTATAATGTTACATGGAAATCTTGCCAACTTGTCCTTTTCAATTGATGATATTATTCACAATTCTCATGAAAATAATAGGTGGCCCATAACTCTAGCATTGACCTGAACATAATATTTAAAATGTTGAATCTTCCTGGTATGCCAGAAGTGTGACCAGTAGCCCCTCTGACCACTTGGTTGCATAAAAGCTTGACTGTTCTCATGAAGTTGTTCTTTGAAATGAAACTGTCGTTTCTTTCATCCTTTCTTCCTTCTGCCTCTCATACCCTCCCTTGGCATTTCCCAGATTAAGAAATCTAGAAAGACAAATTTCACAATATTGATTAAGTTCCAAATTACCTTCCTAATGTAATAAGATGATACAAAAAGAGTGGAGATAAGAAAGTATAGTTTAAGGTTCAGAATAGCTCCTGTCAGGATGGGTTACTCTATTTTATAATACCAGCACTAAGTTCACTTATAATTTAAAAATATAATAACTTGTTATTCTGCAGTGGGGTTTTATTTCTTTTTTGTTTATTTGTGTTCATACATATGTGAAACAATGCTGAATATCAATTCAGAAATCAAAGTATGAATTAGCCCTAAATTCCCTATTTATCTTTTGTGTAACTTTTGGCAAATCATTTAATTCATCTGAAATTCAATTTTTTCACTTGTAAAACATATATAATGATAGATACACTGCCTACTTCAAGGGAATATTATAATAATCATTTTGAATACTGTATATAAAGTTATCTGTAAGCAGAAACCATTATTTTATTATTTTTAAAACTGATTATCTTAGCACACAGGTTCCTCCCTAGAATTACACAGAGTTGACACACCTTTACAGAATACTGTCTACAGGAATTAATTTAACTACCAGATAGCTTGACTTACCATCTGAAAATATAACATTCCTTTAAATATAAAATGCAAAAAAGCCTCCAGTTAGAACACATATATGTTCACCCACTATTAAGGGAGAAACCAGGGAAAGGTGCCTTGAAAAGTAAATATCGGTCCAGGTGGGTGTGAGAGAGAGGAATGACAGGAAGGGGCCCACAAGTAGGGACTAAAGTTTAACAGCAAAGGGGTGTCTGTGACTGAATTGGCTGTTAGGTCAAACTGCCACTCTGAAGCACCAAGTCTAGGGCCTATGGAAACCAGCAAAGTAAATGCAAGAGTTTATAAATTAAGGCTACACATTTAATCAAGACAAACTAAGATTAAGAATGGGAATAGGGTTTACTACACATAACAGCTAAGGGCAAACCACAGGGGCAGGGAAGGACTTGGCTACACTCTCCTATGATCTAAGCAAGACTGGGCCCAAAGAAAGCTGTACTGGAGTTACAAGGGAAAAGTTCCTCCCAACTTGGCTCTAGCCAGGTTTGGTCAGCTTAGCTGAGGACCTGAGGGTGGTTTTACTTGGGATCTCACGGCTAATCCAGGGATGGTTTCAGGATGCCAGGTGTCAACTCCACCAGAACATATGATCCAAGGTATCCAGGCAGGGAGAGAAAGTTTGCAATGCTGTCCACCAGATCACAAACAACTTCCCTACTCAGTGCTGCTCTGCAGGGCTGATGTCCTCTGCTGTAAGCCTTCACCACTCTCAGGATCCCAGGGAATCTGGATACAACTCCCCTAGCTCTGAGTTCTCCCAGGGTCAGCAACAGTTAGTGCCAACCACCATGGAGTCCTTCTCAGGCACAAACCACTTCCTCCTTCCCCTGCATTCCATTCAGAATGTCCATGACTCCAGCTAAGGCTTTTCCTAGCCTGCGTACACACCTACTTTTAAACTTATGCCTCTTACACCACATACAAGTACTGAAAGAACTATGCTTTTTACAGTGACTTGCTAATTCACAGATACTCAAGTTCTAAAAAAAATGATTCTTTCTTGAGTGGTTTTACTAAAAATAAATTCTTCCTTGACTTTCTCCACTTCAGAAAGAGCTTCATCTTTCCTTAAACTTTAAAACGTGGGAACTCTTAGTGGACAGTTAAACATAGATCTCCAACATTTTGAGTGAGTGTGCATATGTATATCTTAATAGAGTATTATTATGTAATCTGTGATTTAATTCATATGATAAGTATTCTTCCCTTGCTCTCTGTCTCTATCTCTGTCTCTGTCTGTCTCTGTCTGTCTGTCTGTTGCTCTCTCCATCTCCCCACTTCTCTGTCTCTGTCTCTCACACACACATACACAAACACACACACATACACACAAACATATACACTGATACCTATAATCAGGTAGTTTATTTGTAATCTCAAACAATTGTCTAGGGGCAAGTGAGGCATTAAAATATTTGACACAGGACTTCTTGTGGGCACTTTACAACAATTCTGTGAGATAAACACTAGAGATTTTCATTACACAAATTTCAAAGAGGAAACTGAGGATCAGAGAAGGTAAATGGTTTTTCCATTGTCACACAAGTAAGTTCAAGAATATTTGGCCAGATCTTCCTGATTCCATTCATGTCTAATACTCTTTTCACTAAACTATCTTTTCTCTAACATGTTTATAATTTTCTGATGGGAAAAGGTAACAGAACATTTGAGAATTTCATTTAATTTCAAGAGCTAATTGATTTTATTTAGGGATTATAAGAAAACAGAATACAATCAAAAATTTAATTGCTGACTGCCTTGTACACAACAACACTAACAGTAACCACCACCAAAACAACACCCTAGCAACACTTTTTATAAATGATAACCCATCCCTGATCATTCAAAATTCTTCACTTTTTGAGAAATAGGCCTTGGTGTGGATGTTTTGCTTCTATTTATTTGTTATAAAAAATGTATTGTTGAATGCATGGGTCGGAGTGGACATGATTGAGGATGTGGACTCGAAACCACCACACCAATGCAACTACCAACAATTTGGAAATAGGTCTTGATCAAGGACACATGACAAAACCAGTGGAAATGTGCATCGGCCATGGGTGGGGGGAGTGTGGGGGGTGAAGGGGAAAGTAGGAGCATGAATCATGTAACCATGTTAAAAATGAATATTAATAAATGTTTAAATTAAAAAAAAGGTTAAGAACCCTTAAAAAATGTATTGTTGAAAGAACCACCTAGATAATTTAAGAGTTAAAAAATAACAAAAAGTCTATAGATTTAGGCCACTAAGTAATTATTTTATTGAGTCATGAAAAAGTCACAAAGAGCATTTACTAAGGTCAGAGGGGTTGGAGCTGGTATCAATGTAGGGAATATTTATATCAATTAAATTACAAGTTCTTGAATTATTCAAATAAATATGAATGCAAAAACCTTTTTTCTAAAAAGTCTGAATGACTATATTTGAATAGGCACATCATTTTAATCTATGTAATTATTCAGTTCTCTAATTCCATTAATCTATAAAACTAAAGGCTGGCCAAGAAGCCCCAGTTACATTTTGTGTAACCAAAGTTCTAGAAGGTCTCAGCTTAGTCAATTTTTACTCAAGTCTATTGGGATGCCCTCTAAACAAAGTAGGTGGGAGTCATAGTGCTTGCTAATAAATTACATCAATATAGCAAAATCAGCAAATTTTCTAATTATCTCTTACCAAGCTAGAAGGAACTTATAGACTGATTAATTTAGCCAAAGTCTTCAGTAGCTCAGGGAAGACATGTTCTTAGGCAATAAAAAAGTTTATTGGCATTGCTGATTTCACAAATGTCAGCTGCTTTAGCTTGTCAGATACTTCACAATATACTCTGAAGATGAAATGACAGAGTTCCCAGGAAAGGTATTTTGAAAATGGTTCATATTTGGAATATATTAATGCTTCCATGCCTACCTTGGAAAATAAGTGTTCATCATCTGGGCTGAAGTCATTGTCCTTACCTGAAGGATAGATAATAATTTTATTATTTTTAGGGTAAAAATGCTTTAAAATTTTAGGTCTCATCATTCAGAACATAGCACCTTGATGAAAAAGTGGACTATATGCCTAAAAGAAAAAAAATTAAGGAAATAAATTCTAATTAATTTTGGTAATTACAATTTGAATTTATTAACAGACTCCTTGTTATATAGGCATATACTTCTCATAATTTGACTGTGTACATTTACTCTGGCTATCCTCCATTTCTGATATTCCCTACCTCTTCTATTTTGATTTGTTTTTTAATGTTTGTTTTGTATATATTTATTTTGATGTTGCTTCTACCATTAGACTTTGAAGTCAGGGATTTTCTTTTGCTTTTTTTTTAATATTCCCAATGCTTAGAATAGTCCCTGCCCCATAATGGGCATCTAAAATATTTATTAAATTAAACTCAGAAGATTATAGGTGCAGGGGGGAAAGGGACATTGGCAAACATCTAGCTTAATTTCTCATTTTACAGAGAAGGATCCAGAGGTCCACAGAGGCTAAAAAACTTTTTTAAGGTCATACAGGTATTAAGCATCAGAGATCAGAAATGAATTCAGTTCCTCTGATTCCATAATCTTTTCTCCTTCCACAGTACCAAACTGTACCATTGTCAATGAACCCATAAGAACCATAGTTTAATGATGAAAACCTAATAGTCTAACAGATCTCGTGGTGCTTGAGCTTTTGTCGAGGCAGGCTGATTTGTCCTCTCACATATTTCTGATAAGTACAAGACTTAGGAGCTAACCACCAGGGCTTTTTTTTTTTACACCAAAAACAAGGCAATCACTTGAATCCTATGAAGTATTTTTAGAAAGATTTATTGTGACAGTAGTAGGAGACAAGACTGTCCATTTGGACTAAACAACACACTAGTGTCCCTCTTACACATACTATGAACTCTTTCTAGTAAATCCTTTCTCCTACCTCTTTAAGCTTCTCTCCCAAAAGTGATATATTACCCTTTCCTGATATCTCCCCATTTTGTTTTAAGAATTTCCTTAAAATTGTTTTATAAGTAGATTTTATTAATGTAAATTTTAGGTGAGATTTCCACAATATAATTTACTTACAGCACTGAACATCCCTAATGATAAAGATACACAGTTCCAGGTCACAGTCATAGGAAGAAGAGGAGTACTAATGCATTAGCAATAGTGGATACATGAGCAGGAAACAAAGTACCCTGGTCATAGGTTCCAAAACAGAGAAGAGTTTTTTTGGGTACTCTAAAGAAGTAGGATCCAAGGCAGAAGGGAAAATTATAACTCGTGGCTGTAGAGGAGGAGTACAAGTCAGTTTTACAGAGATAAAATGAGCAATAGCACTTGATGCCTAAGGGAAAAGTTATAGGGTGGGGAAAAAGTGACTGTGTTAGCTCATAGAGGACAGCACAGGAGAGCAGCAGCCACACCCCTCCTTAGGTCATACTACCTTGAAAGAACCAAAAACTTTCAGATGCCCAAATCTAGCTCTGAAAGCAATAACCCTCTCCCCAACTCCCCCAAAAAAAACAAATAAAAAAAAAGAAACTGAGAAAAGAGACCCATCCACTACTGGAACAGAGAACAACTTTAACATAAAGTAAAAAATAAAGAAATACATTGGAAAATGAGTTTTAAAAAGGACATGATCATATAAATTAACTGTAGTAACAGGGAAAATTAAGATACAGACTGAGAAGAGAATGAAATCAAAGCAATTTCATGCGAAGTCTCAAAGAAAAAATGTGAGTTGTACACAGACCTATAAAGAATGTTTAGAAGGACACAAACGTATTTTAAAACTCAAATAAGAGAGTGTCAAGTGACTGACATTCGGGAGTCCCAAAGGGGTAAGGAAAATTTGATATGGGGAGAAGGATGGCATGCATCAGGAGGGCCAATGAAACTAGTAGCAATCAGTGGCAATGTTTATTGATCACAGCTAATATTTTATAGAGAAAGTAATGTAGACTAAAGGATTAGGTAAAATTTTTACATGGACAATGATTAGTAATGATTTATAATCTTTGTAAAATGACATAGTTTACCTCACCAAAACTTAGAGTTTTCTATAGGATAATAATTCATTGTGTTAATGTGTAACCATCTAACAAGTTTCTCATAAAATCTCAAAATCTATTTATCATCTCTGATAATCTGATGAGGACTGCTTAGTTGATAAGAAGTAACATGACATGGGAATTGTCTTTTAGCTCATGCTTCCAGCTCTGACTCTAGGAGCATGGAGTTTATTACATATATTTTAAGATTCATTTCATACAAAAGAACCTCCTCCCTGAAACTTCACAGATGCGCAGAAGTTACAAATTATGTCATATCAAAACACAAAAATCTCATTTAACTTCAGAATAGAACAAGGCCAAGGCTGAATTTTGACTAGGTTCTTATCAGAATGCCAAGTCAGGGAATATTTTTCTCTGGGTTGAATTGCCCCTGCTAAGGATTTGGCCTTGGCTATATCAGGCAGCTGCATTCCTGGCCAAAGGGGAACAGTGTTAACCCTTTTAACTGCTGGTTAGCTATGAACTTAAAGCTTTTCAATAAGGCCACAATACTTTTCAACAAGAAATCACAAGGATAGCAAAAGGGGTCAAAAGAGGGGTCTTGGATTTTTATTTATTCTCTTATTGGCTTCCCATAATAAAATCCTTGCACCAGTAATTTCTTGGCAGGGCATACAGTATTTGTGAAGAGGTTGGATTAAGTTCTCGTGTGGGTGTGGATGTAGCTACATGTCTTGCTCTAGCTAACTGATGGCTGTGATTTTACTGGGACCTATTCTCACAACTGGGGGCTACAAGAGAGGTAAAAGAAAAAATGAGAAAGAAATGAGGATGATGCAAGAAAATTATGAAAAGAAGTCAATAGCTTGTTGAAAGAAGCACAAGAAAAAATAAAACCTTAAGAAAGAACAGATCTAATGATAAAAGATGCATTAAAATCCACTAAAAAGCCTTGCCTCCATTTTCCCTTGCCCAAAAGAGAAAGAAGGTTCATGTTGTTTGAGAGCTTCCTTTAGAGGAAGAACAAACAACTATAGCTGCCAAGAAGGGGATGATCCCTTACTTTAGAGGGTCACCCTGAAGATCCTTTCCTTCCTTTGACCATCGCAAGAAGGACACTTGCCAATGGCTATGGTAGGAGAGAGACTTTAATTAGATCAGAAGAGGATAGTTAAGTTGGAGTGGAGCCACCTTGGCTCAGCTGACGAAAACAAGAAACCCCAAATAGGGTCTCTTCTCCCCTCAAACCTATCCCCACTTGGTTCCTCTAGCCTCTCCTTTTTCCAGCTCCCTTGTTCATCTACAATATAAACTAATTCTCAGTCAGATCAAGGAGAAGTCATTACACGAGGCAAAGAGGGGAAGGAGTTTGAGCAGCTGCTTTGCTCAGACTCCATTTTGAGCGAAACCCCCCTGAGATGCTAACATTGGCTGTGGGGGAGGTTTCTGTAGGGAGAGGGTCCCTGCTTGATCAACCAGCATTACCACCCATCTCTCCAAATAGGAAAGCCTTTCCTTTAGCATCCAGGGCCAGCTCCCATTCTCTAGACATCCATCATTCCAGAGAAACCTCCTCTGTTGTCTTTAGTAAAAGTAGAGTATTGAGAGGGGGGTTGACAGACATTCACACCAGGTCTGTCACTCTTTCCAACATAAAACCCTCTTCAACATATATACATATATTTTTACTAAAGTCACTGAAGAAAATAACTTCTTAAAATTAGAATCAAGCAAAAGAAAGTTAATGATTGCATCAGATGTCATGAAACAATAATACAAAATCAATGTAATGAATAAGTAGAAGAAAATATGAAATAACTCATTGCAAAAACATCTGACATGGAAATAAATTGAGGAGAGATAATTTAAGAATTATTAGACTGCCTGAAAGTCATGACAAAAAAGAAGCTTAATCATCATATTTCAAGAAATTATAAAGGAAAATGGTCCCAGCATACTAAAACCAGAAGATAAAATGGAAATTGCAAGAATCTACCAATCACCAACTAACAATGAATCAAAAATGAAAACTCCCATGAGTATCATAGCTACATTCCAGAATTCCCAGGTTAAAGGGAAAATATTTCAAGCAGCCAGAAAAAAATAATTCAAATATAATAGAGTCAAAGTCAGGATAGCACAGGCATTAGCAGCTTCTACATCAAGCAATTAGAAAACTTGTTAGATAATATTCCAGAACACAAAGGAGCTAGAATTACACTAAAGAATAACCTATCCAGCAAAAGTGAATATAATTCTTCAGGTAGAAAGTGGATATTAATGAAATACAGGTATTTTGAATACTCCTGATAAAAAGACAAGAATGGAATAGAAAACCTGACATCCAACTACAAGACTCAAGAAAAGTATGAAAAGGTAAACACGAAAGAGAAATCATGATTCTCTAAGGCAAAACTGTTTACATTCATATGTGGGAAAATGATATATAGATATAGAATTGCCTGTGATGGAATGACTTCAAAAAAATTAAAATTAAAAGGTGAGAAAAGGGGATAAGCTAGGATAAGAGGGAAGGGAGAGATAGACTGAGGGAAATTATTTCAAATAGAAGTGGGAAGGGCAGAGATTTTACAATGGAGAGGAAGTTGAGAATGGTGGGCAAGTTTTGAAGTTTACTTTCATTAGAATTGGCTCAAAGAAGGAATAACATTTACACTCAATGAAAGTAGGAGGGAAAGAGCATAGAAAAATGAGGAAATCTGATAGAAGGCAGAGTAAGGGAGATAGTCATTAGAAACACAACAGACTTTGGAGTAGGGAAAGGTTGAAAAGAGAAAGAAAAAAAAGATAAACTGTGGCAATGGGGAAAAGGATGAAAGGAAACACAAAGTTAATAATCATAATTGTGAATATGAACAGGATGAATTTTCCCATGAAACAGAATAAATAACAGAATGGATTAACAATCAGAATCCAATAATATGTTGTTTACAAGGAAACAATTGAAACAGAAAGACATACACAGTTTTTAAAAGGCAAATGAAACAGAATCAATTATGTTTCACCTGAAGTTTATTTAAAAAAGCAGTATAGGGGGCTTCCGGGTTAAGATGGCGGCCGAGTAAGAAGCAGCTCTTAACCTCTCCTGACCGAAACACACAAAACTCCTCAAGGGGACATAAAAACAAGTCCAGACAAATGGAGGAACCCCACAACAGGGCACAGCGTGGAAGGTACGTGGAATCAAGGCATTTCCATGCTATAAAGGGGTGAAACAGCTCTCACTAAATCGCGGGCTGAGCAACCACCCCACCCCCAGCCCCTCCACACACATCTATAGTGCCGAAGCCAGCTAAAAATAAATAGAGCAAGTTTGGGGCACCCATCGAGTCATTGGCAGCTCCGGGGCCTGTTCCTGAGAGCAGCAAGATTTAGGACCACAATAAGCCAAAGAACGCACGCGAAATCTGAGCAGGGGAGCAGAGAGTGGACGCAGGGTGCAGAGCCTGGGCTGAGAGCACAGGCACCGGCGGAGGCGTGGGTGGAGGCAGGCACAGCCAGGAACTAAAGCTCTGAAAACCTGAGTGGAGAACCAGAGTGGACAGGTATACGACTGTGGAAGCAGCGCCCTGAGACTTGTAAAGGAACCTCCTGCAGAGGATCAAGCAAGGGAGTCCACCAGGGGGCTTGACATTGGAAAAAACCAGAACTCAGACCTCAGGAGCCAACCACGGACAGACCCTGAGTGGGAGGATAAACCTGAGAAGCAGCTGGGCTAATGATGGCTACCCAGTCTCAGGAAGCTCAGAAGAGAAAGAATAACAACAAGAAAAAGAAGTCTTTAACACTCGACAGCTTTTACACAGAGAAAATCCAGACAACCGAGCAAACAGAGGAGGAGAACAAACAAGCATCCGGACCCTCCTCAAATAAGGAAAACTCCTCACAAGCTATGAAGAGTTCAAAACTGAGATTTTGAGGAAAATGGAAGAGATCTGGCAAGAAAATAACAGTTTAAAAGGTAGAATCTTGCAACTGGAAAGTGAGGCTCAGAAACCAAATGAACTGATAAGCAAATTGAACACCAGAAATGACCAGATTGAAAAGGAATACCAGAAGCTTATAGCCGAAAACCAGAAGATTATGGCCGAAAACCAGAAGATTATGGCCGAAAACCAAAAGATCATAGCCGAAAACCGAAAGATTATAGCTGAAAACCAGTCCCTAAAGCCTATAATTGAGCAGCTAGAAGCTAATGATCTCTCAAGACAACAAGAACAAATAAAACAAAGTCAAAAGACTGAAAAAATAGTAGGAAACATGAAATATCTCAATGAGAGAGTGACAGACCAAGAAAACCGGTCTAGAAGAGACAATTTGAGAATAATTGGTCTTCCAGAAAAACCAGAAATTAATAGAAACCTGGACTCCATACTAACAGAAATAATTCAGCAAAATTGCCCTGAAGTCCTACAACAAGAGGGCAATATAGACATTGAAAGGATTCATAGAACACCTGCAACATTCGATCAAGAAAAGAAAACGCCCAGGAATATAATTGCCAAATTCAAGAGTTTCCAAGGAAAGGAAAGAATCTTACAAGAAGCCAGAAAGAAACAATTCAAATATCAAGGAGCACCAATCAGGATCACACAGGATCTGGCAGCCTCCACGCTAAAAGATCGCAAGGCTTGGAATACGATATTCAGAAAGGCAAGAGAGCTGGGCCTGCAACCACGGATCAACTACCCATCAAAATTGACTATATATTTCAGGGGAAAGTATGGGCATTCAACAAAATTGAAGAATTCCAGGTATTTGCACAGAAAAGACTAGGGCTAAATGGAAAGTTTGATATCCAAGCACAAAAATCGAGAGAAACATGAAAAGATAAATAAGATACAGAGGGGAAAGAAAGAAAGAAAACTTATAATTTTTAAAATTTCCTTTTTAAGGGCCTCAGTGAGATCTAATTATCTGTATTCCTATGTAGAGAAACGTTATGTATAATTCTCTGTAGTGAACTCTATTCACTATTATAATATTCACTATTATAGGAATCAGAAGAATAATTCACAGGGTGAGGGTGGAACACTAAATAATCTAAGATGACATGGGGGATGGGAAAGAGGGGGTAAATAGCAGGGAACACCAAGAGAAACTTGAGTGAATAAGAAAATAGAATATTCTATTACACACAAAGAGGGCATGGGAGGGAGAGGGGACAAATACTATTATAAGAAGGAGAGGAAGAGAGCATTAAGAGGTAATAATCAAACCTTACTCTCAGTGTAATCAACCTGGAGAGGGAAGAGTAGCTATACTATCCATTGGGACATAAAACTCTTATCTAACCCTTCTGAGAAAGTTAGAAGGGATAAACCAAGGGGAGCAGGGGAGTGGGGAGATCAAAAAAAGGGAGGGGAGAAGAGGGAGGGAATTCATAAGG
>NC_058130.1:608690826-608756611 GCF_016433145.1 Gracilinanus agilis | reverse complement strand
TGCGGGGGGTGAAGGGGAAAGTAGGAGCATGAATCATGTAACCATGTTAAAAATGATTATTAATAAATGTTAAAAAAAAAGAAGTATAGATCAAGATCTCAGAAGAGCAAATGCCAAAAAAATCTAATTAAAAGATATAAACAGAGAAATTTCAATGTGCTAAAAGTTACCACAATGAAATAATATTAATACTAAAGATAAATATAATAAATGGTATAGTATCCTAATTTTTAAAAGGAAAGTTAATTGAATTACAGGAACAAATAGAAAGTACAACTATAGTAGTTGCGGACCTCAACTTTTCCTTCGCAGAACTATATAAATCTAAAGAAAAAATAAAGAAGAAAGAAATTAGGAAATGAATAGAATTTTAGAAAAGTTAGTTATGATAAATCTTTTGAAAAAATCGAACTTGAATAGAAAGGAATAAATAAATAAACAAATAAATGGATAAATGAATGAATAAATAAATGAATTTTTTCTGAACTTTCACGAAAACTAATCATGTATTAAGGCATAAAAAACTCACAATGAAATACAGTTATGCTAAAATATTAAATGCTTCCTATTCAGATCTTAATGCAATAAAAATTATACTCAATAAAGGGCCATAGGGAAACAGATTAAAAGTTAATTATAAATTGATAATCTAATCCTAAAGAATGAGTTGATAAAAGAACCAAATCATAGAAGCAATGAATAATTGAATTAAGGAGATAAAACAATGAGAAAATATATAAAAATTTATGGGATACAAAGCAGCACTTAGAAGAAAAATTTTATCTCTAAATGTTTATGTTAAAACAGAGGGAAAGTAGATCAATAAACTGAGCATGCAACTTTAAAAAATTAAGAACCAGTTAAAAATTCCCAATTAAACAGAAAATTAGAAATTCTGAAAATCAAAGGAGAGATTAATAAAATGGAAAGGAAGAAAAACTAATAAATTAATTAAACTAGTAAATTAATTGATTGATTAGATTAATAAACATAAATAGATCTAGGAGCTAGTTTTATTTAAATAATTATAAAACTTATAAACCATTGATTAATTTGATTTTTTTAATTATTAGTATCAAAATTGAAAATGATTAATTTACCACCAATTAATACATAATTAAAACAATATTTAGGATTTAGTTTGCCCAATCACCCGCTAATAAATATAACTACCTAAGTGAAATTAATAAATATTTACAAATGCATAAATTGTTAAGTAACAGAATAGAAAATAGATCACTTAAGTTACCAATCTTAGAAAAAGAAATTGAACAAGCCAATCAATGATGTCATTAAGGAAAAAATTCCAGAATCAGATGGATTCACAACTAAATTCTCCTCAACATTTAAAGAACAATGAATTCCAATAAAATACACCCTATTTAGGAAAGTAGACAAGGAAATCTACAAAGTTTCTTTCATGACACAAATGTGGTACCAGAATGTAAAGAGGAAGAAAAAATTACAGAACAATTTTCCCAAAATGAATATTGGTACCAAAAATTTTAAATAAAATATTTGTAAAGAGATTATAGTAATGTGTCACAAACGTCATATATTATAACTTGATGGGATTTATATCAGGAATGCAGGCCTGGTTCAATATTTAGAAAACTGTCAGCATAATTAACCAAATTAATTACAAAAACAATAAAAAACCATGTGATTAACTTAATAAAGGAAGAAGCTTTTGACAAAATTTAAGTCATTGTTATTAAAAATAATAAAAAACATGGGAATGATATAAATTTCCTGGAGATAAGTATAATTTATCTAAAACTAAGAGTGAGCATTTTAATGCGATAAATTAGAAGCCTTTTCAATAAGATCAGGAGTAAAGTAGGAATACCTATTATCACCACTGCTATTTAATATAGCACACATCAATATGTACTAGAAATGCTAGCAATAGCCATAAAAGGAGACAGTTGAGAAATTAGAATAGACAATGAAGAAACAAAATCATCACTCTTTGAAGACAATATTCTGGTATACTTAGAGAATCATAGAGAATCAACTAAAAATCTAGTTGAAATAATTAACCATTTCAAAAAGCTATAGGATATGAAACAAATTCATACAAATCATCAATGTTTCTAGAAATTACCTACAAAATCCAACAGGAAAGATTAGAAAGAGAAATTCCATTTAAAATAACTGTAGAAAATATAAAATACTATGAAGCCTAACTTCCAGGTCAAATATAAGATCTATATGAATAAAATTATAAAACACTTTTCACACAAATAAAGCTAGAGCTAAACAATTGTAAAAACAATTGCTTATGGTAGTCCAAGCCAATATAATAAAAATGATAATCTACCTAAATTGATTTATTTATTCAGCACCATACCAATTAAACTACCAAAAAGTTTTTGATAGAGCTAGAAAAAAGAATAACAAAATTTATGCGGAAGAATAAAAGGTCAAAAAATATCAGCAGAATCAATGCAAAAAATAAATATGAAGGAAGGTTGTCTAACAGTCTGAAACTGCATAAAGCTTTTCCATGTCGTAATGATTAATATAATCTGGTATTGGCTAAGAAATATAGTGGTCGATTAGTGAAATAGATTATGTGCATGATATGTAGTAGTAAATGACCATAGAAATCTAGAGTTTGATAAATGCAAAGAAAGATCTAAACTTTGAGGACTAATGCACTCTATTTGACAAAAATTACTGGGAATACTGGAAAACAGTTTGTAAGAAACTAGTTATAGACCAACATGTCATGATGTATATGAAAATAAGGTCAAAATGGGTGTTTGATTTAAACATAAAGGGTATTATCATAAACAAGGTAGGGGAGCATGGATATCTTACCTATCAGATCTATTGATACCAGGCCATGTTTTTTAGTACATATTTTCTAATATGCTAACTTTTCTATCAAAATATTAATAAATTTGAAATTATTTTCTCTAAATTACTTTAGAAACAGAAAGCAAATGTTAAAAGTATGTTATTGTCCAGGTCGCAATGTTTAACTATATAAGAGGTAAAATATGAAAGGAAATAACTCTAAATATTTACCCAAACTTCATTAACTCATCATTTATCTTTTGACTTGTATCTGTTCCATACTACCAGAGTGTCCTAATCAGAGGTGACTCTCTCATTATTGAATGATGGAATGATTTTGAATGATAGAATGTAAACTCTTTGAGAGCAGGTTGTATCACTTGTGTTTTTGTATCCATAGTGCCCAAGGCAGCCCTAGGATGTAATAGAACCTTAATCAATTCTTGACTAACAAATTAAATTGAAACTGTTATTGCAGCTAACACTCATCCGGAACTTTCTCATTCTGCTTCTTCAATCTTCTGAAAGGACTGCATGGAATTTTAATTGTTTCCTTTTCTCCAAACCTATTTTATATAGGTAAGAGTCACAGCCAATAATGATCCAAAAGAAATTAGAGAAGAAGAGCCCAATGGCACTGTAAATGTCATAACCTGTTTTCCACACCTTTTTTCCAATAGACAAATATTTAATTCCCAAGTCAAACAATGCCAACTTTAAAGAATTTCAAAAATTCAAATGGTTGTCCTATGGAAATCAACTCCAATTTTACTACCTGTTATGGAATATGTAATATTTGTTATGTAATATTATTTTCTAGTTTATAAATTTTCTACTGATTTGAACAAGTAGGTTGTACTATATTGAAGAAAAGAGTGAAGTACTTATAAATAATGATAACATGCTGATAACTAAAATGTGTCAGCTGGTATCACGTAGAAAAACAAATGGAACAGTCGCAATTTTAATAATGCATGAGATGCAAGAGCAAAACACTTGTCAAAATTGTATAATGTCATAGTAAATATATATAGATATGTAAAATTGTGTGTTTTCTTTGTGCTATGCTAATCTTTATAGCTTGGCATATTTTAATGGTTTTCCAAATGACCTTGTGAAATTAATCATGGAACTGACACTATTTGAAGAAATAGGAAGAATGCTTGCTATAATTACTTTTGCATGAAAACAACAGAAAATAGTAAAATAAAGAAAATAATCCTTAAAAAATTAAACAATGATTAGAACCAATGCAAAATGATCTTCTTTTTGCCTATAATATTTTATGTTTCTTAAAGTCTACTTGGTCCTTATTTTCTTTTCCTGTGAATTTTATAATTACTATCTAGATATATTTCTCTTAATAATTTCCTGAGTAAATGGCACTCTAATTTTAAGAGGTGTAAGAGTAAAAACTACTCAAATAAAAATCAATAAAATTTCTATTAAAAATAGAGAAACCATGAAAATGCCCAGAATTAAACAAGATAAAAAAAATCTAAAAAAAATTAAATTTAGTTATAATACAATCTCCTTTCTTTTCTTTGAGAAAATTAGTACTAGAATGAGGTCCCTCCCACCCCCTGTAATTTAAATGTTAAGCTGCCAGATGTGTGTCTCATGCTTGAAGAGTCGAAGCTTTGCATTATTTAGCATATTAAGATTCACAGAATTTAAAAAAGGGTTCCTTTATTGCCTCAAGGTTCTAATTAAGTAAACCTTAGCCTGGTACATTTAAAACTTGCAATACAAGAGATTTTGTTCATTTTTTTCTAGTCAAGTCACATCAATATAATAAATATGGAAAATCCTTTAGATGATATAATTTTTCTCTTGCTTCAGGAATTAAACCTATCTTTTATTTTAAGAAGTTTTTAATAGAGGCCAGCAATCTAGAAGACAACTAAAGCTTCAAGATTCATTTTAAGCCTCATAAGTTGCTTTCCTCCATTACAATAGATAAAATGTGTCTCATAAAACAAGTTCTATATTACAAATCTTTATCTTTCTTCCGGTATCCCCCACCTTACTCAATCTCCCACCTTCTCCTCCAACCCCCACCATGAGAGAAGACATTTCTGAGGAGAAATAATGATCACAGCTTTTTGGATCTGCATTCTGCTTGTTATATCTGATCACACTGCACTAATTAGTTGCCCTTTCAGCACTTTACTGAAATAGTTTCAGCCGCTACACTGAAAACCATAATCAGATGGAATTTCTGTTGGCACACAGCATTCATAAATCATACCCTTAAATACAGTTATTTTTGCCATTTTAGAAAATGTCAAAGGTGTCAACTCTGTCCAAATATACCGCTTAACAGTGACTATTTTAGCAAATTGACTTGAAATACATACAGCTAACTGACAGTTAGAGGCACATAATCTAGTTCACAGCATAAATGAACAGTTTAAAGGCCAAAACAAGCAACAAAGTAGGAATTATCAATGATGCATTTTAAATATGCTAAAGCTGCAACTGCAGATCAGAATCTTGGTGTTAATGTATTTATCTACCTGTCAAAAATGGATGTACAGAATCCTAAAAGTGGGATTCCTTCTCCCCCTCCTCCCTGCCCCATCCAGTGTCTGTTTAGACAACAAAAATATTTTAACCACACACAAAGCTGTGACCAAATGCCTAATTGAGAGCATTTACTGAGTGTACAGTAAAAGGAATGGTATTCATTTGTATCAGTTCACATAATGAATTGATAACACTCTTTGCTGCTGGCATGGTTTGGACTTGCTAATAGTAAATCTCGGATGCTATAAAAAATTTGAGTACATTTGTCACAGTATCAAGAAACTGAATGAGGGCAGTCATTTCTTGTACTTCAAATATCAAAGATCTCTCACTTATCCCTGATCCAAGTCACAGTCTGTATCTTTTCTTCACCAAAGAATAAGTGAACAAATTAAGCTTCTTCCCTATCCCTGCCCCCAACAGGCTGTTAAAGGGAAGGTGTTCTTAACCGCAGGCTTATTCGACTCAACTGCTTCTATTATAAATTGAAACTGTTCCAGGATAAGGTAAATTAGCACTGATAGTTCACCTTTCTGCTCCTTACTGCTGTTAGGGAGGTGATTACTTAATCTGATAAATGTTAATACATGTATACAAACATATGCTTATATGTAATATTCATAAACAGCTATACAAACCTGAGGTGTTTTGTGTCTATGTTATCAAATATAGCATATGTGTTCTATTTAATGCATATATAATATATGAATATGTTATTGCATATATTATATGTGTTTATTATCCTACACACATATATGTGTGCAGAAGCAAAATATATAAAATTCTTAAAATAATAACTTTTATTCAGACTAATCAGTCACATTGTTTGTAGGATATTTGTGGATGGTTGCTGAAGAAAGTGATTTTAATAAGACCAACTCTCTTTTGGTCCTGGAACCAAGTACAAAGACAGAAGCTTAAAATATTTTGAGAACTAAAAATGTTTCACTTTTTTTAAACATAATTAATTTGTTACATTAAAATTACCAGGTATCTCCCTCCTTCTATTGTTTCCCCACATTAGAGAAGTTTTAATTTTGCAAATATACATGTATATTATGTACACATAATATACATACATATACATGTATGTATATATATATCTTCCTTATTTCTGTTTATCGGTTAGTATTCACCTCACTCCCAGTAAATTGTCATGGATGACAAAAAATGGAATGGTCAGTGTTGGAAAGGCTGTGTAGAGATAACACACAAACATGGTGTTTGCCGAGATGTGACCTGATCCAAAGGTTCTGAAAAGCAATTTGAAACTATGTTAACAAAGTGACTAAAATTTCTGTACCTCTTGACCCAGAGGTGCAGGTGTTGGCATGTAGCCTAAGTAAATCAAAGACAGAAAGAAAAGGTCTAATAGACACTTCAAAATTTATAGCAGTTTATGAAAAGCAAAAAAAAGTAGACCTCAGAAAACATTATATATAGCTATAAGACTAATCCTTGAAGAATAACTTGTAAATTTCTACCTTTAGAAAAAGAATCAAAATAGAAACATGAAAGACAGTTTATATACATACATAGTTATATATGTATGTGTGTGAAGTGATAGCTTGGTATGGGGAGAAGGAAGATACCTGGGAATTTTGATGTAGCCAAAAAACAAATAATTAATTTTAAAAATTATATACCAGCACTTCTTTGTAGTAATGAAAATCTGAAAACAAAGTAGATGGCCATTGACTGGTGAATAGCTAAAATAAAGAAATCCACTATGTATATGTAATGGAATATTTCTGTGCCATAAGTAATAATGCATACTTTGAAGGGGGGAAAAAGTGAGGGAAACATGAATTTTGAACGGTAATGTAAAGTACAGATAGAGAAAAATTATGCATATGGCTATAAACATAGAAATGAAAAGAAAATGTTGACATAAAAATCTAAACTAAATGCTTTTTAACCATAGTGACCAAGCCTTTAGGCTTAAAAGAGAAGAGAACGCACCTCTGGCTTTTCTTTGCAGAGATGGGGGACTGTGGAAGTGAAACACTGCATATACTATCAGCATTGGTTGATATGTTGATTAGTCTTGTTGTATTGCTATATCCTTTGTTATAAGGCATAGTTCTACACATGAAGGAAAGGGAAGGGTTATATTGGGAAATGAAGTGATATAAAAATCAAAACTATATAAATTTTGAAAATAAACTTATACCTTATCTCTATGTCAATAAATGGTTTTTTTAAGTACCTACATTATACCAAGCACTGTAGTAAGCAATGGGGATACAAATAAGCAAAAGAAAGATGGTCTTTACTATCAAGGACCTTAACATATAATGAGGAAAGGAGGATGAAAAGCAGGGAGGGCTCCAGAGAGTACGCATAGTGTCCAAGAAGTTAAATCCAAGAACAGCTGAAGGGAAATGAAATTAGCTAAGAAAGTCATAGTCCTCTATAAAGAGAGGCTTACAGAAGATTTTATTTTTCTATTCTCTAGTTCTCCAACCAAAGGGGAGAGGCAACTAAGGATGCTGATGAGGGGTGGAGCAACAAGGTAGAATCAATCTCCAAGATGATTATGGTTCAGATGATGAGCTTTTTCTACAGAAGGTATAATGTACAGGGTGGAGTTGAAACCAATCAGAGCAGCTAAAAGGAAATTAATGATTGTCTAATCAAATTATTTTACAATATAACTTACATCTTAAGTTTTTCCTTACCCAAGATTCACCTTTACATAACACTTTTTTTTTTTTGCCATATTCAAGAAGGAAATGAGATTCTTTGTTTCCTAACAGGAACCTCAAGAATATGAGAAACCTGTAACTTAAACATAATGTAAAACATGTTTTTACTCATTTATCACGTAATTTGCATTCCTTGTCAAATTTCCAGACACAAATGAATCAATTACCCCACTTACTATTTAATCAAGTCATTATTGCTAGGCTCCCTTTAAAATATATATATTTAGTTTTTTCAGCACATTTATATGCTCCTCTACCAGCCCTCCCAGAGAACCATTCCTTATAACAAAGAATTTCTCTAAAAGAAAAATAAAGGAAGAAGAGAAAAATCACACCAAAACTAATCAATGTATTGTTATAGTCAATATTCCATTCCCATCAACCTCTGTAAAGGAGAAGCAGTGGGCATCTTTTCATATGCCTTCTTTGGAGTTACGCTGTTCTTTATAATTTCATAACACTCATTTTCAATTGTTTTGTAAAAATTATTCTTTGTATTTAAGTCATTGTAATCATTGTGTATATTGCTTTCCTCACTCTGACTACTTGACCCTGCATCAATTCATCTAATTCTTCCCATGCTTCTCTGTATTTATCGTGCTCTTCAGATCTTACCTAGCAATAATATTCTTTACATTTACATACCACAATTTGTTAACTATCCATTAATGAACACATATCTCCTTTCTACCACAAAATATGTTGTCCTAAATATTTTGGTTTCTATGGAAGTCAAGTACCATTTAGTAGAAAATGCATGGGAACAAAGTCATTACTTAGAATCACAAACTAATAGGATGGTCCAACACTTACTACTAGATCATTCATTAGTGTGCTCTGTTTAGATTGACATGAACTGATCTGTCAAAAGTTTTACTCTTGATCCTCTCAGTAACAAAGATTAGATATTTCCAGATGGCTTCCAGAGGTCAGTAGTCTAGAATGTGACCATGAAGTTAACTGAAGCTAACTAGCACATAAGGAAATCAAAACATGACCTTGGCCTCATTAGTATCATTCTCTAATGGGCAAAACTTATCCACCTCATCAACAGAAAGCCAACTCCTGATAATTCAAACTACCAAGAGAAGAAATGAAGGCCCTATTTCCATGGACGATCCAAAAGCCTCATGTTAACTATTAGTCTCAAATATTTCCCCTGAAAATTTTTTCAGAGGTTGTTAACAAGTAGCTAGTCTGATGGATTAAAATTTCACATTTATCATCTTATCCTTAACCTTCCTCACCCTTTGGAAAAGGTGATAATAAAACAATGAAATTACTAAGCTACTAATAACATTTTAAAAAGGAGAAGAAATCAGGACGAATAAGCTACAAATATTGTAACCAACACTGCAACATTCACACGTGCCTTCTAAGGGGCAAAGGTGAAGGGAGAAAGGAACAGGTTATGCTACTCCCTGAAGAAATTTAAACAAGAAAAATTGATAATTATTCCCTCCCTTCCTCTTAAATAAAGCTAGGCAGAACCTTTAGTGACTTAAATAATCCAGTTCATTTGCCTCAAGAAAGATTATTTGGAATTTGAAAGACAATTAGGGAGAAATGGAATTGTTCAACTACTAGGGAGAATTTCCTTGATAAAGAGTCACCCCTCTCATATGTCAGAAGAAAAAAGGGCATTAGTTTTGTAATCACCACACGTGAACTACCAATTAGTGAAACATTCTCTTTTGAAGAAGTGAAACATATGTTCCAATACTAGAAAAGCTCTTGCAAGAACTGAAATGTTGTGCTTTATTTTCGTAAAGACAACACCTGGCAATGAACAAAAATTTGCTCTGGAAGAGAAATTTGACCTTGAACAAGAGAAATATGTATGGCTACCCAAAAGAAGCAATGGCAGACTGTGGGAAAAGTCAACAGAGAACTTCAGAGTAGCAACAATGAAGAATCATGCCTAATACCACCTTCTGGGAACCTCAGAAATGCTAAGATTTATCAGAAAAATTGCAGGGGGTCTTCAGGTATGATCAATGAAGGAAACTACCTATTAATAACTACATGTGATTGAATCTCAACATGAATATTTAGGAGAAGCATACTCATTAGAAAGCTATTTTCCAAGGGTTCTGTTGCATATTCTCTTTTGTTATTCCAAGTATTCAATGTTTTCTTTAATTCTATAAAGTTTATTTCCATAAAATGACAGTGTCAGTATATAGAGCAGGGTTTGATAGTGATTTATCCAGACTTGGGGGGTTCAAGGAGTGGTAAAGATTATGAACTAGAAGAGTTCCCCAAGTGAATTTGGGGCCTTCCAGCTGTGGTGTTGTCTGAAAGAAAAGTTCCAATAATAGCCCCTAATGAGCAGCTAAAAGTTGATGCTACTCGTTTGATTTCAAACTTCCTCTTAGCTTACTCAGTGAATAGAAGACAGGGCTTCAGGGTAAGGCTTTCTAGAAGGACAAAAGGAACAGAATTAAACGATGAACTTCAAAACTTGAAATTATATTAAGCGTAGCTTTGAAGTAAACATAGAATAATTACCTATATTTATGCCATATACGGGGAAAGCTCAGTATTGTGGAAGACACGATACTGAGAAGCTCCCAAGCTTGTCCAAAGCAGTTTTTTGTGACTCTTAGAAACCAAGAAATGGGATGGGATAATTTGGTCCCAACATGCTATTTTTTTATAGCATCAGGTAAACAATATCTAATCAATGCTCTTTTATGTTGTTAAACTATTCCCATGAGGAATGATATAACCTACTTGTCACATTCAATTACCAAAAAAAAATTTAACATAAATAAAATATAATTTCTATAATTTCTGTGCCATTAGTAATTTAAAAGAATAATACATAAAATGTGCTAGATAGAAACACGTGGTTCAGAAAATATTTTGTGGCAATAGTTATTCTTTTAAAACATTTTCTTCTATAAGCATTTTTAATCATGATGATCCCTCAAATTAAGCATATTCATTGAAATATGAAATTTTTGGAGTAAGCTAAAGGTCACATGAATGGATTGAGATAGCAAATATGTGAACTAGGCTGAAAAAGAGGTTCATTGAGGAACAACTAGGTGGTTCAGTGGCTAGAGAGCCAGGCCTAAAGATGGAAGGTAAAGTCTTTTTTTTTTCAAGAAAACAGAAGTTAAGGAGAGATTAGAGAGGCAGGCAGATAGATAGATAGATAGATAGATAGATAAATAGATAGATAGATAGATAGATAGATAGATAGATAGATAGATAGATAGATAGATAGATGCTTCATAATATTTTAAGATTTCCTTCATTGAAATTCCTTGCCATAAATGTCCAATACGTCTTCTTTTTTAAATTTAGAATATTTTCCATGATTCCATGATTCATGATTCCGCCCCCACTCCTGAAACAATGTCTAATATGTTGAAGAAATTATAAAATCACTATAGTTTTGTGTTAATTTAACAAGAAATTGCAATGAAACTCATAAAAAATTAAAGCAGTTATGCAAAGCTCTTCTTTGGCAATTACTTAATTTTAGATGTCAGTCATAGAAGAATGTTTACAGGAAAAAAAAAAACTATTAGACACTAGGAGAGATACTCATATGTTACTACTTCACACCAGAAAGTGTCATGTCCTGAAAGAACAAGTTTACTTGTTGAAGTAAAGAACACAAAAAAATCTAATTTCCATTTAGAAAATAAGCAGAAATATTTTTCTCTAAGCTCACCTTTCAAAGCAGCTTATATCAGGGTGGTTTACAAAAACTGCATTAATAATCAATTGGAATCATAACCTACTTGGTTTGTCAATGACATTCCAAAAGACTGAGTAGACTCATTCTGGCAAAGAATATTAACGAGTTATAACATTTCAAGATACACAGGACTCAGTAACTCTATTGTATTAAGTTGAAGAGAGGGCATTAAATCTGTCAGGCCTCAAAAGTATTCAATGGCTCCCTGGTGAGGAGAAAAAGTTAATGAACTCATTTATTTACTTGAGAGCAAAGCATAGCAGGTGCTTGTTCATCTTCACTTGCAAATTTCATCATTCATTTGACAGAGATAGTTCAAAATTGAAGCAACTGCAACTTAATGTGGGACATGTAGTAAGAGCCAAGAGATGGAAGCAATAATATTAAGAGGGATGATTTGAAAATACACATAAAGACAAGTAAGATGCTGCTACTTTGTCATATCTAAAGAGTGAGATAGCACCAACCAGCTGGTATTCTTTCATCATCATTCACATATTTGTAAATCTACAATAAAAGTTGCCATACTCCTTTACTTCTAACTTGCCCAACTTCACAATCATTGACTAGGACTTCTGGGAATGTCAGATTGAATAGTAGAGCCAGACATAAGCATATCATGTCACAAGTGCCAAAATTTCTCTTTCATCCTAAGTCACTGATCCAGAGGCTATTTGGAATCGCTCCACTCTTTTTTCCTGCTCAGCAAATTTTGATGCCTTTTATTTAGTCAAATTATTTCTAAGGTTAACCAATAGCTATAGCATTAACATTTTTCAAGGACATTTATCTAATTCTGGAGCTGTAGGTATGTAGAGATCAGATCATGGGGTTTTAGCCAAAAGAACAACTGGACACTGGAATTACATTTGTACTATATAGCTCTATGCTTGATTTTCTCAGCATATCCACTTATATGCTCAGTTGGGTACAAAATAAAATTAGTAGGTGGAGTATATTACATTTGCATAGCTGGCAAAAATGCATTCAAAAAAGCATGTGGAAATATCTTTGAAACTACAGCCAAAGGGATTTTAAAAAGAGGACATTCAAAATCTGGCCTCACACTGAAAGCAGGTAAGCAAAGTGTTGGTAATTCAAACAATCAAAAGCAACCTATGTAGACACCCTGTGAAAATTGTAAACCAATGTGAATTATGATACAAGTGTGATCTGTCTCCTTGCTTAAGCTAAAGGACGCCTGGTTAATAGTAAAGGTACCAAAGAAAAATTGGTTGTGATAAATATATGAGACTAAATAAAATGTTAGGGGTGTAAAATGTCCTGAAAACATCAGTCGTAATCTGCTGTTGTCAGCCTAATCCACACACACTCTGTAATTAGAAACACATTTTGCAGACTGATAGGCTGGAAATGGGGAGCAAGCACACTTGTACCATTTTTTATTTTTCCAAGCCTTCTCTAGATCATTCATATGTGACCTATTCATTTCCATTGCTTCTTTCTACTTTTGTCTTTAAACACACACACACCCCACCAACACCACCACCACCACCACCACCATTACCATCACCTTCCCCATCATTAATAAAACAATTTAAAACTACTCTTTTGACAACTTCAGAACAAAAAGCTTTCCAGTTTATTTAGGGAGGAGAGAAAAAATCAATATTTAGTTCTATCCTGCTGGAACCATTTTACATATATCTCTAGTCTTTTCCTCCCAGATCCTTTTGACAAACTCCTCTCCCCTCCCCTCCCCTTTTTAAGCATTAAACTACTTCTCGACTTCCTTTACAACAGTGGGAATACTTCCCGTATGGGTGTCAGGATCTCTCACAGGGGTCAGGGGGTGCCCTGCAGAGGAAATGACAAGCTGTGAAATGTAAAAGAACAATTCCTTCCACATGTTTCTTTGCTCCAGGAGCAGTAAGGGGCTGTCAGCTAGCATCACTCTGGGACAGGCCAGGACTTCGCATAGCAGTGCTGTCAAAACTAATTTACAATTAAAGACCCACACAACTGTTTCAAGCTTTTCAATCCTAGCAAGTCTTAGGGATGACTTAGACATCCTGATAGACACACAAGATGTGAAAAACTGTGGTTATTAACTATGAAAGGTGGTGAGAAACCTTACAAAGAGAATCCAAACTTTTAAAAAGGTTCTAAGCTCTCCTTTGAAAATCCATTTTTTTTAAAATCCACTGACGTCAAAGCACTTCCAATTAACATCAGCCTGGTCCTTTCCCATTAAAGCACTAATTTTGTAAGGTTGATATTTTAGATGCTACATAAAATAAAATAGAAGGTGCAAAGTTAATTGATTTCCAGGAAAAGAAAAAAATTCTTACTTCTCTGGCCTTGTGGTCTGATTGATAAATCAATCAACATGCATTAATTTGGCACATACTGTGTTCATATTGCACAGTGAAGATGTGGATATTCTCTCCAATAATGCAAATTACAATATATCTACAACTTGACATCATGTGGAACATTCATACATATCTTCTAATTCCTCTACAGAGACTCTACCCAAAGTGTTAAGGGCCTTCTTGATCTTTTGACACTGAACAGGTATCAGGGTAGCATAAAGGTTGTTCCACAATTATCCTCCTATACTTCTCCCCATGACCATCCCTTCTCCTTTTCTGGTTATGGATTTCTGTGATGATATCTTTTACGGCACTTCTTGAATATAATTTTTCATTGCTAACATGCTGATGTGTATTATACATACTAGACACCTCTCTAATATTGAATAGAAGACTTTCCGTTTTTATTCCTTGGAGGTTTTGATATTCCAGGGTTCACAGCTATACATAGGATCACCAAATAACTAATAAAGGAACTCTGGCATCACTAGAAAAATATGAAAATTTATTTATGAGAGAAGCTTAGAATTAGTGAACTGATAGGCAGTTTCTTAAAATTGATTCTAGCCTATTCTCTTCATCTTATTCAGTTCTGAGCAAAGTTCTTTGTTCCTTACATTATCTGCTTAAAATATGATGAACTGTCTCTCTGAATTGCTCATCCAAATGCATATCACAATCAATTGTCACTATTCATCAATGTAGGTTCTCTTCTTTGGAGGGTTTGGCCAATTTCTCTTGAAGGCTTTTGAATTCAATTAAGGAAACTATAATAGTCCTGAGTTTTATAGAAGCAATACAAAGTCATCCACAAACAGGAAAACCTGGAAGATAGAATATTCATCCACTTGGATTTTGGACTTTATGTCCTTCAGGATACTGGCAAATGGTTATAATAAAAAATGATTTCATTAGCTTTATATTAATAATCAGAGGGTTATCGAACAAAGTTATCTCTTCAATCCTTCTATCAAGGACTTTTCCTTCTATCAACGACTTTTATATGGCCTTAACATATACATGAGAGACACTTTTGGTCTACTAAATCAAGTGCATTTTCAATCAACAAAAAGTAAATATTTTGAGATATTATATTCTCTTTAACTTTCAGTCATGTGACTATAAAGTTGTTGTCTGGTTTAAACTATCACCCTTAAAAGCCAGGCTATTCCTACCATGTAACAGACTGTTGATAACTGTTTAAATTTTTCAGTTTAAAATGTCCTATAAAAATATTTTATCCTCCTGTTCCATTCTTATGCTTGCAATATGTTTTTTCCATGCCTTTGCAATGCTTTTCGTTGTTCAGTCATTTGGGTGTGTCTGACTCATCATGACGCTTTTTGGGGTTTCTTGGCAAAGATACTACACTCTGTTATTTCTTCTCTAGCTCATTTTTATAGATAAGGAATTGAGTATTTAAGTGACTTATGGAAGGTCGCACACATTCTAAGGCCATTTTTAATTTTATGTTTTAGTAAATCTAGCACTGTATATGACACATAGTAGATGCTCAATAAATGCTTGTGGTTATTAAGATGAAAAAGTTATGAAGTCAATGATTAAAAACTTTCAATTGCTTTTTTTTGTAGTCACGATAGCTGTCATTTTTTCAGTGTTGCAGAACATCTATTCTTTTAGATGCAATAAGTGATCCCTCAATGCCCTAAAAATTGTGTTCTCCAGCATGAACCTCCTTTGTGTATGTTTGGTCTGATCTAGATATTCATCTGTTCTTTTACTTTTGAACAACTTCCATTTCCTCATAGAGTGCATGTTTTGTTTCTTTTTTGAGTCCAAACATGGTGGTTCCAGTTCTATTGATGGCAAAAATAATTTGTTTTCAAAATCTTTACCTATCTGTTCTATCTATATTTTGTCCTACTTCTAGTTTTACCCTTTAAAGTTCTCTTAATTGGCTTAATTGGGTTTTAATATAAGCTTTTAACAAACAAAAAAAATTTAGGATCATTAAAAAAGGAGAAAAGGTATAATCATTTGATGGTTGTAGTAAGACAAAGATGACTCTAAAACATTTGGATTTACTCGTGTGTTCAAGATACCTTAGCAAAATAAAGGCATTTCTAAAATTGCAGGTAATTAGCTTTTTATGTGAATTAATCCCTTTGAAACTTACTGTGGTTCCCTGAGGCTCAGTTTTACAGACAGATAAGAGACTCAGATACCCTGCTAATGTTAGGGAAAAAAAAGGCAGGGGAGGGGTAGGGGAAGGTAGGGATTGTGCTAAAAAAATGACACACTTAAGTATCTGAAAGTATACCAAAATTTCACAAATCATACATCTCAAATGGATCAATTTTGACCACTTAAAGGATTCAACACTCTTTAAAACTTTCATGAAACTAGATTAGAGGGATTTTTTAAATGCCTTGTCAGTGTTCATCCATTTGTCTATTGGATGGAAGTTGTATATATGTTTTAGGTATATCTATTATAGTGATATCAGAATCTCCACTATCTAATGTAATCACAAATATAAGTAACTAGACTTTCAAAGCAAAAAAGCTTTCTTTTAATACAGTCCTACAAAAAGTGTCTAAGTCATATATGGAGAAATAATTCCTTTTGCTTACAAAGTATTCCTGTTGATTTAAAAAATAATGCTATAACTGACTAGAGGATCAGAATCCCTGGAACTCCTGGTACCATCAGACCTAACAACTATATAGTGGAGTCTCCTGGCAGAATTTTGTTTGTTGATGCCTTTCTAGTTTTCCCTACCCAAATATTCAGGTCCTGATTTTGACCAGTGTCTAAAGGAGGTGGAAGACAATGAAGAAAGTATTAAGGAAGCTCAAAAAATCAAAAGGGTTCTATACATACTAGACACCTCTATAATGTTGAGTAGAAGACTTTCCATTTTTATGCCTTGGAGGTTTTTATTATTATGCTATTATTATAGCATATCTTTTCATTTATAAAGTTTTTAAAAACCATTAAAAAATTAGAAAGGTCCTACTGTGACCAGATCACCATGATAGATACCCATCTGTCTATTACTTATAATTGAGAGATAAGATACAGAAACATCTATCATATACAAAAATATATTAGTGCATCATAGAGTTATATAACAAGATGTTGTAGGAGATCTGAGTCAGAAAGTTGTTACCAACTAGACATGGTCAGTAACTCATTTACCATGGAAGTTGTGCTTTTGAAGATGGAAACTTTGAAGGAAAGGTATCCCAGACATAGGAAGAACCAAAACAAAGGCAGAGAAGAGGGAGAGAGTAGAGATAGATCAAAAGGGACAAAAAAATCCAATAAGCAACAAATATTCATTAAAGCACTTACCATGTTCCAGGAACTGAGCAAAGCAATAAAAGGTTCATATAAGCAAAAAGACAGCCCCTGTTCTCAAGGAGAGCATTATAATGGGAGGAAAGAGGAGGAGGAACAATACATAAAGAGACTGAGAAAGGGAAGGTAAAAGTCAGAGGGTTCAGGAGAAGGTATCATCATAGGGACATATCACCATATCTGGAAAAACAGAAATATAGCCAGGAATGGAATGAGACATGCCTGGCCAGAAAGCCCCTGAAAGAAAATCACCACTGGAAGAAGGGAGTAAGAATGGCAAAAGGAATTTCCAGAGTGAAAAGGCCCTAGATATTGAAAAGAGTCCCAGGGAGATATGGCAGCTGGATCATGGTGATGACATCCAGAAAACCAGGAACACAAACAAGAGAGAAATAAAACATAACTAGCCTATAGCTGAAGGAATAAAGGAGAATAATATGAATTAAGCCTTAGAAATGTACATTTCATGGAGGTACTTAAATGGCTGATAGAAGAATGTGATAATTTTTTAAGAAATAATTTTTTAAATCCTAACTTTCTGTCCTAGTAATAACTCTAGGACAGAAGAGCAAGGGGTAGGCAAATGGAGCCAATCAGGAACACACTGATAGGATCTATCTAAGGTCAGATTTGAACCAAGGTTATCCTGACTGTTACTGAAATTTTTAGAACAACATAAACCAAGTCTATTCATTAGAAGTATTATCCTGGAAGTAGTATGAGTATAAATTAGCTGGAGAAGGTGGAATAAAAGAGAGAAATAGTGAAGGTAGGAAGACCTGGAAGAAAACTACAATAATCAGTCAGATGAAAATATTTTAAAGAGGAGGACAAATTCTCTATCTCTACTTGTGAGAGAAAAAATATATAATCTAAAATAATAATCAGAAATAGAGTAAGGAAGGAAACAGTCACAAATAACCTCTCATTACCACTGAAGCACAGCTGTAAATCACCAGTATTAGGTAGCTAGCTTGCACAATGGATAAAATGCTGGGCATGGAATCAGGAAGGCCTGAGTTTATTAACTTCCCAGGGAAATCACACTCAATATTCTCAATTATAAAATGGAGATAATAATAGCACCTAACTCCCAAATTTCTTATGAAGACCAAAAGAAACAATATCTACAAAGCTCTTTGGCTTAATACCTGGCATGAAGTAGACATTTAATAACTGATTATCCTTTGAGGTAGGAGCCTCTTTCATAGTTAAGGAAACTAAGGAAAACAGGGTTAAGTGACTTGCCTAGGATTCCAAAACTAGTAAATGTCATAGACCAAATTTTAACTCGTGTCTTCAATACTCTAAGTTAAGTACTGTATCCACTGTGTCTCTGCTGCTTCATACAGAGAGGAGAGAGAGAAAAGAGAGAGAGAGATAAAAGGAGAGGGAAAGGGAGAGAGAGGGAGATGGTTATTAGTTCAATAGAGTTTGTGTGGAGATAGGAATCAGACCTATGATTTCATTGATAGAGAGCTCTTGTGAGGAAAATATCTCCTTCTCCTCTAAGTAATGTATAGTTACAGAATAGCCTAGAGCACTGAAAAGTTAAATTGTCTTATGCAATCTATATTGTCAGAGGCAAACCTGGACTCAGTTTTCTTACCTTGAATGTCAGATGTTTTTACACCATATCACATTGCCTATTATTGAGAGCAATAAGTCTCAAAAGTATAAAATCCCAAATTATAACATCGCTTCACACTGATTTATTAGTAATCTAAAATTTCATGAAGGTATTTTTTAAAACATTGATGTTACTTTCTAGTATAAGATATTATTTTACATATGAGAAAAATTTTAACTATATTATTTTGGGAAGAGAATTCATGTTATAAGAACTCAGAATACCCCCTCTATACTAAATTCCACAATAACCTTTGTTGAAGATAGTGTGATATGTACAAATTCAATCTGTATCTAGTCTACTCATTCAAATATTTGTATAAATTACTCCTAAAAATAAAGGAGAAAAATTCACCAGCCTACCATTACTGAATTTTCCTTCTCCGATGTAAACTAGTTTGTAAGCCACAGATAATCCAGTAAATTAATTCAACAATCTTTACTTCTGGCCCACCATAAGCTGTTGGCCGCAAGGCACAGAGTGATTTGTAAAACTGATTTGCCTACAGTAATTTGGCCATCTAAAGCATTAAGCATGGGTTTTATCCCCTTGAGGTATAGATATGAACCTTCATGTTAGTATATCCTAGCATGGAGTGGTTCTATGACATACAAGGGAGTGTTAACAGGTCTCTCAACCAGGGCCAGTTTACAGCAGATCATAAACACATTTCTCTGTTGGAAATGTTGCAACCATGATCTATACCACGTGACCACCACTTCCCTAAGGTTCATTCCTTTAATTGTAAATAGCCAGAAAGTCATCAAGGCAGTGTTT
The DNA here is from genome assembly GCF_016433145.1 of Gracilinanus agilis. Classification (NCBI taxonomy): domain Eukaryota; kingdom Metazoa; phylum Chordata; class Mammalia; order Didelphimorphia; family Didelphidae; genus Gracilinanus; species Gracilinanus agilis. The sequence goes on along the minus strand of NC_058130.1, from coordinate 608,736,787 downwards.
AATAAACTTTTAATTTGAAATGGATTACCACATGTTGTGTTTGTTTACCCATTATTAAATCTCTTAGCAACATATCAGTGGCAGAAACAGCATACTGTATCACCATTCTGATATATTAGAAAACAAACCCATGGGGGATATTAACAGCTAATAGTATGTTTTGGAAGCCTCCTAGAAAAATAAATAAATTTAAGCAATGTGGCAAATAAATGTATTGTAGGGATTTGGGGAGGAGGGGCATAGGGGATCTATACAAAAAGGCATCAAAGCTGCCCCTGCAGTATTAGGATATGAGGCTTATATCAGTCTCCTTTGGAGAATTGAGCTCAAAGCAGAACATAAGTAATAGCCTTCTCCTTTACTAAAGAGTTTTGCTAGTTAATAAAATGTGTTTTCCCTCACTGTGTACAAAGAGTTTATTGGCAAAAGAGTAAGGTTTCTTGTTCTGCATGTCATCTCCTGACCCACCTCATAGATATATTGAGAACAGCATTCCAAGCGCTGGTAAAATTACAAAGGATGGATGATGGCTATATTGAAAGTGTTTTACTTTACAAAGAGGGAAAATGATAACACAAAAGTTACCTATATAAAAATAACCACAGTGGAACATGCTTCCAGTTTAACAAATTTATCAGATCCATCTCATAAAAACTTAGGTTAAATGTAATTGATATTAAAATTCTACTAATATTGATACCAAACTTACTTTATTTTACCACCTTCCCAGCAAAGAAAAAAAAACTTGGAAATTCTAAATACAACTTATAGCTACATTATTAATTCCCAACAACAGAGCAGATATGTATATAATGAAAGTATATTTCATTTTAAAGGACCCTATAATCTTGTGACAGGGTTATTTGTCAACATTTTCAAAAAGGCAAAGTTAGATTAATATAATTTCTAAAAGAACAAGCAAATACTGTCCATATTGAAGTATATATATATATACCAAAAGACAAAGTCAACATTAGAGGATTAGAAGAAGTAACAAACAAAAGGGAGGCCTGGGTAGGGTTATTCCAAACATCCTCTATACACCTAAATGGGATTATATGGCTTCACTTTATTCTTGGAACTGCATTTTGAAGTTGTCTGCAAGGAATAATGAGTTGCCTGCAGATGTCATCAACATTGACAAATATTTATGGAGCAATCACTGGGTGCAAGCAAATAAGATCCATGGCATGTAATGTTTATCAAATGTTCACTCTGAGAATCTGCATAAGACAAGCTTAGAGTGGAGGACTGACTATCAATCGGATAAGCCATTTTTAGGATCTGAGAATTTCACCTGTCCTTACCTTTAACCAGCAGATGTGAATTCAGGGGAAACAGAAAATTAAAAAAAAAAAAACACCCACAAAAATGCTTCCTTTCTCTTGGCTGATGGCCTAAAATGTCAGAGAGCTTCTCATCTTAAAGTTAAGGTTTTCATCCTTTTTAACATTCAAAAGACCTCTAGAGGATTAACCCCATACATTCATCAGTCTTTTAATTTTAGCATAAATAAAGGTATTGAGAAAAGGTTTAAATAAGAAGGAAAGTGAAGGTCTCAAGAAGGTACTAAAGAAACTGAGTTTGAAAGATAGTAAGGGAAGCAAGTAGATAGCATGGTGGAGAGGGTATCAGATCTGGAGTCAGAAGATCTTGGCTCCAAATCTAACCTCAGTTACTTCCAACCTGTGTAACCCTGGGCAAGTCACAACTTCATTTGCCTAGTCCTTTCACTTCTGTCTTAGCATTGTCATTAAGTCAGAAAGAGAGGGGGGGGGGAGAGAGAGAGAGAGAGAGAGAGAGAGAGAGAGAGAGAGAGAGAGAGAGAAACCAAGAAACAAAGAAAAAAGAAAAAGAAGTAGGGAAGATTAAAGAAAGCACATTTATTGAGAGCAAGGATAGTCTCCTTTTTCTTTTTCTTTAGATATCCAGTATTCAGCATTTAAAAGATACTCTAGACTGCAGAATAAATAAATGTGTAGATGGATAAATGAATGAATCAATGAATGAATAAGGAAACTGGGAGCAACCCAAGAAAAGAGCACCGATTTTAAAAATTTGCCACAGGTCATCTCTCCTTCAAATGCTTGTGAACTGCTTTAAGGCAAAAGTAAATTATCATGCAATATGCTGACTTTTATACTGAACCAATCTCTTTAACTCTCTGTATGAGCTTTGCACTCTAGATATGAAATATTTGGAAAAGAAAAAAAGTATTTGGTCTTCTGAAGACACTACATTTGGCGGAAGAACTTTCTTTTTGCTTTAAAATAAAATTAATTAAAAGACAAAAATGGAAAAAAAGTATTCTTCCTGCCTTTAAATAGCAAAAAATAAAACAAAACAGAGAAATAGTACTTTGAAATATCTTTCAAAATGAATATTTACCCTCTAAAGGCATTGATATCTTTTCTCCCCCACCAATAAGCCAAAGCAGTATGAGTATCTCAATCCTAAATCAGAAATATTCTGGCTTGAGGAGCTAATGTGGTGGTAAAAATTGAATAGCTACACAATCAGAGCATGTCTTATCCTTAGTACCTTTGTGATCTTCGGCAAGTAACAATCTCTCTGTGCTTCAATTTCCAATCCAATAAAATAAAGGTGTTGGGCTCTGAGGTCCCTTTCAGCTCAAGGATTATTACTCCATGATCCTATGATCTTTAATACTAGGTAATGAGAATTGCTCATGCTCGAATTCTCAGTTACCATGGTTCTGCTACATTTCCCTTGAGACAAAAGTCAAAACAGGTATGCTCCAAACAGTTCCTGAATGAGGCAGAGAAAACTGAGTTGGCAGTGCTTGCTAAAGATTAGAATGCAAAAGGAAAAATGCATGTTTACTATATTTTATACTTGGGAATTAATTTTGAAAAATTAGATGTGAAAAAGAATTTTTTCAAATTATTGCATACATAACTTGAGAGCTGATTTCTAAAAAAATAAGTTAAATGAATAACTCTTCTGTAAACAAATAAATACCCTCCAATCTATATCTTTGTCTGGATTTTGTGGGTGAATTGATTTATGAAAATATAATGGCCCTTTAACTAAATTTATCAAGATGTGATTGGTATAAGGAAGGTTGGCATCCAGTTGGGGTCTACATAAGTTTTCTTATGATCCAGGTCACTCCCTTCCCTCTGCAACTACACCAGATCCTGAATAATTAGAATAAAAGTTGCCTATAAATCAATGAAATCAAGGATACATATGCAGGTAAAGGTGGGCTCCTAATGCCTTCCTATATATAATGCAAGTTAGTCCTGGATTGAACCACACCATGCTCTCCCTCAGGGTGGGAATAGTCTCCTCCCATTTGGGTAGTGTTCTAAGACATCTCCTCATATTAGTATTATATTCTGAGAACTACTCTCTATCTCTAAGGCAATGGTTTTCAAATTATTTGATTATGATTCTTTTATTTTACCCCAATAAATAAGCCAAACTTCTTATTTTCATTTTAAAAATTATCCCAATTTTCTTAGATCATATATTTTCAAATAAAATTGTGAATTTATTGGAATTAGAAAATAGCAAAAACAAATCTTAAACTTATATAATAACATGCAAAGTTATTGATGGAATTCATTACAAGAGAGTTATAACATAAAAATAATAACCAAATAATATATTATTGCCTTGTTTTCTCAGCTATCAGTTTCTCATTATGCTGTGTTGTTATTTATAGTTCTTTCCTCAATTACTAATTGAAATCGACATTTTACCTTTATAAGGGCCAAGTGGAAAACCAAGTCTCATGTGAATAAGCAATTATTAACAATTGTAAAATTTATGTTGCTTTGTTTCTCATATCAAAAACCTTTTTTTAAATTTTCTTATAGCCAAACAATAAAATTTTCAGGTTTAATTTTTTTTCAATGTCCTATCACAAAATGTGTTAATAAGTGTCTTGTCCAGATAAAGACAGGATATATCATTGTCCTGGGCAAAAAAAAAAAATTCCCTGTCCATTTATATTGCAATTAAAAATAAAAGGTAAATTATTTGAAAGGCTTATCAAGTGATTAATAAGCTAGTTTTTATTTCCTGTTTCAATTCAAGAAAATTTTTTAAACTTGGAAATATAACAAAATAGTATTATAAAATGTTAACCATAAAACTAAATTGCTTATTAATTCAGTACCTTTATCTTTCTGGATCAAGTTAGGAAACTGGGGACCTTGTATTGAACTTTTAGAGTATTCAGTAATATTTATACATACAGATTTATAGATATAGATATAGATATATACATATAGGATATTCACTGAAAACTAGCTCTAAGGGGAAATTATGTCATAAATGAAATTGTTTCCCCTTAATTATTTTTAAGAAAAATTAAAATTTCTATTTCAAATTCCCTTAAAAATTTTTTTGACATGAGAAAACCAATATGTTTCTTGATCACTTGAAGTATGCTGTGTTCAACCCCTAGAGCTTCAAATAATTTTGCAACGTGCTTTTTATTGTATTTTTCTTTTATAAAATACATTACTCCTGAAACTACTAGAGAAAATATGCATAAATCCTTACTCATTTCTTTCAGTAGAAGTGATGGTTTGCTCAACATGCTATATACTCATTTTATATAAAAGATAAGATTTTTAAACTAATTCCTTTGTAGCTGTGTCTCTTCATAACATCTATTGCTATTAGTACAGAATTCAGTACAAGTTTGCCATATCATATTTCTATTTAAATTTCAATAACCTGAATTATTCCTTATAACATCAAGAAAAGGTTTGTAAACTAGCATGCACTAACATTGCTTTCAGAAATCATATGCATGTATACATATGTATATTACATGTATATGTCACCTATGGATCTTTTACTATGTCTATTGCTTCATCCACAACATACAAAATTAATTTTAGTTAATTGATCAAAATGGTCTACATCCATGTGATCAATTCTGTTCCCCACAATATTATTGGAAGATGAATAATTTGCTTCTATGCTGTATATACTGGGTCATCAAGTTCTATTTAAAGCATATTATAACAGGACAATTCTAATTTTTTTTACTGTTGGATGAAGTCAATAATTCTTTAAACAAGCTTACATGATTCAAGAAAGCCTTTTGATGCCACATGCATGTTTTGTTTTGTTTTGTTTTTTACTTTTTAAAGGCATATGTATTTCCATGGAAAAAATTCATTCTACATATCTTATAATGCTACTCTTCATTCACTCTATGATCCAGAAACAGTAGCCTACTTGCCCTTCCTTGCATGAGATACTTTTCCCACCTCCATTTCTTTTCCCTGGCTCTTTCCATGTCTGGAATAATTTATTTCTCCCTCTTAATTGCCCTTATTTCTTCATGACTCAACCTAAGTCTGAATACCCTGCTCTGCAAGAGGCCTTAACTAGTAACTGCAATTGTTAATGCCTTTTCCTCTGAGATTATTTTCCATCTATTCTGTATATATTTAAAATGCAACTGGTTATTTATATATTAACTCCTTTGTTAGAATGTAAATTCTTTAAGAAAAAAGACTTTTTGTTATTGTTCTTTTCTTTTTTTATAGCCCAGAACTTAGCATAGTGCCTGGTGTATAATGGGTGTTAAATAAGTTTTTTTTTTTTTTTTTTTTTTTTGGTTTTGACTAATGAACTGAATTAGAAAACTGTCCCACTTGCACTAATAACAGAATATGAATAAAAACCAAATCAAGATATTAATACTAAATCTACGAGGAAAGAAAAAATGCCAACCCACCTTGGAAAGACTCTTTAGAGGAACCAGCATGAAAGGCTAGAGGAACCTGTGAATTTTTCTTTTTTTCTTTCTCTGGAAGGTCAGATCTATTTTCCATGTCTGGAGTTGCTTTCTTTCCCTCAGTCATTAAGCATGTTGGAAATTCTGGGGAGAGCTGTAGATGTCTCTCATATTCTTTTTGATCATCCATACACAGAGGAAGTTTAATTATCTATTAAGAGATAAATCTGTCATCTAAACAGTTTAAAATATTATGCTCACACAGTAATTTTTCTCTCTAGCATAATAACACAATTTATGAAATCTAAAAGGTCAATTATGAATTCAATTTTCAACATCTTATAATTTTCTTGTTTGATTGCATGACAAAAGAGGCTGTAGTATGGAATCTTTTTCTTGTTATTATTGTTCTTAAATAAATATCAACAGCTTTTATATTATGGTTTTGAATATTATCACTTACTTTTCAAGTCCATTCATTTTGTCTTCTAGTTTTTTTTTAATTTTTTCCAAACGATATACCACAATTATACATACATATGCATAAAAATTTGTATGTGTGTGTGTGTGCATGTGTGTGAGAGAGACAGTCTGAGAAGCTGTAACAGTGGGAAATAGAATCAAACCAATGAGTATCCATTGTGTTTACTGTGTGCAGATATTTTTTCAAATGTTACATTCTAAAATCAGGAAAATAATGTATTTAAAATTCAGGAAGTAGTTCTTGATTTGGCAGTATTTTTTTCAATATGAATTCATTATTCCTTTCATCTAATCTTTAAATACAGTAATAATAGTACTCTGTTAAATGCAGAAAATTCCCTGTCATGAAACATAAGGAGAGGAAAATATACTTATATTGTTTACCCAATCAAAGACCTCCATAGGAATTTGATGTAGAATTATATCATGTAGGAATTGATCCGTGGAAACTTTTAGGTAAATGAAACAATTCATGACTTTTTTTTTAAATACTTAGAAGATTAAACCTAATGAACTAATTTGCCAGTAGATTATTCAAATGTTGGCTGCATTTAGTATTACGTCATAAAACTTTATTTTAATACCACTTGTCAAATAATGAGTTTAAATCCTGCCTTTAAAAATATCAAATTCTATATAACTATACTTTGTTTCATTTTCATCTGAATGGTGAATGAGTTTTGTGATATATTACATAAGTTATCTCTTTTGCAGTAAGGTAGTACATTTTCACACTCCATCTTGCAGTGAGGTGAATATTAGATTGCAATTAACAGAAATTAATAGTGGGAAAACAGATGTCTTTTCCCTTTTCTTAAAATGTTGACCTAAATTCATTTTCCCAGCATGCTGTGTTTTTATCACACTCTTTAATCAAGGAATTTAATCCATATATTTAAGCTTTATTTGCACATAATAATCAATGGCTTTGTTTTAAAAAGTTACTTGATCCTGATGATCTTCTTTGCACTCACTTGTGAAAAATATTCCTTTAAGCAGTTTGTGTTTATGAGGACAACACTCTATTCAGGAATTAATAAGCAACTACATTAGAGACAGAGTCACTTTCTAACTTAAAGAACTTTCTTATTTCAAATTGGCTTATCACTTATATCAAGGAAAAATTACTACTGGATATTCTCAGGCATCAGTATAGCATGGAAATACAGCATAGGACTTGGAGTCAGAAAGAGCAGAGTTTAAATTGTGCCTCAAACACTTACTAGCTTCATGATTCTATGAAATTTAATTAATCCCTCTCAACCCCAATCCTTCTTGCAGTCACTTAGGCATCAAACATTTTTTAAGTCCTTACTCTATTCTAGGCATTATGATAAGAATTGGGAATATGAAGAAAACCAAAAATATGGTCTCTGCCCTCAAGGCTCTAATATTCTAATGAGGGAGATAATATGCAAAAAGCTATCTATATACAACATATATACAATGTACTGGGAAGTTATTGAGGGATGGGATGGGGAGGAAGCCTCCTACAGAAATTAGGATTTTAGCTAAATACTGAAGGAAGCCAAGAAGATTAGGAGATAAAGGATGCAGAGTATTCCACCCATAAGGGATAGATGTCAAAAAGGCATGGAGTTGAGAGATAACATTTCCCATTTGAGGAAGTTTAAGAAATTCAACTTTCTATATCTTAGAATATGAAGATGGAATTAAAGGATAAGAGAACTGGAGAGGAAGGAAAGAACCAGATTATTAAGGGTTTTAAATATTAAATAGAAGATTTTATATTTGATTTGGTAGGTAATTAGGAGCCACAGGAGATAATTGAGTAGGGGTGAGGGAGTGAGAAATTCAGACCCATGCTTTAGAAAACTCATTTTAGCAACAATGGAACTGTCGACGTGGAATCTTGAGACCCCAAACTTGTGGCCTAGTGAGATCTGATGAACCCCAAGTTTAGAAATATTGTTAGGTTGGAGACCCCCAAAGCTTGTGCTTATTCTTGGTTCCCTGTTCCCCATGAGAATCCACCAGGAAGGGAATCTCAGGCTAGCCATAGCAGACTGAATAATGGACCCTAGGGTAAATTCTAAACACCCTTTTGTCTTAGGTTGTCTTCCCCAAAGTATCAAAGACCCTTTCCTAGGAAGACACACCTGGGCAGAGACCATCCTTTAGTATCCATTGTGTAAGCAGCCCCTTCCCTTACATCCTAGCCTCTGGCTAGGATTTCATTTCCCAAGCTTGATTGTAAATCCCATCCTTACCAGTATGTCAATCATCTTTCCCAGCCCCTGGATCTTCCCAAATGGTATATAAGTTCCCCAATTTTCTTTGTTCCTTGGAATTGTCATCTAGCACGGTGTCACTCCCAGGGGGTCAGGGAGCAGAGCAAGGCAGTGTTCAATCCTAGGACTTTGCATAAGGCGAAGCTCTGCATAAGAGGCCTAATTAGCCCTGTTCCCCCTTTCCCTTGATTAAAGAGTGGTTATGACTATTTAATAGTTCTGTGTTTTTTCTAAGTTAATAGAACAGAGATTATAGCAGGGAAATATTAAGACATGAAGATCAACCATAAATCTACTACAAGTTCAGTTATGAGATGATGAAAGACTATACCAGGGTAATGGCTATATAAGTAGATAAGATGGGATTTATAAGAAGGATGTGATGGCAGAAACATTGAGATTAGATAAGTGGAGTGAAAGTGATAGATAAGTGAAGCATGACATCAAAGGCTGAGTGAGTGAGAGTGAATAGGAAAATGGCAGTGCCCTTGACAGTAAGAAGGTAGTTTGGAGAAGGAAAGCATTTGGGGAGAAAGAGAATAAATTATGTTTTAAGCATGGTGAGTTTGAAATTTCTAAATGAGTTACAGTATGATGGCAAAAGGCAGTGGTTATTGAGAGATATATAAATCCAAGAATTATTTGCTTAGGGATGATAATTAAACCTATAAGAGCTGTTCAAATCACCAAATGAGAAATGAGATAGTATTAGGGGAGAAGAAAAGAAGATCCAGGATATAAGATCTTTGGAACACTCAAGGTTAGTGAATATGAATGGTGTGGATTAAGATCCAGAAAATGGAATAGAGAAGTGATCAGTGGTTTGAGTTCCCTTATCTATATCATGAGGTGATTACAATGATAGCCTCTAAATCTATGATGCTAAGATCATTAACATAAATGGATTTGTCTTTGGTTCACACCCATCCCTGAAACTATAATTGTTATATGGAATTGGGTGCTTATTCATTCCTTTTTCTACATTTCATATACATATATACTTATTTCAATCTTTAAGTCATTGATACAAACCTATTTGTGTCTAAAAGGGATATAGGATATATCCCTTGTTAGCATGAAGACTGGTACAGCTATTCAATTTAAGTCCAAATAAGTAAAAGGAGGAAACAGAAAAGAGTAGAGAAAGAAGAGGCTTCTTGACACAAATGACACAGTATATCTAGTATATCTAGTAAAGATTCTGTCCCTAAAAGATATATTGGGGAGCACCTAGGTGATTCAACAGATTAGAACCAGGCCTACAGATGGGAGGTCCTATGTTCAAATTTGAACTCAGACACTTCTCTGGGCAAGTAACAACCCCAATTATCCAGTCCTTACTGCTTTTCTGCCCTGAAACCAATACATGGTATTGATTCTAAGACAGAAGGTAAGGATTTTTTTTAAAAAAGAAATATTTATCATGTGGCCTAGAGCAAATCATTTTAATTCTGTAACCCTTTCCTCTAGAATCTGTAAATTAAAGACTAGATTATCTCTAGTAACTTTTCCAGTTCAAACATTTTATGATTATATGATGCCTTGTCTTTTACTTTTTGGTATCTCCTACAACATTTTAGAGAATCTACTACATAATAATAACTGACATTTACAATGTTTATTGCTAATGAACACCTTTAATTGTGTTCACATAGTATCAAAGTGATCATCATAACATATTAAATAAATTGATTGATTATCCTGTAATTGAAAGATATCACATTTTTAAAATCGAAAAATTAGATTTATTTATTAAGTATAGTTTAAACTTGTCAGAAAATCATATATAAATATTCAGTGCAAGGAACTATATAGCTAACTTGGGAAGCAGCATAGTATCATGGACTGAATATTTACTGGGAATTTGGAAAGCTGGGTTCTATTTCCAGTTCTATCACTACCTAACTGTATTGCCTGACAAAACTTCTAACTACCTCCTGCAGGAGTTTGCTGGCAGGAAGATATGAAATAGATGGTATTTGAGCTAACCTTTGGCTATGAGAATCTATAAATCTTAAAAGTTTTACTTATCCCTATTACACCAACCTAGTTTGATTTTTTGGTGCAAATTATTTTTACTAATTAGAGAGGTTGCTACTCACTGAACTTTGAAGTGTTATGAAAGCATATGGAGGGCCAAACAGAAACAGCTTTGAAATTTTCACAGTTCTTTTGATAATTATAGCATTTGATTACAAACCTGAAAATAGAGATTACACAACCAGTGGTCCAAATCTGAACAAATCAAATCTTCAATTTTCCTGAAATGTTCAAGTTTCTGATCATAATGACCTCGGAGAAGTGGACACTTGAATTTTCCCTCCACTATATCAAAGTTGTTGTCACAGAAAGGAAAAGCTCCCCAGCCTACTACCCGATCAATAGAAACATGAGTCCCACCAAAGAGAAAAAATTCAAACAGGAGAATCGTGCCAGGCTTCACATGTTCATTAGAAGGCAAAACCTAGGAGGGGAAAAATAAACTTATGAGCTACTTGCTAGAACATTTTTAAAAAATACAAAATATAATTCAAATTAAGTCTCTTATAAACATAAATATGAGAAGACCTCACCAGAGGTGCACTGAAGCTCACAGGAACTTATTAATTTAGTGGATATGACTAGACCTTCCACATGTAATATGTTTTTTAACATCAGAAAATTCATTCTAGAGAGAAACTCATGTTCTTTTTCTCAAAAGATTTTTAATGCAACAATTTATAATGAAGAAAAACTTTATGAATGTAGTGTTAGAAGGAATACATTCCTCAAAGGAAAATATTAAATAACAATTTTTTAGAAGGTAAGCTCCTTGAGAGTAGGCAGTCCAATTTTTTTATTTGTATCTCTACCATTTAGCAACATTGTCTAGCACAACGTAAGTATTTAATGAGTGCTTTTTGTTCATTTATTTAGACTATAGACCAATAGTTCTCAAAGTTTTTAATTTTAAGACCCCTTTATAATCTTGAAAATTATTGAGGATCCTTTTGTCCCAAAAATATAATTTTGGTCTATGTGAGTTTATATCTATTAATATGTAATGTATTATAAATTAAAACTCCTATTATTTTGTATCCTAGTAATATTATGAAAATAATTTTGAATGTGCAGAATCCCTGAAAGAATCTTGGGAATGCCCATAGGTATCCAGACCATACTTGGAGAACCATTGGTATAAACAATACAGAATAAGGTATTTGAGATTTAATCATTTTTTCCAATAATCCTTCCTGGTTCCCTTATCCAGCTGAGCAGTCTACTTTGATAAATAGAAGCTGGCCACAATGAGCTATGACGATGGCATCTCAATGAACAATCAAGGGGGCAAAAAGGGATCTAAGCAATTAAAAAAAAAAGCTGCAAAACTTTTCAACCTTTAGATTTTCCAGTGCTCCTGGTAACCCCTGAAGGTATTCCTATTCCTCTATTTTCTACTTTCTTGTCATTTTTTGATTTATCTGATGTGTCTTTCAAAGTCTAATCTCCATTTACATATATTCCCCCTCTAGTTAGGAATAAAGAACAAGGGTAGGACCATAAAAATATACCTCTGGGGCCTGGGGGAAAGCAGCTAAAAACTGACCATGTTTCTTTGCCTCAGTTAAAGGAGCCAACTCAAAGGAAATCCTGACAACTACCTTTTATCCTAATAGCTACATGTTAGACTTGGAAGATTTTATTGAACTATTCCAGGCCAGAGTAATCAACCTAAGATATGAGGAAAATGAAAAATATCTCCTGGAAATTTGCCTTATTAAAAGTGAAATTCTTCCTTAATGTCTATGGAGAGAAAAAAAGTAAGAACTTTAGTTTATTCTTGCTATTAAATACAGTGCTATTAATCAGTGGACTTCCATTTTCTATTGTCCTTTCGTATTACATGATACATACCTTTCAAGCAAGCACTTAGGAAAAATTAATATCATTATCTGGAAATAAAAATCATGATAAAAATATAGACAGTTAATAAATAAAATTTCAAGACAGCAAAAAACTCTCATGGATAATTAATACAAGTTGAATAGTGATGAGGCAGAGAATTGGGTAGTAGGGAGAGAAAAGATAAATTTGCCAGAATTGAGTAGCAGCAAGTCAAGAAAATAGCAAAGTTTTGCTCAAGAAGGTCACTCTTTCAGTAGGTCATTGAGCCATACAAGGCTCTGAATATATTCATTCCAGGATGTGTGAAGTAAGAAATTAGTGTGTTATTCTCAAGTTAATAAAAATTATTAATATCTAAAATTGGTGTTCCCCCCCATCCTTTCTAATAAAAGCTTTACAGTTTTAAGTGAGTCTATCTGGGAATTGCCCCAGGCAGCAGTACCAGGCTAATGGTCTTGGATTCTGAGGTACTCATCACCAAATCTCTAGTACCAATCTTGAGTATACCTTTTGTCCTAGAAAGATTCTCCACTTGTATGGCTTTAATGATCTCCTCATCAGCCTCTCCTAGATCATCCAGTCCTGAGCTACTCCCCTCTTTTTGTCTGTCTTCAACTTCCTGGTCATTTCTTTAAAATATTGATTGGCTTTTATGTATCCATTGTGAAGCTATTCTTCAATTTCTTGAAGATGTTAATTAGCTTGAATGTGTTCACTGTAAAACCAATCTAAAACTATTCAACACTCTATTTCCAACTATTATAAAATGTTATAATTCCTTCTGGGAGATTTGATTATAAGTAGGGGATTTTTCTGTGAATTTTTGAGAGTTTGTCTTAGGTCTATACCTTGAGGCAGATCCCAAATTTTCTCTGTAACCTCTTGGGGGCATCTGTCTTGGATCCATGACTTGAGACAGTGTCTCTCCCCCATCTCTCTCTCTCTCTCTCTCTCTGTCTCTCTCTCTCTCTCTCTCTCTGTCTCTCTCTCTCTCTCTCTCTCTCTCTCTCTCTCTCTCTGTCTGTCTGTCTGTCTCAATAAAGCATTATATTTTAAACAATTGATTTCCATGGTCATATATTTTTAATAAATGGTAAAAAAGGGTGAACTTTGAAATTGCCAAGGTACCCTCAATTTCTGCTCCACACAAGGGTAATAATTCCCTTCAATTGAAACTGACTCTCCATTGGCTCTAGTAAGCTTTTGAGCATTCAGGGACTCTCTCTACTCCTTAAAGTTCCTGAGTTCCTGGGATTTCACTAGCAATGACAGTTTCTACCATGCCCAGAGTCAGGAAGACCTGAGTTCAGATCCAATCTCAGACACTTACAAGTTGTGTAACTTTGGGTATGACACTTAACCTTATTTGCCTCAGTTTCCTCAGTTATAACATAAAAGCAATTAATAGTACAACCTCCAAGGCTTGCTGTGAGAATCAAATGCCATAATATTTGCATAGTATATGGAACTTAGTAAGGACTATATTAATTTTAGCTATTATCCTTCAGGCCTTCCTTCTAGCTAGGAAAAAATAAATTTCCCATCAGTATTCTTAATGACAATGGGTTACAAAAGAAATGATAGAAACATAGCAATTTTTAAAAAGTAAATGGAAATAGTTCATATGGTCTCCTTTTAGTGACCCTAAAGTACCAGTTGCTCCACAATCTATCTATAGGAAACAGTCTTGAGCATGAAAATGAATGAAATGAACTGATTGGTCATATGAGAGTCAGTTTCACCAGCTCCAGAGATGTGGTCATTTTCTTTGCTTTTTTTTTTCAAAGGCTAGTACATGACAGAAATAATTTCCCTCAATGCATAGCCCTTAATGTCTTGTTCAATCATATGTATGTATTTAATTAGACATGGGTGAGAATGGGAAATTGCTTAAGAATACATTTTGAATGACAAACATAGCCATTGATATGTAGGTGTAGTTTATATTATTTATGTAAATATATTCTAAGACTTTGTGTAGGCTTAAAATGAAAGAGAAACATCTGTTGAAAAATGCCATAACCCTGTGGCAGCTGCTATTAAACCATTAACAGTATCAGGTTTCATTTAAACCAGATTTACCATTTTCTATAACAGCCCGTGGGAAAGCTAAAAACATTAGGCACAAATTACTGACAAAAGAGATCCTTAATCAAGCCATACTTTTCATTTGGCTAGTTGGATGCTAGTAACCTTTGTGAAGTGGGAGTGAAAGATGGAAAGAAAAAATGGAGAAAGAGTACAAGTCAGCCACCTGCTTTTCTCTCTAAGTGAAAAATAATAAAGCTGAACAAAACTATGTTTTTAACCAAAATTCCATCTATTTTATATTCTCATATTGTATAATAAAAGAATTGCAACTTTAGATTAGTAACAACTATAGACCATGAGGATGGAATGCAGAAGGTACTCCCTCTGCTCCTGTTTCTTAGGATACCTAACTTCCTTGGAAGCTCAGCTCAAAAAACACCTTCTACATGAAGACTTTATGGATTCCCCAAATTTATGATATCTCCTCTAAAAAGTGACCAAGTATTCATGCTATGTACATTTTAAAATTGCCTTAGTTTTTATATATTCACATGTGCACGTGCTATCTAATTCCCATGCCCTAAAATGGAAAATCCTTAAGGTTTAGGATCATTTCTTTTTGGAGGTATGAGGGGGTGGAGTGGTTCTTTTTAGTGAGTATAGCACTGGATTTGGAATCAAGAAGACTAATCTTCATGAATTCAAATCTAACCTCAGACACTTGCTAACTGTGTGATGTTGAACAAGTCGCTTTGTCCTGCTTGCCTCAGTTTCCTCATTTGTAAAATGAAATGGAGAAGGAAATGGCAAACCACATCAGTGTCTTTACAAAGAAAACCCCAAATTGGGTCATAAAGAGTCAGACATGATGGAAATTAATGAACAACAAAGACAACAACACCCTCAGAACCTGGCACAGTAGCTGACAGATAGTAGGTATTTAATAATTTTTTTGTTAATTGACTGATAAAGGAGCAGAAATATGCTGGCAGCCTGTTGTCATTTAAAGGAAGAATAATTTGGAGAGTGAACCATTGGTCTAGCTCCACACCAGACATTATAATTTCATCTTGAATATATAAGGTTACTGCTCTATATACATTTTCTAGGTTCCTGATTTTCCCATTTATAAAATAGAGATAGAGACTACCTGATTTTCCCACCTGAAGAAGCAAGTGAGAGAATATAGGAAGGCAATGTCAATAGTATAAAGTGTTACATAAATACATTTTTATAAAATAGCATACAGAACAAAACAAGCAATCATAGCAACTACACAAGCAAAATTCCCTATCTCCTGCCCTCATTATGACTCTAGTAGGTATCATTCAGTATTGCACTGTGGATTGATGGTCAATGAGTCCTTCCCTCTCAATAACCACAAACACTATTCAGTTTTGAATAGGAAATAATGAGTAGCACAAGATAAGCAGATATGGATGGATGGTGGTCACATTATCTCCACCCTCACCCCAAATGCAAGTCTCAATTAAAATTTGCCATTTCTGTGGATGACATCAACATCCTTCTAATCTCCCAAGTTCTCAAAGTTCTTTTCCTTGACTCCTCCTCAACTGCAACAACTCCCCTTTAAAGGTACCAATGATCTCTACATTCATGAAATATATTGACTTTTTCTCAGCTATTATCTTTTGGACAACTCTGAAGTATACAATCACCTTCTGCTCCTGCATACTCTCTTCCCTCTTATATGCTCAGTTGGTAACTTATTGGCTCACATCAGTTTAATTATTTGACAACTCCCAGATCTATGTATCTAAACCTAATAGCTCTTCTAAACTCAATTACACCATCAACAATTGTCAATTAGAGATTTTGAATTCGATTTCTCATCAATATTTCTAACATGAAGTTCCAAAGGAAAACACTTTACAATTCTCCCCAAACCAAACATTTATTCAACATTCCATTTTTTTGTTGAGAGCGACACAAAAGTTCCCATAGCATAAGTTAAGAAACTTGGTATTTATTATCTTTGACTCTTCGCTGACAGAGTTAAGTAAAGATGTTTAAAAAAAAAAACAGTTCAGTTCAGTCGAATCTGGTCAAAATAAGAAGTTCTGAGTCATCTAGAATCAGTAAAAACATATATGAAAGACCACTGTTGTTACTAAATGAAAGCACAGAAACATTACTGCTTATTCTGAAGTAAAACATAACAATGAGTTACTTTTATTATATATGGCCTCAGACTTACAAAGATTACAAAAACATTTTGGTGCATATAGGAAATTTTTGTCTTATGTCATCATTTTGCATATAGCAGGATTATAACCAATGATTATTGATTAAGTAAGTTCTCAGTTCTGTGTAGCTCCTAAATTTGCTGTTGAAGAATTATTCCTGTTACCCCATTCCTAGATTCTGACCTTCTCTAAATCTCTGTGTATCAGTTAAAATTTAAACTCCTTAACTTTTTTTTAATTAAAATACTTTTACAGTCTAAATCAGATCCATTTTTCCTTCCAGGACATTTTAACCAAATTCAAACTGTCATGACTTGCCACACAGTCTAGACTTTGCTCTGTGTTAGTCATCAGGGCTAATATTTCAAGAAAATCAATGTGAAAATTAAAGGTAAATGAAATTTGAATGAAGGACTATAAACTTACTCCTTGACAGTGTCTTTTCTTCCCAGTGTTTTATTGTCTAGGAAAGACCATGAAACTAATCTAAATATATTTTAATTTTAAATGTTTTATAGCTACTTTGCAATTTGAAAATGAAACTACAAGAATCTTTTCAAATTAAAACAATTTAATATTTCTAACATATATTTCTATGCAGAAATCAATTAATTGCTACTATATAGAAATTAGTCAATCAACATTTCTAGAGTTACCACTACAAGTAAATCATTAATTTCTCTATAAAGATTTTTAATAGAATTAGAAATATAAGTTCATAAAAAATTTGGAAATTAATCTATCAGGGAACATTCAATATTTAAATACAATTACAAGACATTCCTTGAAGTAATGAAGAATAGTAAATAAACTTTTTAATTTATATATTTTTTATTTTTTAGAAAAGTTTTTCATGATTACGTGATTCATATTCTTACTTTACCCTTCACCCCACTTTATTCCTCCTCCCCATAGTTGACACACATTTCCACTGGCTTTAATATGTGTCATAGATCAAGACCTATTTCCATATTATTGATAGTTGCAATGGTGTGGTCATGTCAAGTCTACAGCCCCAATCATGTCCATATCCACACATGTGTTCAAGCAGTTGTTTTTCTTCTGTGTTTACACACCTGTAGTTCTTCCTCTGAAAGTGGGTAGCGTTCTTTTCCATAAATCCCTCCGAATTGTCCTGGCTCACTGCATTGCTGCTAGTACAGAAGTCCATTACATTCGATTTTACCACAGTGTATCAGTCTCTGTGTACAATGTTAGTCTGGCTCTGCTCCATTCACTCTGCATCAATTCCTGGAGATCATTCCAGTTCACATGGAATTCCTCCAATTTATTAGTCCTTTGAGCAAAGTAATGTTCCATCACCAGCATATAGCAAAATTTGTTCAGCCATTTCCCAATCAAAAGGCATCCCCTCATTTTCCAGTTCTTTGCCACCACAAAGATTGTGGCTATAAATATTTTTGTACAAGTCTTTTTCCCTATGATCTCTTTGGGGTACAAACCCAGCAATGGTATGGCTGGATCGAAGGGCAGGCAATGTTTTAGTGCTCTTTGGGCATAGTTGCAAATTGCCATCCAGAATGGTGATTCAGTTCACAACTTCACCAGCAATGCATTAATGTCCCAATTTTGCCACATCCCCTCCAACATTCGTTACTCTCCCCTGCTGTCATTTTAGCCAATCTCCTAGATGTAAGGTGGTACCTCAGAGTTGTTTTGATTTGCATTTCTCTAATTATTAGAGATTTAGAACACTTTCTCATGTGCTTATTGAGAGTTTTGATTTCTTTATCTGAAAATTACCTATTCATGTCCCTTGCCCATTTATCAATTGGGGAATGGCTTGATTTTTTATACAATTGATTTAACTCCTTGTATATTTGAGTAATTAGACAGCTGTCAGAGTTTTCCGTTATAAAGATTTTTTCCCAATTTGTTGTTTCCCTTCTGATTTTGACTACATTGTTTTTGTTTGTACAAAAGCTTTTTAGTTTGATATAATCAAAATCATTTAATTTACATTTTGTAATTTTCTCTAACTCTTGCTTGGTTTTAAATTCTTTCCTTTCCCAAAGATCTGACAAGTATACTATTCTGTGTTCACTTAATTTATTTATAGTTTCCCTCTTTATATTCAAGTCATTCACCCATTCTGAATTCATCTTGGTGTAGGGTGGGAGATGTTGATCTAAACCTAATCTCTCCCATATTGTTTTCCAAATTTCCCAGCAGTTTTTGTCAAATAGTGGATTCATGTCCCAAAAGTTGGGCTCTTTGGGTTTATCATACACTGTCTTGCTGATGTCATTTACCCCAAGTCTATTCCACTAATCCTCCTCTCTGTCTCTTAGCCAGTACCATATTGTTTTGATGACTGCTGCTTTATAGTATAGTTTAATATCTGGTACTGCTAGGCCCCCTCCCTTCATATTTTTTTTTCATTATTTCCCTTGATATTCTTGATCTTTTGTTATTCCAAATGAAATTTGTTATAGTTTTTTCTAATTCAGTAAAGAAGTTTTTTGGTAGTTTGATAGGTGTGGCACTAAATAGATTAATTAATTTGGGTAGAATGGTCATTTTTATTATGTTAGCTTGTCCTACCCATGAACAATTAATGGCTTTCCAATTGTTGAGATCCAGTTTTATTTGTTTGGAAAGTGTTTTGTAGTTGTTTTCATATAATTGCTGTGTTTATTTTGGTAGATATATTCCTAAGTATTTTATATTGTCTAGGGTAATTTTAAATGGTGTTTCTCTTTCTACCTCTTGCTGCTCTAATGTGTTGGAAATGTATAGAAATGCTGATGATTTATGTGCATTTATTTTGTATCCTGCAACTTTGCTAAAGTTGTTTATTATTTCTACCAGCTTCTTAGTTGATTCTCTAGGATTTTTTAAGTATACCATCATATCGTCTGCAAAGAGTGATAGTTTAGTCTCCTCCTTGCCTATTTTGATACCTTCTATTTCTTTTTCTTGTCTAATTGCTACTGCTAGTGTTTCTAGCACAATGTTAAATAATAGAGGTGATAATGGGCATCCTTGTTTCACTCCTGAACTTATTGTAAAGGCTTCTAATTTATCCCCATTGAATATTATGCTTGTTGATAGTTTTAGGTATATATTGTTTATTATTTTTAGGAAAGGTCCTTCTATTCCTATACTTTTCAGTGTTTTCAATAGGAATGGATGCTGTATTTTGTCAAAGGCTTTTTCAGCATCTATTGAGATAATCATGTGATTTTTGTTTGATAGACTATTGATATGGTCAATTATGTGGATGGTTTTCCTAATGTTGAACCATCCTTGCATTCCTGGTTTAAATCCCACCTGATCATGGTGGATGATCTTGTTAATTACATGGTGGAGTCTCTTTGCTAGTATTCTATTTAAGATTTTTGCATCTATGTTCATTAGGGAGATTGGTCTGTAGTTTTCTTTTTCTGTTTTTGATCTCCCTGGTTTTGGAATCAGTACAATATTTGTGTCATAAAAGGAATTCGGTAGGACTCCTTCTTTGCTTATCATATCAAATAATTTGTATAGTATTGAGATTAGTTGCTCTTTGAATGTCTGATAGAATTCACTTGTGAATCCATCAGACCCTGGCAATTTTTTGTTGGGGAGTTCTTTGATGGCTTGTTCAATTTCTTTTTCTGTTATAGGATTATTTAAGTACCATATTATTTTGATGATCACTGTTTTATAGCACAGTTTAATATGTGGCATTGCCAGGCCACCTTTCTTCACATCTGTTTTCATTATTTCCCTTGATATTTTTGATCTTCTGTTCTTCCAAATGAACTTTGTTATAGTTTTTTTTCTAATTTAGTAAAAAAGTTTCTTGGTAGTTTGATAGGTATGTCACTAAATAAGTTAATTAATTTGGGTAGAATGGTCATTTTTATTATGTTAGCTCATCCTACCCATGAGCAATCAATGTTTTTTTTCCAATTTTTAAGATCTAGTTTTAATTGTTGGGAAAGTGTTTTATAGTTGTGTTCATATAATTCCTGTATTTGTTTTGGTAGATAGATTCCTAAGTATTTTATATTACCTAGGGTGATTTTAAATGGTGTTTCTCTTTCTAATTCTTGCTGCTCTCGTGTGTTGGAGATGTATAGAAATGCTGATGATTTATGTGCATTTATTTTGTATCCTGCCACTTTGCTAAGTTTGTTTATTATTTCTACTAGCTTTATAGTTGATTCTCTAGGATTTTTTAAGTAGACCATCATATCATCTGCAAAGAGTGATAGCTTGGTCTCCTCATTGCCCATTTTAATATCTTCAATTTCTTTTTCTTCTCTAATTGCTACTGCTAGTGTTTCTAGTACAATGTTAAGTAATAGAGGTGATAACGGGCATCCCTGTTTCACACCTGATCTTATTGGGAAGGCATCTAATTTAACCCTCATGATCACTTGCTGGAGTCTTTTTTGCTAGTATGCTATTTAAGTTTTTGAATGGGGGGGGGTAGCTAGGTAGCTCAGTGGATTGAGAGTCAGGGCTAGAGACAGGAGGTCCTAGGTTCAAATCCGTCCTCAGACACTTCCCAGCTGTGTGACCCTGGGCAAGTCACTTGACCCCCATTGCCCACCCTTACCATTCTTCCACCTAGGAGCCAATACACAGAAGTTAAGGGTTAAAAAAAGATTTTTGCATTTATGTTCTTGAAGGAGATTAATATGTAATTTTCTTTCTCTGTTTTTTATCTACCTGGCTTTGGGATCAGTACCATATTTGTGTCATAAAAGCAGTCTGGTAGAACTTTTTTGCACATTATGTCAAATAGTTTATATTGTATTGGGGTTAGTTGTTCTTTGAAGGTTTGGTAGAATTCACTTGTGAATCCATGTGGTCCTGGGGATTTTTTCTTAGGGAGTTCTTTGATGTCTTGTTGCTGTATTTATTTAAATAACATATTGTTCAATTTCTTTCTCTGAGATGGGATTATTTAGGTATTCTATTTCTTCTGCTGTTAATCTGGGCAATTTTAATTTTGTAAATAATCATCCATATCACCTAGATTGCTATATTTATTGCCATATAATTGGGAAAAATAGTTTTTAATGATTGGCTTGATTTCCTCTTCATTAGAGGTGAGATCTCCTTTTTCATCTTTGACACTGATGATTTGGTTTTCTTCTTTCTTTTTTTAAATTAGATTGACCAGTACTTTATTAATTTTATTTGTTTTTTCAAAGTACCAGCTTCTAGTCTTATTTATTAATTCAATAGTTCTTTTATTTTCAATTTTATTGATTTCTCCTTTAATTTTTATAATCTCTAATTTGGTCTTTAACTGGGGATTTTTCATTTGTTCCCTTTCTAGTTTTTTGATTTGCATGCCCAGGTCATTGATCTTCGAATAGCAAATAATTTTAAGGACATCCATTGCTCATGATTAGGGCTTGCTAATATAATAAAAATGACCACATTGTTTAATTTAATTTATATATTTTGACATATACCAATCAAACTACAATGGGACACTTTTAGAGTCAGACAAAAAAAGCACAAATTCTTCGGTAAAAACAAAAGACCTAGAATTCAATAGCCTAAAAACTATTGCATTGTAATGATGACAAGGGAATGGAATAGGTTATGATGAAACTACTCATATAGAAGAAGATCTACAGAAGAAAAACTAAAGGCAGGAATAAACTACATTATTAATGCTGAGTGATAGGGTTAATAGTATGATTAAAATACTATGTGCAGAAAGAGAAAATGCTTTGCACACTTCCCTTCAAAGAAGAAGAAGAAGAATTAGGAGGAGGAGGAGAAAGAAGAGAAGGAAGAGGAGGACAAAGTAACTGGCCAGATTCTAGGTCATGCCCCTTCTTTTGTCAAGAAGTTCAGTACCTGAATCACAGACTTTCTTCTCCATCTTCTCCATCTCATCCTTGGATTCTTGAATATCCATCTTGATATCCCTTCAAACACAATGGTTTTCAGTTCTTAAAGCCTCTTCATCTCTTATCTACATTCTACCATGTTAATTATAGTTTTAGAATTGATGATCTCTCAAAACCTGCAATCTGTGGGTTCTCAAACTTAAAATTTTCTTCTTGACTACTACAAAAAGTGCTGTTATAAATATTTTGCTGAATATGGAGACATTATTTTTTCAAGGACCACTATGGTAGAATATCAAAGGGTAAGGATATTTAAACTAATTTATTTGCATAACTCCAAATTGATTTCCATATAGGCTATACCAATTCAATATCCCACCAAAAATCCACTGTAGCTGGGTCATGAGGTAGATAGAGAAATGGACCTTGATGCGGGAAGACCTAAATCCAGATTCAGCCAGAGACACTTACTAGCTGTGTGAACCCTAATGAATTCCATAACCTCTATTTACTCACCTATAAAGAAGGGATAAATAACACCTATCTCAGGGACTTGTTATGAAGATTAAATGAAATCAAAATTATAATGTATTTAGCATAGTGCTTGTCAAAAAGTAAGTACCATATTGTTGGTGGAGTTATGAATTGGTCCAATCATTCTGGAGGGCAATTTGGAACTATGCCCAAAGGGCTTTAAAAGACTGTCTGCCCTTGATCCAGCCATACCACTGCTGGGTTTGTACCCCAAAGAGATCATAAGGAAAAAGTCTTGAACAAAAGTATTTATAGCCATGTTCTTACTGGTAGCAAAAAATTGGAAAATGAGGGATTGTCCATCAGTTGGGGAATGGATGAATAAATTTAGTATATGTTGGTGATGGAATATTATTGTGCTGAAAGGAATAAAGAACTGGAGAAATGCCATGTGAACTGGAAATACTTCCAGAAATTGATGCATAGTGAAAAGAACAGAACCAGGAAAACGTTGTACACAGAGATTGATACATTATGGCACAATCAAATGTAATAGACTTTTCTACTACCAGCAATGCAATGACCCAGGGCATTCTGGAGGAACTTAGGACAAAGAATGCTATTCATATCCAAAGATCTATGGAAACAAAAATGCATTAGAAAAACATGTGATTGATCACGTAGTGTGACTGGGATATGATTGGGGTTTTGATGTTAAAGGATCACTCTATTGTAGATATGAATAACACAGAAATAGGTTTTAAACAATGATACATGTATAACCCAGTAGAACTGCTTGTCAAATTCAAGAGGGGAGAAGAAAGAGAGGGTCTGGGATCATGAATCATGTAACCATGGAAAAATATTTTAAATTAATAAAAGAAAATTTTAAATTTAAAAATTTAAAAAGTGTTAAGTGATATAAAAATGTTAGCTATTATTACTAGTTTGCTTTTTTCCTCATTCTTTCTAATTCTTTTCATTTTTTTCAATTTTTGGCAACATACACATATGCATGAGCATACTCCAAATGAATATTTAAACAAGAGATACCTACTATATTGAAGACACTATATTGGGTGTCATTGAAAAATACAAAGATGTCTAAGACATGGTATTTGTATCTGCTTGATTTACCTTACCTTGAACACTCACTCATTTTATCAATATTAAAAAATATATGAAAAGTTTATCTTTAAAAAAATATTTTTTTTCATGGAAGATGGATCACAGCAGAAATTAAAGCAGTTTTATCCCATTTCCACCATTTTACCTTAACTTCACTATGGACTAATTTATTTCTCTATGTGCTACAAAAATGTTCAACTAAGAATAATATATTATAGAGGCAATGAGTTCTAAATGAAAAACTTAAGCTAACAAATTCAGTTCTGGGACTTATACTTTTTTATTTATCAAACTAGTCAAATTTCCTTCATACTTTCTCCTAGTTAGGGAAAGGACATATCTTCCTCCTCTTTTTTTATTTCTTTTTTTGTATGTTGAACATATGGGGGAAAATCGGGCATGACACATTATTTTTACAGGCCCTAGTGACTGAGCCCATTGTAATGAAAGATGAAGTTTTTGAACATCTTCATTTTGATTAGATCAAAAACTAAAAAGAAATTAAACATATATGTATGTGCATATATGTGGAATTTACAAACATATCTCTTAGAACAAAGACACATTTGACAATTTCTAAACAGCTATTGCTCCTTCTTCACCCTCAAGATAGCAATCACTGAGTAGATACTGATCTTTGAATGTCTGTGATATTTTTCTGGCATTGAAGTATATAAATCAACTCTACTCCCATCCTCCCAAAAAGCCTGTCAATGAAGGGCTCTGACTATCGTAGAAATGA
Organism: Gracilinanus agilis; assembly: GCF_016433145.1. Taxonomy (NCBI): domain Eukaryota; kingdom Metazoa; phylum Chordata; class Mammalia; order Didelphimorphia; family Didelphidae; genus Gracilinanus; species Gracilinanus agilis. Next base: position 608,712,032 of record NC_058130.1, on the reverse strand, counting down.
TCCTGTATAGACAAAGAGCTTTATAGGCAGATTGCCACTCTTATCTCTTATCAGTTGCTATGTTTTATACCTGAGGAAATTTATTCAGTTCTCTTAGTTTTCAAAAATTATAGGAACATAAATTTAAAACTGGAATTGATCTTAGAATGTCCCTCTAGACCAGGATTGTTGAACTTTTTTTTTTTCCCAGCTTGCCCAGGGGGCAAATTCAAGCTGTCTGGGGATTGGGGGGATTACCCAAGAGAGTTGAAGCATAAAGTGCTTGCTTTGGGCAACTGGAAAGAGGGGTGGGGCATGCAAAAAATGTCTTTGGGCTCTGGGAAGAAGGGTACTGAATCAGTCTTTCTGGAGCAGTGTTCTGCCTGTGCAAGTGAGCCACAGCTTTGCCAAAGAGGCTCTAGAGTCACAGTTTTTTACATTTAAAAGAAAGAGGCCAAAATATGTGAAACTATTGAGTCTGAACTGCTGTCTGACATTGAATATATAACTCAAAAAACATTAATTGAGCAGTTTAGGGAAGAGATTTCACATTTAGCCACAATTGGGCCCCAAACCCTTGAGGACCTTATTATTTTAATAAAACATAGAAAGTACATAAAAGTGATAACAAACGAAATTCATAGTTTTCTAATCTTCCCTATAAAGATTCTTCTATGACTTACTTTAGATATCAGTAACTTTTGTCATAATCATATGGAAAATTGTTAAAAGTGTTTCCTTAAGCCTCAGTATTGCTAGAATTAATTGCCTTAGATATTTTAACATAATAGGATGTGAAGAATGAATCAAACACTCTTTTTCTATCAATCAGTGACTTAGTACCTTACCAGTCACTAAGTATGAGAATTCACAAGTCACTTAGTCACTTGCTAGAGTGGGTGACAACTCCAGAGGCCACTGTCCTCTGCCCCCCCCCACAACAGTGCTAGACAAATTGAAAGACTGATTGGATTCCATAAAGTGGGGAAGGGACAGGAAGTGATGTGGAAAAAGGACTATAAAAAGTCCTGAACTTCCTGTCCAAGGAACTTCTCTTTGAGGCTTCTCCTTTGGAGTTGTTCTTTGGAGGATGGCTCCTTGGGGCTTTTGGACTTTGATTTTGACTTGGAGCTTTGGCCCTTTCAGCTGGAGATTTTGGTTTTGAAACTTTGACTTTCATCTTTAGAACTTCTTAGAGTCTGAGACATTCTTGTTGGTTTCACTGCTGCCTTGGTGACCTTAGCTCACAAGGGTTTTTCTGCATTGGGACCTTGCCTAGATTCTGTCCAGCTTGCTGGTGAATGACTAGGATTTCTACGTGGAGATTGGAATTCTGTTGGGGAGAGAGCTTCATTTCACCGGATCAACATTTTGGGTAGGCTAGAGAGTCTCCATACCTTTTTCCTTTCCACATTTTTCCCTTTTAACTAATATTCCAATTAAACAAAATTGCTAAAAGCTGCTAATAGTTTTCCTGACTTAAAGGATAATAATTGGTAACCACTTTTTTATCTCTCTTATTTAGTCAAAATCCCATTTTAACCATTATAAGGATCATATCATGCTAAAAGAGAACACAGAGTCCACCTAGCCAGTTTTGCAGGTAAGGAAACTGAGCCCTGAGAAGTTGTGGGATTTGACTAATGCTGTGGAGCATTAGTCAAATTAAGGACTTTGGAAGTAAGTAAGCATTAGATATGGGTCTAAAACTCGGGCCTTTGACTGCAGAATCAATACTTTTTCCACTTTGCAACATTGCCAGTTTACTTTTTAGCCAATAAGCTAAAAAGATTCAGTTTTCAAGAATAAACAACAATTGGCAGGCTAAATTAAAGAATTTAGGTAGAAGTTATAAGACCATATGGGAAATGAGGCACAATTAGGAATCTTCATGCTCATGGAAATTGATATCTATGTACATTGAAAATATATAATAAACAGAGTGAACTTGTAATCTTAAAGAGGGAAATACTGCCTCATAGAGATTAGTGGGATGGATTTATGACTAAAATTCAGTAATTTAAAAAATTCTACCATATTCAAAAGGACCATATCCAATAGGAGAAGTAGTAGGATAATGTTTTAAATCAAGAAAATGTTGTATGTGGAAATTTGCAAACAATAAGGGAGATGGCATAGTATACAGCATCAAAGAAAGGGTATTTTATGTATAATTTCTTTAGGTGCACATAGAAATAATTGAAAAAGTGCAAAGCAAACAGAGAAGTTAATTTATACTTGATAAATAGCACAGTGGATAGAAGGCTAGACCTTAAGCCAGGAAGACTCCTTTTCCTCAATTCAAATCTGTCTTCAGACTTATTTACTGTTCAAATGTGAACAAATCACTTAACCTTGTTTGCCTCAGTTTCTTCATCTATAAAATAAGCTAGAGAATTAAATGGCAAAATGCTCCAGTATCTTTGGAGAGAAAATCCCAAGTGGGATAATGAAGAGTTGGACACAACTGAAAAACTGAATAATAACAATTCTAAATAAGATTTAGCATTGTGTACTGGAAAGTGTATTGCCAAACTTGATGTTCAAAAGAAATCCCTTTTTGCTTCTTAGATTCTATGATTCTGTGATCTGCTTAAATTCTTGGGTCAGGAACATATTAGCTGAGGAAAACTGTAGAATTCACCTAACCAACATAAACCTCAATTTCCTCATTCATAAGACAGAGATGATAGCATTGGGCATTGCCTACAGGATGGAGAATGTCATGAATATTAAATGAGATAATGGTTACAAACTTCTTTGTGACTATAACTATTTAGATGTTATCATTCAGATGTTTCAATGTTGTGCAACAATTTACAACATCATTTGGGGTTTTCTAGGCAAAGATACTGGAGTAGTTTGCCATTTCTTTCTCCAACTCATTTATAAAGGAGGAAATTGAGGTGAACAGGGTTCAATGACTTGCACATGGTCATACATCTACTAAGCATCTGAGACCAGATTCGAACTCAGAAAGACGAGTCTTCCTGAACCTAGCACTCTATCCACTGTACCATCTTTTATATTGATAACTATTGTAAAACAGTAATAGAAATGTGATGGGCTTGCAGATGGTGGTTAATTGGAGTAACTGTTTACAGTTTAGCAGATATTTCCCAAGTACCTTTAAGTAGGAACAAGTGACCGATTGACATGAATAATTTCATTGACATGAAAAATTAAAATCACCCATAAAGGGAAAAAATAAAAGACATGAAACAATATATCATTCTAAAAATGAATTATTTTAACCAGAGAAACAGAGAAGTGATAATCCTTTCTGAGGAGCTCTGGGATGCTGTGTTCCTTACTTGTTAAAGGCTGGTCCCACACATTACTACCTTTCTAAGCAATATAATATAAAATCTGCTTAAGATGTTGATTATTATTAATATTTGTGGTAAAATGTCCCGGACTAATAATAGTGGGAGTGAGGTGGTGACTTAAGAAGTTGATACACACATATACACACATCAAATTATCCCATCTATGGTTTCATAGTGATTTACTATTATGACACATGGAAAAAATGAGGTCTGTAGTCTCCCCTTTACAATGGTTTCGAGGTAAAGAGAACTTCAAAAATCCAGAGAGAGCAGTGATAGCATGAACTCTGTAGAGTACTTGGGATACCCAATGGGGAAAAAAATCAGGGTTACAGGATTCAGGATTCATGTTACACTTCATGGTACTGAAGAATTTAATAATAATAACAACAGTAACATCATTAAAGTTAGGCTTTAGTTTTTCTATTAATACTTTTTGCTTTGGGTTATTAAAAGCATTACAATTCTTGGACATATGCTGACATACAGAAAATAACCTCTTGGAAAGTGTTGGGTTCATCATATTTAAGAATTAATACTTCAGGTCATGTTAATCAGTTTCTGAAATATGTAGTTTTCAGAAAGCACTTCAGGGAAAAAATTGTGGGCATGACAAATGATGAAAAGAATATGAACTATATTATACACATACACACATATGAATTTGAACATTACCAAAGTACTTTACCATCTTAAGTATTTAGGAAGTCTTAAATAAAAAATAAATTTTCTGTTTCGCTGAAATTGGGCATCTTTTTTTTAAGCATAAAACTTCAAATGTATTAATTTTGTAGCTATATTTTAAAATGAGTGCCAGTGCTGCCTAGATGACTATATGATAAGTGTCTTGAAACTTCAAGAAAAGGCACTAAATTTTTCACAGTATTTGTGTTTCATTTTCAGTGTAATAAAAATATGCCACCTTTTTAATAATGAATAATAGATTCTCAGTTTGATTTACATGCATGGATTAAATGTCATGTTTGAAAAGTTGCTATTTTATTCATATTGGATTTCCCTCCAGTAAAACAAAATGGCACCCAGCTTCTACTATAATAATGATACCTTGCCACATTGATGTATAAAGTTTAACTGGCTCCGATATGTTTTGTTTTGTTTTTTTAATATTCTACAAATCCAGGAAGAAGCTGGTCTGCAAGAAGGAGCCCCATTGAAGTTCAAAAGATATAGCAGACATCTTAACCTCTTGGTACTTCCAAGGGGACAACATGTGTTAAGAATTTAGCAGATACCTCTCATGTACTGTGTGTTTGTCAACAGCATAGAAAACAGACTACTACTCTAAAATTGATCTACCATATATCTATGATTCTAAGCCACTGAGTTTAACTCAAGAAGAAATCTTTATTACTATAATACTATTATTCTTTCCCTTGATAAGAAATGTACAGATTAACCACCCATCCTTTGCACAGTAAGTCTATTTAGGAAGTCAAACACTTCCTTGAAAAATAAAATGAATAATTTCTCATTTTATACCCAACTTTGAAAATGGACAGAAATAATGAGACAAACATAGTTTTTATTATTTTTACCAATATAAAATAGATGAGTCTGGTATAAATTTGTTCTTTTGGGAAAATGTTATATTAATTCAACTGTACAAGTTATTATTCATGGACTGTTACAAATATGAATATGTAAAATGAACAGGTACTAATTCATATGTTCTTGGTAAAGTCCATTGCCTTATCCAATGGATGAGTTAGATATTTTCTAGTGATATAAGAAATATTTTAAAATGCCATCCTCTGAATTGATGCCCAATCATGATCAATGTCAAAGAGCTTAATCTAGCCAAGAACCCTCATGGAATAGGCCATATTACCAAAATAATAATTGTTCCTTAGTTCCTCTGTATGCTTTATCTCTTCTCCTTCATTACTTAGGTTTCTTGATCCCTAACAATAAAGTGTTTATATTTGTTAAACTTATTTAAAGCACTTTCATAATGAGAAACATAAATTACCAAACTTAGTTTTGGAAATAAGACAAAGAAGAAGAAGATGAACAAGGAGGAGAAGGAGGAGGAGGAGGAGGAGGTGGAGGAGGAAGAGAAGAAAGAAGAAGGAGGAAGAGGAGGTGGTGGAGGAGGAAGAGGAGAAGAAAGAAGAAGGAGGAAGAGGAGGAGGTGGAGGAGGAAGAGGAGAAGAAAGAAGGAGAGGAGGAGGAGGAGGAGGTGGAGGAGGAGGAGGAAGAAGAGGAGGAGGAGGAAGAGGAGGAGAAAGAAGAAGAAAAAAGAAGAAGATGACAGACAAAAAAGGCTCAGTTACTACATTCAAATCTAAGGTTCTCCTCCAATACCCTGGAAAGGACAATTCTGTACAAGGCAAACACGCATTTTCTCAGCCATACCAATCTATGGACATGTCTGCTCTGCTGTCCAAGAGTATCTTTGGGGGTAGTTTGGGGAGAGTAGCTCAGGTTTCAGGAGAAAAAGGTGTGTTTTTTCCCTCTCATCCCCCTGGCAGGGTACATAGTGGTGGTCTTCCATGCTGAAGGAAGACAGAGCTCCAGATTTTATTCTTTCTTCAGAGTTTTTAAATGAGAAAATTGTTCTCAGAATAAGACATTAGATAGCCCACAAAGAGTTATGAAAAATAATGAATGCCACATTTTTATATTGTGTCTCTTTTCTCCTTCATATTTTATAACTGTCCAATAATCAAGCAAATACTTGTTAAATATTAAGCACTTAAGTACTAGATCCTTTGTAGGCAAACAACTGCTTTCTCATGACTCCTGAATATTATACTTGTGAAGTTAATTTTTTGAACTCAGGTGTATGACTTTAAGTTTATTCCTATTCAATTGTATCTTATTCAACTCCTTCAATTATTCTAGCCAATCAATACCTTTGGGATTAAAGGTGTCTTGTCTTCATGATGACCCCAAGCATGAGATGTTCTCTCTTAATGATTTCTGCCTATTCAACCCTACCCCTTTCTTCAAGGCTCAACTCCTCTCTGTTGTTCCCTAGTTGAAAATGATTCTCCAATCCCATTTTGTTCACAACTCTCAACACCTGTTTTTGTGTAATTGTTTAAGTCATATCTGACACTTGGTGACTCCATTTAGGATTTTCTTAGCAGAAATAGTGGAGTGGTTTGCCATGCCTTTTTCCAGCTCATTTTACAGATATGGAAAGTGAAGTAAACAGGGATTAGTGACTTGTCTAGCTAAAAAGTGACTGAGGACAAATTTGAGCCTAGGACTTCCTGACTCCAGACCTCATACTCTATCTACTGTGTCACCTAGCTGCCTCATGCACGTACCGTGCTTTATTTTGTTTGATAGTAGTTTGTGCATGTCTTCTTAACCTAATTGCTTCCAAGTTCCTGGAGGATAAGGACACTAACTTAATTATCATTTTTATTTCCCTTAGTACCTCATGCAGTGCTTTTCATGTAGTAGAAATATAAGAAAGCTTATTAAAAAATAAGATCATGAATGTGAATATACTCTATTATAAGTAAAGTGCTTTTCAAATGTAAAATTTTATTATTACTTGTACCCTTTGACCCCTCTTGCCAGTCTGAAAACCTATCTTGCAAACATGCTGCCCAGAACCTATTTGTTAGGTCCTGATCTCTGAAAAACTGCTTGGTATTTCCTTTGTAGATTTGTATAGCTATTCTTTAGGAACACTAAATATTTTATCTTTTCCAGAGGTCACTGTTATCTTCTCTAAGAAGCTTCATTATCTGAAGTTTCCAGACCTAACTTTATACTTAAGCAAGAGAGCATTAGTGCTCAGCATAGTGCCTTGCACATAGTAGACACTTAATAAGTATTTATTTATTGATTGATTTCTTTTTTCCGTAATATCCTGTTTCAAGATAAATAGTATAGCAAGTCAGCCCTAGAACCAAGATGACCTATGTCACATATCCTGACTGGCTGTGCCCAAGGAAATACTCAGAATTTGAGCTTTAGAAAATGTGCATCAATATAAGTAGTTTTCTACACCAATTACTTCTTTGATCTAATCTCTATCCTTATCCAATTCTGGGCCAAAATTATATTATACATAAATTGTCTCCTTGAATACTTATGCTAACTCATCTCCCCCAACGAAGATCACTAACCTCAGCTAATTATACTGACCAACAGATGTGAGTGGCCAGACAAGTCCTTCCCCTCTTCTCTATTTTCTTTTCACTAGTCAATGAAGAATAAGCCAAAGCTTTATTAAAAAATATGAGGTGAAAATTATAGAGTTGTGAAATAGAGGTTTTTAGGTCAGGGTCAAGAAGAGCTCTGTCTTTATTTGAACAACTCAGATTTTTGGGGGGTGGGATACACTAACTGAGTTTATTGTGTGTTGTTCACCTTAGCCACTCCAAGTTCAATGTCAGCTTTTTTGTTATTCGTTTGTGATGGAAGCATTTGTGCCTGTGTCATCTCAGGACCCAAATTTCATCCCTTCCTTAGGAGATAGATTTCTCAAGGCTATATATACATAAATACATGGTGATATTATACAAAGAAACCCTGAATTATATCTGGTGCATAGCTAGGCCATATAAATCTTTCTGACCTGGATCCCTTCCAGTCTGAGTATTAGAAAGCTCCATCCTTTCAAGAGTAATACAGGAACTCTTGGATCATGCACACTTTCTGACTATCTACCAGCAATTTCAGAGACTAGACAATATACCATAGATTTTCATGGGTCTTCTGGTATAAGATCCTAGTGGATCTTAATGGTCTCTGAAAGTTCCAAATAAAAGTTCATCAAATCTTGTTGTTGAGCCATGTCTGATTTTTTATGATCCCTGGGAAAATAACTACCCATTGGACATTTTTGACTAGGATAATGGAGTTATCTGTTATTTCCTTCTTCAGTGGATTCAATGGATCCTTTAGTCAGGCAATTAGAGGTTAAGTGACTTGCCCAGGGTCACATAGCTAGGAAGTGTCTGAGGCCAGATTTGAATTGAGGTTTTCCTGACTCCAGGTCCAACACTCTATCCCCTGAGCCACTTAGCTGCTTCATCCATCAAACTTATACTTTGATTAATTGAGAGTAGTTTATTTAGGAAACAGAATGATACAGTAGAACAAATGTTGTGTGTGGCATCACAGAAGCTAGAATCAAGTCCTCATTTTACTACTTATACTATATCAGAGGTATTAAAAACCTAACCCACTAAACCACTGCAGGCAAATCAGATGAAAATGTAATTGGGAAATATTTAACAAAATAAAAATACAAGAGAACATAAATCTTAATAGATGATTTTGTGTAATTGGAATCTGAAACCCAGAAGTACAATTCCTAGTACTCCGCTCTCCTTCTCATGTTACGTGCTGATGTAGGCAGGATATAAATTTTGTGTAGCCCCACCTCTCACTCTCTCTTCTTGTGATCACAGGCAGCTATGGACACAGGCTTTTTGAGAGCCAGGAAAACTTACTCATATAGATTTACTTTTGTTAGATAATTAGGTTTTTATACTTCTATTTCATTTTTATTCCTTCTACTTCAAGTGATTATGAATAAACTTTATAAAATTAATACTTGGAGTGTTGGACATTAATTTAAATCCTATATTTTGGCAACCATGAAGTTATCCACAAAAGAGCCATTATACAATGCCAAGAAGCACAAGGTCAAGGGGACCAATCAATCCCAGTGGGATTGATGAGAATCTGTGCCAAAACAGAGGACTTGTTTTGAGGTTCATGGAAATTGCTGTTTGACAACATCTGATGCAGGATTTCCCCATGCCGTACCTCAGTCTAGTGGCCATACTGGCTCCCCTACCCCTGAGGACAAAGGCAAAATCAGACCAGGGAATGCTATCTCCCATCTGCTACAAAATCTAATCCCTTTTCTGTCTTTCATAAGTGTGGTAATTTTCTGTAGTACTGGCTGCTGACTGGGTAAGTACATATTGCTACAATGGTCCTACAGGCTTGTGGGATAATAATCACTTTATTAGGCCCTAATTCTAGGACCTGTTATAGGCTTATTCTTGCTTACTCAGAATTTTTATATACTATTTAATTTTGATATTTTTCATATATATGTGTGTGTGTGTTTGTGTATGTGTTTTACTTCCTTTTAACAATTGATTTACATACCTCATAACTCAGCTATGTATCTCAGGGTGATTCATGTGTTGGTCAACACACTCCTCAGGAGGGATTGTATAATTGTCATATAATTCTACATTTATAAAATTTTTATTTTTTGAGAGTAATTTTAGGATAAGAAACTTGCTACCTCCCCTAATCAAGAAAGTAAACTGTTTGGAGAAGGTGCCATGGAGATACCTACAGAAACCTCACACTGCACCAAAAGATCCGGAATGAACTTTGGGATGTAGTAAAATTGAACTATTGGGTGTTGAATGCATTTATTTTGAATATACATTCATATGCCAAAGGGGACTGCTCCCTAACTGGTTTTTTTGCCAATGCTCCTAGCAATCATTGGTTTTGTTCTCTTTCTCTTTTATTTCCTTTTTATCCCCAAATTATTGTAATTTCCTCTTAATAAATACAATATTGTATGTACCTCTAGTTGAAAATCTTTAGAAATGTAAATTGATTATGTGTACTGATTCCATGGGGAAAGTAGGCATATAAATCTCGGAGATTTGTACATGTTCCTTTTCTATGGGAATCACAGGGGGGATTGTGTAATTGGAATCTGAAGCCCAGAAATACAATTCCCAGCATCCCACTCTCCTTCTCATGGTATGTGCTGATGAAGGCAGGATATAAATTTTGTGTAGCCCCACCTCTCACTCTCTCCTCTTATGATCACAGGCAGCTGTGGACACAGGCTTTTTGAGAACCAGGAGAACTTACTCACATGGGTTTACTTTTGTTAAAAAATTAGATTTTTATATTTCTACTTCGTTTTTATTCCTTCTACCTCAAGTGATTATTAATAAATGTTATAAAATTTGTACTTGGAGTGTTGGACATTAATTTAAAACCTATAATTGTCAAAGTCAATATGTACTGGCAGAGATCCTTACATGCAGATCAGTGATTCCCGTTTGTTTGAGTTTGACACCACTGCTCTATATAATCTTAAGCAAAGTATTTAATTCTTGTGGTCTTCAGTTCCTTCACCTGTAAAATGAAGGAACTAGATCTCATGGGTTCTAAATTCTTTTCCTAGCTCTAATTTTATGGTTCTATGACACCCTATACTCTTTTATGCCAGATTCCTTTATGCCAATAGCCCCACTTGTTTTTCCATCTCTAAGAGTTCTACATTTGATGTGTGAGGGCACTTGGTTTTCCATTGGTAGGCAGCTTTGTCAGGAACCAGTAGAGATTTCAAATCTATTCACCTATCTTACCTTCTCTAAGTCCTCAGCAATTATAAGTATAATGATAAGTAGAACAGCCTTGAGGAAGTGAAGGGAATACATTCCATGCTTTTAAAATAATGTGTTCTAAATGGTTTCACACAGCAAATTGTTAAAGCAAAACCCATTGGTGAACATTTGGGAGAACAAATAATCTGGAAGGTGAGAGATAAACTTAGAACTAATGTCCTAAAATCAGATTGTTCTGTCATATCCTTACAGGATGGAATGATATGAGGTAGTGAATAGGGCTTTGGGCTTTAAGTCAGAAAAACTTGGGTTCACATCTCCACCTTTCCCCCTTACTGTCTATATGCTCATAGGTAAATTGCATGACATCTTTGGGTTTTAGGTTCCTTGTCTATAAAAAAGAGATAATGACTATTTTAGCACCCACCTTATAGGGTTGTTATGAAGCTTAAATGTACTTTGCAAACTTTAAAGTTCTATATTAACATAAGTGACGATTGTTGCACTCACTACATTTTTGTCTCTAAAAATGGGAAGCAGGCTGAAATCCACTGACTAAAATGCCAGTACAAGTTAAGAATCTTGCAGGACTCCTTTGCATGCAGGGCAGTCCCAGGCAATGGGATCATTTTGCTTCACTGCTGGAGGTTTAGGCATATTGCCAAATTTGGTTGGGTACCTTCCAAGATTTCAAGTCACAGAAAGATTCTAAGGAGTGGACACTTCCTCAAGTGGACACTAAGTAGTGTGTGCAGGAGCCAGCTCGAACCAGCTCAGGAGAACTAATTGCTAAATTTCAAGGCGAATACTTATTCCTTGGCAACACATCCATGTGTGCTTAATTTATTGTTTTTTTGATTGTCTAGACTCTAGACTTAATGAAAGGATTGAGAAAATGTTAATAATACAGATTAAACTTAAAAGAAAAGAGAACAGAGGAGAGGAGAGGAGAGGAGAGGAGAGGAGAGGAGAGGAGAGGAGAGGAGAGGAGAGGAGAGGAGAGGAGAGGAGAGGAGAGGAGAGGAGAGGAGAGGAGAGGAGAGGAGAGGAGAGGAGAGGAGAGGAGAGGAGAGGAGAGGAGAGGAGAGGAGAGGAGAGGAGAGGAGAGGAGAGGAGAGGAGAGGAGAGGAGAGGAGAGGAGAGGAGAGGAGAGGAGAGGAGAGGAGAGGAGAGGAGAGGAGAGGAGAGGAGAGGAGAGGAGAGGAGAGGAGAGGAGAGGAGAGGAGAGGAGAGGAGAGGAGAGGAGAGGAGAGGAGAGGAGAGGAGAGGAGAGGAGAGGAGAGGAGAGGAGAGGAGAGGAGAGGAGAGGAGAGGAGAGGAGAGGAGAGGAGAGGAGAGGAGAGGAGAGGAGAGGAGAGGAGAGGAGAGGAGAGGAGAGGAGAGGAGAGGAGAGGAGAGGAGAGGAGAGGAGAGGAGAGGAGAGGAGAGGAGAGGAGAGGAGAGGAGAGGAGAGGAGAGGAGAGGAGAGGAGAGGAGAGGAGAGGAGAGGAGAGGAGAGGAGAGGAGAGGAGAGGAGAGGAGAGGAGAGGAGAGGAGAGGAGAGGAGAGGAGAGGAGAGGAGAGGAGAGGAGAGGAGAGGAGAGGAGAGGAGAGGAGAGGAGAGGAGAGGAGAGGAGAGGAGAGGAGAGGAGAGGAGAGGAGAGGAGAGGAGAGGAGAGGAGAGGAGAGGAGAGGAGAGGAGAGGAGAGGAGAGGAGAGGAGAGGAGAGGAGAGGAGAGGAGAGGAGAGGAGAGGAGAGGAGAGGAGAGGAGAGGAGAGGAGAGGAGAGGAGAGGAGAGGAGAGGAGAGGAGAGGAGAGGAGAGGAGAGGAGAGGAGAGGAGAGGAGAGGAGAGGAGAGGAGAGGAGAGGAGAGGAGAGGAGAGGAGAGGAGAGGAGAGGAGAGGAGAGGAGAGGAGAGGAGAGGAGAGGAGAGGAGAGGAGAGGAGAGGAGAGGAGAGGAGAGGAGAGGAGAGGAGAGGAGAGGAGAGGAGAGGAGAGGAGAGGAGAGGAGAGGAGAGGAGAGGAGAGGAGAGGAGAGGAGAGGAGAGGAGAGGAGAGGAGAGGAGAGGAGAGGAGAGGAGAGGAGAGGAGAGGAGAGGAGAGGAGAGGAGAGGAGAGGAGAGGAGAGGAGAGGAGAGGAGAGGAGAGGAGAGGAGAGGAGAGGAGAGGAGAGGAGAGGAGAGGAGAGGAGAGGAGAGGAGAGGAGAGGAGAGGAGAGGAGAGGAGAGGAGAGGAGAGGAGAGGAGAGGAGAGGAGAGGAGAGGAGAGGAGAGGAGAGGAGAGGAGAGGAGAGGAGAGGAGAGGAGAGGAGAGGAGAGGAGAGGAGAGGAGAGGAGAGGAGAGGAGAGGAGAGGAGAGGAGAGGAGAGGAGAGGAGAGGAGAGGAGAGGAGAGGAGAGGAGAGGAGAGGAGAGGAGAGGAGAGGAGAGGAGAGGAGAGGAGAGGAGAGGAGAGGAGAGGAGAGGAGAGGAGAGGAGAGGAGAGGAGAGGAGAGGAGAGGAGAGGAGAGGAGAGGAGAGGAGAGGAGAGGAGAGGAAATATCCAGGTCCTTGGCATTTATCAGTTTTTTTCTTTTACCAATCTACTCAATAATGTCACAATGATTGTAGTCATAGGCTGACACAAAGTATGTAAGTCCAAGGATCAATAACAATAGTAATGGGGCTGAAGTGAAGGTCAAAAAGGGTGAGAATGTTGTTCAAAAATCATAAATAAGGAAATACTATGAGATAAATAGATGAAAGTCAACATCAATTTGGTTTGAACTCAGAAAAGCAGATAACTGGAAAGAGATACACTAAGCTTATACTACAAATTTAGCATGAGTCGCTGTCTAGGCAGCTCCTGATTCAATGCTGTCTTTTATCAAAATGTCCTGTAGTTCTAATGGGATAGAGTGTAAGGCTTGAGGAATTGACTTAACTTGAATGAATGAATGAATGAATGAATGAATGAAAAGACATTTATTAAGCAATTACTATGTACAAAGCACTCTGCTAAGTGCTAGGAATACAGAGAGAAAGACTCCCTGCCTTTAAGGAGCTCATAATAATAGCAAGAGACAGCACATATAAGAGGTTTCAGCTGTAAGCTGGATAGAAAGGTCCTATGATTCTTGTGGTGCAGTGGAAAAGTACATGGTAATGCATCTTCTCTAATAACACTTCCATTGACAAAGCTAGATCTCTTTCTGATGCCAAACCATTTGAAAGTGCCAAGTGGGAATAATTTTCTTTTCTTGGTGTTCAATAGCTATGTTAAAGTGATGGTAACTTCACTTCAGCAGTTGCAGAGGAAGTTGACAAGTTGCATGCCCACAAGAATTTATTCCCTTCTATTCCAGTTCCAGGATAGAAATCATTGAGAGTATGAGGGAGATGGGCAAGAATTGGGGTTTCTGGGTTCTCGGGCAAAGCTGATAATTGGTGTCAACTATTGCTTTTGTAATGGTGGGAATTAAAGGGTCCTTCTTTACAGTGGTAACTATGGAGGCCCATAAGTAAGTAAGTAAGGCCCATAAGTAAGACCATTAGTCTGGGAGACACAGCTGTTCCCAGAATTTTCCATTAATTCTCTAGACTTGTAATGTTATCCTAATATGTCAGCCATTCTGATGAACTAGAAGCAAAATCTAGTACCCTAACCAGTTCCACTAAATTTCTTCACACTGACTCCTCTCTAAATTCTGGGTTCCAATTCAGCTGCTAACTTTTGACCTACATACAAACATTTATATTCACAATTGGTCTTTTTTCATCCTGTAGATAGAGGTCCTTGTCCTTTAAGTTAGGATTAGAGGGGTGCGGGGGGGGGGGTTGGGATCTAAAATAGTACCATGGAGAAATCTGATACCTAGGTAAGTAGACAAAGTATAGGAATGGCAGTCCAAAGTGGGAGTAAACAGATTAACTGTACTAAATAGCAAATCAGAGTCTAAGTGGGTAAATATGAAGAAGCAGGCATATATGTAGTTCAATTCAATTCAACAAACCTATGTGCAAGGTGTTGAACTAGTTATTTGGGACACAAAGATGGTATCATACACAGCAAAGATAATCCCTGCCTTCTAAAACATTATGTTCTATGTGATGATATGAGACCAGAAAAATATTTACCCAATCATTTGAAGAAAGAGAGAATTTTAACAAACATGTGAATCAGTAAAGATAGTGGTACATGAAGTAGATCTTGACAAAAACAAATGATTCTAAAAATAGAAGGGAGAACAGAGCTCATTTCAAGTATGGGGAAAGATTTTATAAAAGGGTACTGAGATAAGATTAGAAATGCTGAGTTCAGGAAATTGCTATTTCACTAATCTAAAATGGAAAATGCATATTAAGAAATACGTAGGTCCTAGAGAATCCAGGCTTAAGAAGGCTTTAAATACCAAGCTACATATGTTCAGCAAGGTGTCAAGATGGTGGTTTTCTGTAAATTGTTCCAAATAAAAACCTCTAGGGAAGGAATAGCCTGTCATAAGTAAAACTAAATAGAAAAGAGAAAATATGTGACAAAGTAAAACCTTCAAGAAATAATTTTGGAAATCTTTAGTATTTAGTTTCACTCAGCATCTACACATCCCAGCCTACATCAAGTGCTAAGCAAAAGTGACAGAACAACTTCTAAAGTTTCAGTGCTCATATGTGGAATTCCTTAGCTAATGTACTCCCAATCAAGGCACTGCCTCTTTTGTGCCTCTTCCACCCAAATGCCAAAAGGCATACAATGGAAAAGGAAAGCTTCTGGAAGAGAAGAGAAGGTCCAAAAGGACAGGTTGGATCACAAAGTAAGAGTAGATGAGAACAGAAAAAGCACTGAAGCCCAAAGAGAAAGGGGCCTGCAATCCAAGTTAGCTAAACTTCTTGTTTAGGTGTTTACTCTGAGAATGGATATGGCCAAACCTCCACATCCTTTACTGGGAGGAGGTTGATGATTATCAGCTGGAGAGTTTGTGCCACACTGGTAGAGGGAAGAGCCAAAGACTAAGTGAAGAAACCAAAGATGAGATTTGGAATATAGTCACAAAAAACAAACAAAGGAGAAAGCCCCAAACCCCAAATGAGAGAGTCTGAGTAAAACCTTTTCTCAACAGAAGTTAAAACAACATAGATGCTTATGAAAACTAAAGGAAAATAAGCAACAACTCAGAGCTTCCAGAACAAAATGAATAAGCAGTACATGAGGGAAAATGAACCAAAATTACCTGATGAAAAAGAGGATCCTGAAAAAGCCCTCGATGTTTTGGAACAACAGCAAAACATTCCAAAAGTGTTGAAAGGATAAATAAATCTTTTTTTTTTTAATTGAAGGAATAAAAGTCTCAATTGGTCATTTTCAAAGATGAACAATGGGGTACAGAAGATATAAGGAAACAAAATTATCCCTACTTAGAGGAAATATGATAATTTACTAAGCAAATTCCAGTGTATAAGCGAAGCAACTGAGATGGTAACTTATAAAGTACTAGGAAACAAAATGAATCTATAATAATTGTCATGATTTGTAAATCACAAAAAAATTTGTAAATCTAGGAGGAAATACTAGAAAACATGGAATCTATTTAAATAACTAAAAAATGAATAAAATATCAGGGAGTCAACCTGAAAAAGATACACTAGACATATTAATATAATTGCAAAACTCTAGAAAGAAATAAAGTTTTATTTAAAAAATTGGGGAGGGCAAATATATGCATGTGGTCAGGCAATGACCAATTGAAAAAGAATACTACCTAAACTCATTAAAGACTTACCTCTGTTCCACCAAGGAGCTACATTAAAGAGATAGACACAATAACAACAAAATACATTTGAAAGAATAAAAGATCAAGAGCCTTAAGGAAAATCATTTTTTAAAATAAGAAATGAAGAGGTCATGGTCCTTCAAAATTTCTAATTACATTAAAACTAGTTATAATCAAAACTATTCGAGAATGCTAAAAAAATACTAAAGTAGATCAATGTAATAGTCTATATAGGAAAAAACCCTAAACCAATCAAATTCCATAAATGAGACCTGATAAAGATACCCCAGAGTCTTATTGTTAGATATATCAGCCAAAGAAATTGGAGAGAAAAGTCCACATGTACCTACATAACTATATATAAAAATCTAAAAAAACCCAAACAAATATGAAGTAAAAATAATTTAAGGTGAAACACTAGTATGTAGAGGGGATAAGTAAGGTCTTATTTTGAAAGGGACACAGATGAAACTAGGAATTTTAATTAGCAGAGTTGAGGAGAGAGTCCATTCCAGGCATGAAGAGAAGTGTATGAAAGAGGCTATAGATGAAAGATGGAATGCTATTTGTGTGAAACAGCCAGGAGGCTGTTTGACTAAACCATAGATTGAATCAAGGGGAAATTATGTATTAGATTGGATTGGTAGGTGCTAATGGGTCAAAAGCATTTAAAATGATACTTTAAGGACAACACTTACCTTTGGAATGCCCAAGGAAACATTTGTTTCCCTATTCCTTTGATTTTTCCCTATTCCTTTGATTTCAAGAAGCTCTAACTAATAAAAGATTGATAGTTTATTGACCTCTAACACCTCCACCCTCTCTTTTCCTTTCCTCACCTAATTCTTCCTGAGGAAAAGGACTCCAAATTCTTCTCTACTCCATTGTCATCAAATAAGTATATAACCTTTCTTTTAGTTTCATCAGAGATTTTAATAATCATTAAATTTACAAAAAACATATATCAAGGAAACTTGATGGCATTGCCAGCCCTTTCATCGTTCCTATCACAATCCTCTCTTCTTCCTCCAACTCTGCCTGCTTCCTCCCAAACAAAACACCAATTGAAACAATTGAAGATTTGAGAGATTTGATGAAAAGTGGTTGAAAAAGTTTAAGGATACTTGACTGAAGAGCTCCATCTGTTCTCTCAAGGTGACCTTTTGAAGATCAAAAGAGAATTACTCATTTAGATAGTTATGAAGGAGAGTTTCATTTGTAATTTTTGTCAGATTATGGCTGTCATCTTCTCATTCCAGTAAACAAAATACTTACAATACTTACAAAAAAAGCTTACAATCTTACTCAAACTTTTTAAATGCTTCATATCAGTAGATTGCCCCAAATGTCTGAGAATAGTGACTTTCAGAAAGCATTTTCAAATTTAGCCTTCTGGGACAATAGAAAACCAAAAATATCTTGCAAGTGACTTCAACTCCTCACATAACTCAAGGAAGTTGCCATATTTCCATAGAGCCATCAATGCTGTTCTAGATATTGTATGTTTATACTTGACTATGTTCATGTATTCTCTGTGTCTCTGTGTGTATCAATACATAAAAGAGACATATTTTATGCATATACATGTTTCTTTGTGTAAAATATGGACACATCCATGATAGGTTTTGTATCTAATAATTTAGTTTAAAATGGTATATGAAGAAAATTTCATATGGCCTTGAATTTTTACTATTGGGTAGTCTTTATGAGTTGATCTATCAAAAAGAAAAGGAAAAATGCATTACTGGATCATGACCTTTATAAGAGAAAGACTTTCCATATTGATCTGGCTAGTCTTCAGATGACAGGCATGTAGTCATTACCATCCTTATTTCCTCCTCCACTTTGGATATACTTCAGAATGCATGATAATGTGAATAGAATGCATGGGCATGGAATCTGGAAGACCCAAGTACAAATTATGGCCCCAGACATTTGCTAGCATTATGTGATTCTTGATAAATCGCTTAATCTGTTTGGTCCTATTTTCTCATCTGTAAAGTGGGGAACATAGTAGCACCTACCTCCCAAGGTTATTGGGGGAATCAAATGAGATAATAATTGTAAAGTGCTTAGTATAGTACTTGGTATATATATATGGTATATGGTATACCATATAAATGGTAGTCTTTTTCATGTTCTGAACAAAATATGACATATCTGCTCTGACCTAGATAAAAATATACAACATGATCCACTAAGATTATGAAGTCTTTTTCTTTTTTAAAAAAATTTAAATCTTTCTAGTAACTCATTACTAATTTTTAATCCAAGTTTTGGACTTTGGGACTTTGTCTAACAAAGTCCAATTACCAAAATTGACATTGGCTTCATGGTTATTCCATTAACAAGTTACTCTGCCTCTCTGTTTCAGGCATTCTCTTTGGCTGTCCTCTCACCATTTGGAACATTCTCCCTTTTCTACTCCAACTTCTGCCCTCTCTAGATTCTTCTGAATACCACTTTCTATAGGAAGCCTTCATCATCTTTTCTTAATCCCAGAGTCTTATCTCCATTAATTATTTCCTATTTATCCTATAGAGCTTGTATTGTATATATTTATGTGGATGTTATTTCCCCATTAAATAGTAAGTAACTTGAGGGACTTTATTCTGCCTCTTTTTGTATCTCCCATATTTAGCACAATGACTGTGTGACACAGAATGTGTACACAGCTTAATAAATATTGATTGATTATTTGATTGATATTGTATACAGAATTCATCTGATTGAGTCTTGTGTAAGGAAATGTGGGTGTCTAAAATACAGAGATGAATACAGAGCTTATAGAAACTATTTGGAAATCAATTCTGACACCAAATATTTTAGTTTTCCTCTGATGATCATGTCTCTATGACTTTAAATCACTGCTAAAAATGTTGAGTAGAATAGGGTCATTGAGGTATTTTTAGAGCACAGGATCTTTAAGTAGATGAAATAACATAATTTCAAAAACTCAGAGTTAGAAGGAGCCTCATCTGTTATCAAGTTTAACCTGTAATGTTATTTGGCATTGCAATATGGAAAGCAGAATGATTGACAGTTAGCAGTTTGGAACTTAGAATGAACTGAGCTTGGCATGTGTCAGCAAGAGCAAAAGTCAGTTACTGGGAGGGTATAAAAAAGCAGGATTTTGGGACCAAACAGGGTCTCAATTTTGAGAAGGGATTCTGGTGAGAGGTCTTTGTTGGGACTGGGTAGATCAAATCAACTTAGGATACTAGCAACCAGCTCTGATCACTACCATACTCTCAAATCCTGTGTGACTCCATACTCTACATCCTGATTAATTACCCATCAAGAAGAAGCAATATCAATCACCATCAAACCTGATTCAAGTTAAACAGCCTGCCTTTGCCAGGTTGAATCTGGCAGGCAAAGTCACAACAACTCTCAAACTTGAAACCCTGATTACCTTCAATTCTTATAGCATCTGATCAACTATAGCTTAAGCCAAGGATTTCCTTTATCTCTCTCTCCTGCAAAATCCTGTTCCCTTTCCCTCTTAGGTGAATTCTTTACCTTAAAGGATTAACAATTGTATCCTTGGGTAGTTGAAGAAAGAGGGATTATTTCCAACCAGTTAAGTCACAGTCAACTAGTTTTTGTCCACATTTTGGGGGCCAGGATAAGCAGTCAAAAGAGCTGTGTGATCTAAGCCACAGCCTCTTCACCTGACCACTTATCCTGGGACACTGTTAAATTGAAGCTGGGTGTAACAGTTTTTTCACAAATATTCCTATGGGGTTAGTGTTTCACCACCACAACTTAGTGTTACACTTAGGGATTTCCACACTCACTCAGCTTCAGCTCCTCATACCATCAGAGGACCTGCCCCGCAGTATTATATAACAAACCTAAACCAAAAGATCAATTTTTTCTCTGATACATGCAACAAGATGCAGTCTATTCTACTTTTGGACAGATGTGATGGTAGAGATTATTTTTTCTAAATTCTTCATTCCTCTCTTTGTTATACTCCTGACTCTCTAGACTTCTCTTCCATCCCCCAATTGTCTTTCTATTCTGGAAATCTCTCCATATACAAATCCCTATCTCCCAGTTAATGAGTTCCTCCCAGAACCCACTTTTTTGAGGAAAGATCCAGACAAACACTGAGTTTACTCATTCATACCTCACCTAACTCCACATCTGACTTTCCAAAATTCTCTTACTTATGGACCCTGGTGGCATCTTCTCAGCTCCCCTAATTTTTTGATTTTTTTTTTTGTGTTGTCTTCTCTCTTTAGTATCAAGTACAGTGCCTAGTACATAATAAAGACTAAATAATTTTTTTTGGCTTGACTCGAATTACAGTAGATCTAAACCATCATCTACAATTTCTACACATTATTCCATGGCCAAACACAAAAACTCTAAATCCTTATAGTCCCCTATTTCCATACACTGTACAACTTATCAATGTACTTTGTACAATGTGGCCAGAAATATAGGGACAGTTATTAGAGGGAGGAGAGGATAGTGATAGTGTTCCCCTTGTAAAACGAAAAGAGAATCAATGAAGCATTTTAAAAATGTACAAAAAGGATAGTATTAGTACTTTTTTTTAACATTTATTAATATACATTTTTAACATGGTTACCTGATTCATACTCCTCTTATCCCCTTCACCACCCCCGCACTCCCCCCACCCATGACCGATGCGCATTTCCACTAGTTTTGTCATGTGTCCTTGATCAAGACCAATTTCCAAATTGTTGGTAGTTGTATTGGTGTGGTAGTTTCGAGTCCACACCCTCAATCACATCCACCCCGACCCATGCGTTCAAGCAGTTGTTTTTCTTATATGTTTCCTCTCCTGCAGTCCTTCCTCTGAATGTGGGTAGC
>NC_058130.1:608595201-608687826 GCF_016433145.1 Gracilinanus agilis | reverse complement strand
CTCCACATATCAATTAGATCTAATTTTTCTAGGACTTCATTCAACTCTCTTACCTCTTTCTTATTTATTTTTCGGTTTGATTTATCTAGATCTGACAGAGGAATATTTAGATCTCCCACTAGTATGGTTTTACTATCTATTTCCTTCTTGAGCTCTGCCAGTTTCTCCTTTTTGAATTTGGGTGCTATGCCACTTGGTGCATACATATTGAGCAGTATTATTTCCTCATTGTTTATACTGCCTTTAATCAGGATGTGATGACCTTCCCTGTCTTTTTTAATCATATCTATTTTGATTTTGGCTTTGTCAGAAATCATAATAGCCACTCCTGCCTTCTTTTTCTCATTTGACGCCCAAAAGATTTTGCTCAAACCCTGAAACTTAAACTTCTGTATGTCCACCCGCCTCATATGTGTTTCTTGTAGACAGCATATGGTGGGATTTTGGTTTCTAATCCACTCTGCTATTTGCTTCCGTTTTATGAGCGAGTTCATCCCATTCACATTCAGAGTTATAATCATCAGTTGTGCATTTGCTGACATTTTCCAATCCTCCCCCATTCCTACCCCTTCTCCTTAAACTATTTCCTTTAAAACCAGTGGTTTGCTATTAAGACCCTATCCCTTATCCCCTCCCTTGATTAACTTCCCTTTCTACCCCCTCCCTTATTTTTCCCCCTCTTTTTGTTTTTAAAGGCCTTATGAATTCCCTCTCCCTTCTCTCCTCCCTTTTTTGACCTTCCCACTCCCCTGCTCCCCTTGGTTTATCCCTTCTGACTTTCTCAGTAGGGTTAGATAGAGTTTTTTATCCCAATGGATAATAAAGCTACTCTTCCCTCTCCGGGTTGATTACACTAAGAGTAAGGTTTGATTATTACCTCTTAATGCTCTCTTCCTCTCCTTCTTATAATAGTATTTGTCCCCTCTCCCTCCCATGCCCTCTTTGTGTGTAATAGAATATTCTATTTTCTTATTCACTCAAGTTTCTCTTGGTGTTCCCTGTTATTTACCCGCTCTTTCCCTTCCCCCACGCCATCTTAGATTATTTAGTGTTCCATCCTCACTCTGTGAATTATTCTTCTGATTACTATAATAGTGAATATTATAATAGTGAATAGAGTTCACTACAGAGAATTATACATAACATTTATCTGCATAGGAATACAGATAATTAGATCTCACTGAGGCCCTTAAAAAGGCAAATTTAAAAATTATAAGTTTTCTTTCTTTCCCCTCTGTATCTTATTTACCTTTTCAGTTTTTTCTCGATTTTTGTGGTTCGATGTCAATCTTTCCATTTAGCCCTGGTCTTTTCTGTGCAAATACTTGGAATTCTTCAATTTTGTTGAATGCCCATACTTTCCCCTGGAAATATATAGTCAATTTTGATGGGTAGTTGATCCGTGGTTGCAGGCCCAGCTCTCTTGCCTTTCTGAATATCGTATTCCAAGCCTTACGGTCTTTTAGCGTGGAGGCTGCCAGATCCTGTGTGATCCTGATTGGTGCTCCTTGATATTTGAATTGTCTCTTTCTGGCTTCTTGTAAGATTTTTTCTTTTGCTTGAAAGCTTTTGAATTTGGCAATAATATTTCTAACCAATTTCTTCTCTGGGTCGAATGTAGTGGGTGTTCTATGAATCCTTTTGATGTCTATATTGCCCTCTTGTTGTAGGACTTCAGGGCAATTTTGCTGAATAATTTCTTTTAGTACGGAGTCCAGGTTTCTATTAATTTCTGGTTTTTCTGGAAGACAAATTATTCTCAAATTGTCTCTTCTAGACCGGTTTTCTTGGTCTGTCACTCTCTCATTGAGATATTTCATGTGTCCTTCTATTTTTTCAGTCTTTTGACTTTGTTTTATTTGTTCTTGTTGTCTTGAGAGATCATTAGCTTCCAATTGCTTGATTCTAGCCTTTAGGGATTGATTTTCGGCTATAATCTTTCGGTTTTCGGCCATAATCTTCTGGAATTCCTTTTCAATCTGGTCATTTCTGGTGTTCAATTGCAAGATTTTACCTTTTAAACAGTTATTTTCTTGCCAGATCTCTTCCATTTTCCTCAAAATCTCAGTTTTGAACTCTTCCATTGCTTGTGAGGAGTTTTCCTTATTTGAGGAGGGTCCGGATGCTTGTTTGTTCTCCTTCTCTATTTGCTCGGTTGTCTGGATTTTCTCTGTGTAAAAGTTGTTGAGTGTTAAGGGCTTCTTTTTCTTATTGTTATTCTTTTTCTTCTGAGTTTCCTGAGGTTGGGTAGCCATCATTAGCCCAGCAGCTTCTCAGGTTTATCCTCTCGCTCAGTGTCTGTCCGCGGTCTATTGGTACCTGAGGTCTGAGTTCTGGTTTTTTCCAAGGTCAAGCCCCCTAGTGGACCCCCTTGCTTGATCCTCTGCAGGAGGTTCCTTTACAAGTCTCAGGGCACTGCTTCCACAGTTGTATACTGGTCTGCACTGGTTCCCCACTCAGGTTTTCAGAGCTTTAGTTCCTGGCTGTGTCTGCCTCCACCCACGCCTCCGCCAGTGCCTGTGCGCTCTGCGCTGGGCGTCCACTCTCTGCCCATCGCACTCAGATTTCGCTTGCGTTCTCTGGCTTATTGGGGTCCTAAATCTTGCTGCTCTCAGGAACAGGCCCCGGAGCTGCCAATGACTCGATGGGTGCCCCAAACTTGCTCTATATCTTTTTAGCTGGCTTCAGAGCTATAGATTTTGTGTGTGGAGGGGTTGGGGGTGGGGTGGTTGCTCAGCTCGCAATTTAGTGAGAGCCCTTTATAGCCTGGAAATGTCTCGATTCCACGTATCTTCCACGCTGTGCCCCGTTGTGGGGTTCCTCCTTTCGTCTGGACTTGTTTTTATGTCCCCTTGAGGAGTTTTGTGTGTTTCGGTCAGGAGAGGTTAAGAGCTGCTTCTTACTCTGCCGCCATCTTAACCCGGAACCCCAGTATTAGTACTTTTTGTTTAACATACATGTACAAAAAACCAAGCTGTATATATCAGAGATTTATGGTTTCATTTTTTTTTCTTTTCTTTCATATTTTTTCTATTGTTTTCAAGTTTTTTCTATTTTTCTATTCTGCATACATCAAGCAGTCAAGTTTTAAAAAAATACATCTCCTCTGTTCCAGACTGTTTTCTAAGCACCAATGATATAAGTGCAATAAATAAAATCATTCCTACTAGCTGGTATCTCAAATTCTAACTGAGAAGTGTGAAAGAAAGTTCTTTACTCTATTTATCCTGAGTTAACACTAATTTAAGTACCTCACTAGATTGTGAAGGCAGGATTAACTCTCCTTTGTCTAAATTTTTATTGAATCAACACAAGCTTGTACTAGGTGGAGGAGCTCACAAACCACTTATTGAATTCATACCCTACTTAGTGCTAGGTTAGAAGCCAGCAAAATATTTGAAGAGTTTCACCCTTTTTTCTAACTCAGTCATAAACTTGTGAATTCTTTTAAGAGTTCACACCCTCAAAAACTGTGAACCCTTTCAATGAGTATTCACCCCTCCAGAAGGTGCAAACTGGTTCCCACAAACACTGCCCCGTGGGCAGTGCTAGACTATTTGGAAGCTGTGATTAGCCCCTTTGAAGGGGGGCAGGAACAGGGAGTCATCATAAAAGCAAGCCCTGAACTCAGTGGAAAGATGGTCTTGCAGAAGACTGTCTGAAGAGATTGTCTTCTGGAGATAGTCTTCTAACTAGGGAGAGTCTTTGAGGGAGCTTGCTGGAGACTGCACCTTGGATCATGGGCTTGGAGCTCAGCTTCACCTTAGACTATGACTCCTGGACTACTTCACTGGGTGAGTGAAAGGCTGACTCTTTTCCTAGTTTCCTAAGAGACTAGCTTCCATCTTGGAGGCTGCATGGTTATTCACCACCAGCCTCCCTGGTTGAGAGCATTAGGTTGCTATCCCCCTCACATTTCTCTTCTCTATTATTTCCTCTCTATTTGTAAATATTTGTGAATAAATTTCTGACTCAAAATATAATAAATATTGGTGACCACATAATTTCATAAAATTATTAACCAACCATTAAATTTAACCCTTACAGAAGACAAGGACAGATATAAATCCCACATTGTGTCTTTCCCCATAGTGATTCCTATACATTGCATGTTAGCATAAGAAATCAAATGGGAATTTGGAGAGGGAGAGTTTTGCAGAAGCCACAGATGACACATAAAAGCTATTGTATGACAGAAAAAACTCAAAACTATATAGCCCATGACCAAATATTTAACCCAAATTCTACAATAAGATACTGTAAATACCCTACAAAAGAAAAAGGAAAACTTCAGATTTCTTCCTTACTACAAAAAGAGGACCAAAAAAATTTATTTGCATTTTCCAGATTGTGGGGGTGTCATGCCTCTAGCCCTATGATGAAGAGATACTTATATACAGAGAATAAATAGAGAATACATCTAAAGAGGATACTGTTTTATTTTCTTTGTTTATAATGTATTATTGTAATTAAACATTCAAACTTGAAATAGAAGGAAACCTCAGAATTCACTAAAACATTAGATGAAGTGTTCCAGGACACTGTATCCTTCCAAAAACAATAACCTAATAATGTCAACATAACTAGACTTAGTACAGTTTACTTGGGACACAGAGGGAATTCTAGTCATGTTATTGAGATCTGCCTCAGGGTTAGCCTGACTAACCACATGACCTTTTGGAACAATTTTCTTTTTGATGTTGTTGTTAATTAATCTGTTTACTGTCTAAGCATTTCTGATTTTATTTCTTTTCTGTTATTCATGTTTTCTCTTCTTATTGTAAACATTCCTTGACCTTCTCTCCTCACTCTGATTTCCTTCTTCTCCACCATTCCCACCTGCCTATAAACCTGAACTACAATTTCGATAATTCTGCCATTTTGAAGAACACATAGTTACGTAATCTCTTTAAGAAATATCGAGGATAATCTTTAGAGTATCATTTGGATGAAATGGTAGTGATATCCACACATACATTAGAAGCAATTTCAAAGTTGTAAAAAAATATTACATTGCCAATATGCAACCTTTTTTGATGATTCAGCAACAGTAGTGGATCTACCACTCTTAGAGAAAGAATCCTAGCAGGGAATGTTTGCTTTATGTTATAGCACTTTATGACTTATGTAGATCACAAATGGATCTGAGCCCATTCAGTCTACTAGAATTGATTAAGAGTCTAGTATGTGCCAGGCACTGTGCTAAGTGCTGGGGGTTCAAAGACAGTCAAAAAACAGACCCTGCTCTCAAGAAGCTCACAGTATAATGGGGGAGACAAAAATGCAAACTGTGTACAAGCAAGATACATACAGTATAAATGGGAAGGCATCTCAGAGCAAAATGTTAAGATTAAGGAAGACAAAGGGTAGCTAGGTATAACAGTGGATAGAGAGACAGGCCTGGAGGTAGAAAAACCTGGGTTCAAATATGGTCTCAGATAACTCCTACCTCTGTTACCTTGAACAAGTCACTTAACCCTAATTGCTTAGCCATTGATTCTCTACTGTCTCAATATCAATTTTAAAACAGAAGATAAAAGTTTAAGGGGAAAAGGACAGGGAAAAAGTTACCTACAGAAGATGAGACTTTATCTGACACTTGAAGGCAGCCAAGGAAGCTGAGAAGTGGAAGCAAAGAGGGAAAATATTTCATGCGTTGTCAGAATAGAGGAGACATATACAAGAGATGTTATCAGGATAAAATCAATATGACTTGATAACTGATAATATATGAAGGAAGGCTAGGCTGAGGAGTTGAGGATGACACCTAGTGAAGTGAGGTAAACTAAGTCATTGTCCAGAAAATCTCTTTTTCCCTGGGGAAAAGTAGAAATCAAGAATGAACCTTCCTGTGAAGTCCAGACAGCTCAAAAAGAACATTCACATGAGAAAATAACTTCCTACAGCTGTCTCACAGTTCAGGATAAGAGATACAGAGGAAAGCCCTGCACTACTAACTTCCAGATGATAAAAAGTTTGTTTCAAGGCTATGTAATAAACATTATTCTCTTAGCATCCTAAACCCTATAAAACCTACATTTTAATTTCAGTTCAGGGCAGCTTTCATTAGGAAGGTTGCCCTGGCCAGCTAAGTACACTTATTAATCAACAGATTAATAAATAAATATTGGTTCCACTAATTTGAACTTTTGGGTGTCTGGACTCATTTTCTGAGGTACTCCACATCACTAGCTTTGGAAACATTTGCAAGGCTCCACTAATTACCTGGCCATACAAGAATAGCATGCTTCCTATGAATCCTCAGAAATAAGTGCTCTGTCACAGAAGAAAGTCCTCTGAGTGGATAACTACACCTAATAACAGAATCATAAAAAGCCACCTACTCATTCACCTGATTGTAGGCAATATTTTTCTGTATAATGAATCACCTTAGCTTTTTGAGAGTAACTCAACCTATGTATACCTAGCCTCACATAAACCATAAGATTTTCAGACCATCAGACCAGAATGGACCTTTGAAAGAGATCACTTCACCTCTCTCATTTTTACAGAAGAAACTCAGACCTGGAGAAGTTGAGAAATTTACATAAAATTACCCAGATAGTAAGTTACAGATTTAGGATATGAGCTCCAATCATTTTACTTCAAATTCTAGAACCCTTCACATTGCACTAGATCAGTTCAGGATTCGTATCTACAATCTCTTCTTTCATTATCCAGGAATGCAAGTCACCTGGGCCTGGGAACTTTTATTCACTGAAGTAACTAAACATTCTTCTACCATGTCCTCACATTTCTGGTTATTGCTATTCCTTCTTAGCATTTTTGTTCTATCTTTTCCCCTCTAGAGATCATTCTCCTTGGTAATTAAAAAAAATGAAGCAAAATATGAATATAGTAGCTTTACTTTATCATTTGTTTACATTGTCCCAACAATTCGAAGTAGTGGTTGCATTCCTTACTTGTTCCTCTTTTTCTCCACCATAATTCAAACTATGCTGTTTGTCGCTCTTAATATCTATCAAGACTTTGTGTTTTTCAAGCATGATTCTTTCAAGATCATTCCATTCTTCTTTGTTTATCCAATGATATGTCCTTGCTTCAATCTTTGGTACATATAATTTTGAAATTGGGATTGGTTCTTTTTGAGCTACATTTATCTCTTAAGATCTCTCCCTTTTTCTTGTGTGAGAGAAACATTTCTAATTCCATGATCAAGATGTCATTTTTGAGATCATCCAATACCTCTGGAGTCACTTCTCTTTAAGAGTTTCCAGCTACTGGTTCCAAATTTTATTGACTTGGAATGTTTTTAAATCAAGTCTTTTCTATAACAATATATCACAAATATAATATATTGTGACCAAATAAGATTTATACCAGGAATGAAGGAATGGCTTAATATAAGGAAAATTATCAACATGATTGAAAATATCACTAACAATGGGTAAGGGACATGAATAGGCAATTTTCAGATAAAGAAAGCAAAAGTATCAATAAGCACATGAAAATGCGTTCTAAATCTCTCATAATTAGAGAAATGCAAATCAAAATAACTCTGAGGTACCACCTCACACCTAGTATATTGGCTAAAATGATAGCAGGGGAGAGTAATGAATGTTGGAGGGGATGTGGCAAAATTGGGACATTAATGCATTGCTGGTGGAGTTGTGGACTGATCCAACCATTCTGGATGGCAATTTGGAACTATGTCCCAAGAGCGATGAAAGAATGCCTGCCATTTGATCCAGCCATAGCATTGCTGGGATTGTACCCCAAAGAGATCATAGATAAACAGACCTGTACAAAAATATTTATAGCTGCATTCTTTGTGGTGGCAAAAAACTGGAAAGCAAGGTTATGCCCTTCAATTTGGGAATGGCTGAACAAATTGTGGTACATGTTGGTGATGGAATACTATTGTGCTCAAAGGAATAATAAACTGGAGGAATTCCATGTGAACTGTAAAGACCTCCAGGAATTGATGCAGAAAGAAAAGAGAAGAGCCAGAAGAACATTGTACACAGAGACTGATACACTGTGGTAAAATTGAATGTAATGGACACCTGTACTAGCAGCAATGCAATGACCCAACACAATTCTGAGGGATTTATGGAAAAGAACGTTATCCACATTCAGAGGAAAAACTACAGGAGAGGAAACACAGAAGAAAAACAACTTCTTGAACACATGGGTTGATGAGGACATGATTGGGGATGTAGACCTGAAAGGACCTCACCAACGTAACTATCAATAATATGTAAATAAGTCTTGACTGACCACACATGTTAAAATCAGTGGAAATGCAAGTTAGAAATGGGGAGGGGAGTTTTAAGGGGTGAAGGGTAAAGTAAAAACATGAATTATGTAACCAAGGAAAATTTTACTAAAAATAAAAAATTATTCCAAAAAAAGATAAAAAAATCACTAATAAAAATAATAAAAACATATGAATATATCAATAAATAAAGAAAAAGCCTTTAACCAAAATACAACACTCATTCCTATTAAAAACACTTGAAAGAGGGGGCAGCTGGGTAACTCAGTGTATTGAGAGCCAAACCTAGAGATGGGAGGTTCTAGGTTCAAATCTGACCTCAAACACTTTCCAGCCATGTAACCCTGGGCAAGTGACTTGACCCCCATTGCCTAGCCCTTACCACTCTTCTGCCTTGGAGCCAATACACAGTATTGACTACAAGAGAGGTGGTAAGTGTTTTAAAAAAACACTTGAAAGCATAGGTATAAATTGGTATACATTTTTCTTAAAATGATATGAACTATCTACCTAAAGCCATTACCAAGTATTATTTGTAATGGGGGAGAAGCTAGAAGCCTTCCTAATTAGATCAGGAGTGAAACAAGTTTGACCATTATTACCCATATTATTTAATATAGTAATAGAAAGGTTAGCAATAGCAATAAGAGAAGAAAAAGAAATTGAAGGAATCAGAATGGGCAAATAGATTTAAAACTCTGTGTTTGCAGACAACATGATGGTATATATGGAAAATTCTTGCAACTCAAATAAAAAGTTAGTTGAAACTATCAATAATTTTAGCAAAGTAGCATGATATAAAACAAATCCACATGAATCCTCAGAATTTTTACATATAACTAAGAAAGTACATCAAGAAGAAATATAGATTCCATTTAACATAACCACAGATAGAATAAAACACTGGGGAGTATACTTTCCAAATCAAACCTAGGAATTACATCAACACAGTTATAAAACACTTTTTACACATAAAAAGTCAGATCTAAATAACTGGAGAAATATTCCTCGTTCACTGGTGAGCAGAGCCAATGTAATTAAAATGATAGTCCTACCTAAAGCTATCCCAACTAAAGTAACACAAAAAAAAATTATTTCATTGAGTTAGAAAAAATAATAAAAATTCAACTGGAAGAATAAAAGATCAAGAATAAAAATGGAATTAATGAAAAAATGTAAAGGAAGAAATTGTAGCAGTACCAGATTTTTGTATCATAAAACAGTAATTATTAAAATGACATAGTTTTGACTAAAAAATAGAAACATCAATGGAACAGAACTGACATACAACAAATGACAATAATAGAGTAGAGTAATCTTATATTTGATAAAATAGTAGATACAGGTTTTGGGAATAAGAAATCACTGGTAAAATTTGCTGGAGTAAGTGGAGGCTAGTTTGGCAAAAACTAGGTATAGAACAATATCTTACACCACTCACTAAGAAAAGATCAAAATAGATATATAGTCTAGACTGGAATAATTAAAATTGTTTGCCAAATGTAATAATTAAAAATTTTGTTTGAGAAAAATAATAATGGTTAAAAAATTGTTGTGGCTGCCATTTATAAAAATTAAAATTAAACAATGAGTCAATAGACTGTTAGTAGCTTTATTTACAGCAAGGTAGAGATATTAAAGTAGGAAATATAGGAAGGAGGTAAAAAATGTCAACTAGCTAAAAATACCCTAAATCCTAATCCTAGAGTCTCCAGACTATGAATGGGAATTTTAATGTGAATCTCACCAGAATCCAAAGTCCAGATCAGGAAAAGCAAAATCTGAGGAGCCAAAAATGCTAAAAAAAGCACCAAGAACTTTAGCACACATGAAACAAAGACGAACAAGAATCCCACCAGAGCTCACACTCCTTAGGCTAAAGGTCACCAAGAATAGCCTCCAGAACTCATACTCTGCCAAGAATGAAGAGCCAGGAATCCAAGAATGGAGAGCAATTCAAGAATCAGGAGACTGAATCTCTCTTAGGCTTCCACTTATATACAGTATTCTCCACCCATCACCTCTCCACATCACATCTCAGGATCCAATCACAATCACAGCCTTTCAATTTGCCTAGCACTGTGGGGGGAAGAGGGGACACAAGCACAGTGTCTGTGGCCCTTTAGGATGTGAACTTTGTTTGTTAGTGACTTACTAAGTATTAAATAGGGATAACTTTAGGTTCTTGATTGATTAACTTAAAATAGACAAAGGGAATAAAAATTCCCTTTCATAAGACATAAAATGAAACATTCATTAAAAATTAGAACAAGGAACATACTATCTATCACCTTTATGTATAGAAGAATTTATGAGTCAATAAAAGATGGAGAGCACTGTGAAGGGTAAAATGAATAATTTTAGTATATTAAATTGATAAGGTTTTGTAAAAATAAAGCAAATAAAAGATTAGAAGAAACTTGGAAAGAACTACAAGGAGATAATGAACAGTGAAATGAATATGAACAGAACCAGGAGAATATTATACACAGCCATTGAATTAATGACAGCAGAATAAACTGTGAATGTTACCTCCAGAAAGGGAAAAGAAAGGTGAAACATGAAAAAAATTAACTTGTATGTGCATGTTGGGATCCCTGGCAATCCCTGACAATTCAGTGAGGGTGGGGAAGGGCTGGAAGGGCTGAAACACCAGTAGATGGGATTTGTTATGTAGATATGAAGAAAGGTAAGCTAAACATATAGAAGAATTGTGATTTTATAATATCTTCTTTTTCTTTTTATATGAAAATAGTTGTTTTTATTGCTTTTCATAAAATTTTGACTAATAAAAAAGGAAAAATCTGCTCTTGAAATATAGAATATCTATCAGACTATAGTTAGTATTCTTCCTTCCCCATCAGTTATGAACTATAAAATAGAATCGCCACTTCTTTGATAGGTTCCTGTTATTTCTACCAAATATATTCTCCTTGTTAGTCAAACTCAGGATCAGGGCATTGATTCTCCTTTTTGTATCCCCTTCTTTCTAAAAAAAACTATCATTCATGCAAATATCATCTAAGAATAGATAATAATTATTCACTCCTAGATGTTCATGTGTTACTTTTGCTTATTATTGGTAAAGAGTAATTGTGAAAAGTAGTGGAGAAGAATTGAATGGGCTCCAAAACACCACTTTCTTCAAGATTTCAGCTCAATTACTTAATGCTAATTATAATAATAGTAATAATAATAATAGCACTTAATTAATAATTTAAAGTACAAAGCACTTTACAGATATCTAATTTTATCATCATAACAAACCTGACATAGAGATGCAATCATTTTCTCCATTTTCTAGATGAGGAAATTGAGGCATGAAGAAGTTAATTTGCCCAGGTGTATTAGGTTGAATTTGAACTCAGGTCTTCAGGACTCCAGGTCTAGGACTTTAAACTGGTCTGTTTGTTTCTATTCTTGTATATAATCACAACTAACTTCTGGTTCTACATCAAAGAATGGGTATAAATATGGAAAAATTAAGCAGTTAACTATGAAGAATTCAATAAGAATATGAAAATGGCAATGATTGAATAATTCACAAGCCCATTTAATTTAGAAAGAGCGTTTGATCCTACTGTTCCCAAAAAATTTCCTAGGATCATAGATTTGTGAAAGGGACTTTGGATGTCACCTAAGCTACAATTAATAACAATTTTTAGATAAGAAAACTAAGGTCTAGAGAGTGGCCCATCGGGATCCAAATTTAATTCTGTCTCTATTTCACTCTTTATAAAATAATCTTTACTTTTTATGTTTATTTTTATATATCCTAGTTAAAATAATAATTTAATTCCATTCATAAATGCTTACATAATATAGTTCCAATTATCACCTAGCACAGATACTGTGTAGCAGATATAACTAGGATTAAATGTGGAGACTAAATGGGAAGAAGGTGCCCCAGAAAGTAATTTCCAAAAATTTCAGTGACTCAGCAGATCTGCCAAAAAAAATTCACAACAAAATTTAGTTTGTTACCACTAATGTGTCTCCTTAGCACTTCCTTCAATGTTTCCAGTAAATAGCCTCAGAAACAGTAAGAAACCAACCCTGTAGTATCTACTACTCATACTGCAACAGAATGCCTGAATCTTTTGGTAATAGATGTTATGAATGTTATGAAATTTTAAGTCTACCCTCAGGTCAAGCAGGATGAACTGTGTTGCTTTGGGGCACAGTAAATATATATTCCCCTGGCCCAGTATTTCTCTTTCATAAGTGCATTATTTTTCATTTTAGTCATAACCAATGTTTTCTTTATATAAGAAGGAGCAAGTTCCTTCTTTAGATGATTAGGAAACATGGAAAAGCCTGTCACCATTTTGTAGTATTTATATCATCCTTCTCATGTAGATAGTATCATATTTAAAGGCAAAATATAATTACTATCCCCAGTAAAGAACAAGAAGCAAAATAAAAAATCAGAATACTGTCTATAGCTCTATTATCAAATCACAAAAGAATCCTTCATCTTAGCAATATACACAAAATTGCAGTTCATGATTTTGCTAATTGCATGTCCCGATTAGTGCAAAATTAGTAAGTGCATCATTTGAATTCAAACTGTAGCTCTCCTTTGAGGGAGACTCAATTACCATATTTCACTTAATTATATACTCAAATAATACAAATTCAATATGTGATCTCACCAAGGGTTCATTATTTTCACCAATCAATTTAGTTACCTACTACTTTGTCATAAATATTAGCTACTGGGATGTAGCCAAAGCAGTACTAAGGGGAAAATTTATATCATTGAGTGCATATATAAACAAATTAGCAAGGGCAGAGGTCAATAAATTGGGCATGCAACTTAAAAAACTAGAAACTGAACAAATTAAATGTTCCCAGATGAAAAAAAAAATTGAAATGCTAAAAATCAAAGGAGAAATTAATAAAATCAAAAGTAAAAGAATTATTGAATGAATAAATAAGACTAGAAGCTGGTACTTTCAAAAAAAACTCGATAAAATAGATAAAGTACTAGAAAATCTAATAAAAAAAGGAAAGAAGAAGACAAAATTAATAATATCATATATGAAAAGGGAGGCCTCACATCTAGTGAAGAAGAAATTAAGGCAATCATTAAACACTCTTTTTCCCAATTATATGGCAATAAATATAGCAATCTAGGTGATATGGATGAATATTTACAAAAATATAAATTGCCTAGATTAACAACAGAAGAAATAGAATACCTAAATAATACAATATCAGAAAAAGAATTTGAACAAACCATCAAAGGACTCCCTAGAAAAAAATCCCCAGGACCAGATGAATTCACAAGTGAATTCTATCAAACATTCAAAGAACAACTAATCCCAATACTATACAAATTATTTGACATAATAAGCAAAGAAGGAGTTCTACCAAATTCTTTTCATGACAATAATATGGTACTGATTACAAAGCTAAGCAGACTAAAAACAGAGAAAGAAAACTACAGACCAATCTCCCTAATGAACATAGATGCAAAAACCTTAAATAGAACTCCAGCAAAAAGACTCCAGCAAGTGATCATGAGGGTTATCCATCATGATTAGGAATGCAAGGAAGGTTCAACATTAGGAAAACCATCCACATAATTGACCATATCAACAAGCTAACAAACAAAAACCACATGGTTATCTCAATAGATGCTGAAAAAACCTTTGACAAAATACAACACCCATTCCTATTGGAAACACTAGAAAGTGTAGGAATAGAAGGACCCTTTCTAAAAATAACAAACGGCATATATCTATAACCATCAGTAAGCATCATATGCAATGAGGATAAATTAGATGCCTTCCCAATAAGATTAAGAGTGAAACAAGGATGCCCATTATCACCTCTCTTACTTAATATTGTACTATAAGCACTAGCAATAGCAATTAGAGAAGAAAAAGAAATTGAAGATATTAAAATAGGCAATGAGGAGATCAAACTATCACTCTTTGCAGATGATATGATAGTCTACTTAAAAAATACTAGCAAATCAACTAAAAACCTAATGGAAATAATCAACAACTTTGGCAAAGTGGCAGGACACAAAATAAATGCACATAAATCATCAGCATTTCTAGATATTTCCAACACATCTCAGCAGCAAGAGTTAGAAAGAGAAACACCATTGAAAATCACCTTAGACAAAATAAAATCTATTTTAATAAAAAATTAGGAATCTATCAATCAAAACAAACCCAGGAATTATCTGAACACAACTATAAAACTCTTTCCCAACAATTAAAACTAGATCTTAAAAATTGGAAAAACATTAATTGTTCATGGGTAGGATGAGGTAACATAATAAAAATGACCATTCTGCCCAAATTAATTAACTTATTTAGTGACATACCTATCAAACTACCAAGAAACTTTTTTACTGAATTAGATAAAACTATACCAAAGTTCATTTGGAAGAACAAAAGATCAAAAATATCAAGGGAAATAATGAAAAAAAAGATGTGAAGGAAGGTGGCCTAGCAGTACCAGATATTAAACTGTACTATAAAGCAGTGGACATCAAAACAATATAGTACTGGCTAAGCGACAGAAGGGTGGATCAGAGGAATAGATTTGGGTAAGTGATACCAGCAAGAAAGCCTATGATAAACACAAAGAGCCCAATTTTGGGGACAAAAATCCACTATTTGACAAAAACTGTTGGGAAAATTGGAAAACAATATGGGAAAGATTAGGTTTAGATCAACATCTCACACCCTACACTAAGATAAATTCAGAATGGGTGAATGACTTGAATATAAGGAGGGAAACTATAAATAAGTGAACACAGAATAGTATACTTGTCAGATCTCTGGGAAAGGAAAGATTTTAAAACCAAGCAAGAGTTAGAAAAAACTGCAAAATGTAAAATAAATAATTTTGATCACATTAAATTTTTAAAAAAAGTTTTGTACAAACAAAAACAATGCAACCAAAATCAGAAAGGAAATAACAAATTGGGAAAAAAATCTTTATAACAAAATCTCTGACAAAAGTTTTATTATTCAAATATACAAGGAGCTAAATCAATTGTATAAAAAATCAAGCCATTCCCTAATTGATAAATTCACAAGGGACATGAATAAGCAATTCTCAGATAAAGAAATAAAAATTATCTGTAAGCACATGAGAAAGTGTTCTAAATATCTAATAATTTGATAAATGCAAATCAAAACAACTCTCAGGTACCACCTTACACTGAGCAAATTGGCTAAAATGACAACAAGGGAGAGTAATGAATGTTGGAGGGGATGTGGCAAAATTGGGACATTAATGCACTGCTGGTGGAGTTGTGAACTAATTCAACCATTCTGGATGGCAATTTGGAACTATGTCCAAAGAGCACTAAAAGATTGCCTGCCCTTTGATCCAGCTATACCACTGCTGGGTTTGTATCCCAAAGAGATCATAAGGAAAAAGTCTTGTACAAAAATATTTATAGTCGCGCTCTTCATTGTGTCAAAAGACTGGAAAATAGGGGCAGCTGGGTAGCTCAGTGTAGTGAGAGTCAGGCCTAGAGACAGGAGGTCCTAGGTTCAAACCCGGCCTCAGCCACTTCCCAGCTGTGTGACCCTGGGCAAGTCACTTGACCCCCATTTCCCACCTTTACCAATCTTCCACCTATGAGACAATACACCGAAGTACAAGGGTTTAAAAAAAAAAAAAAAAGACTGGAAAATGAGGGTATGCCCTTCAATTGGGGAATGGCTGAACAAATTGTGGTATGTGCCGGTGATGGAATACTATTGTGCTCAAAGAAATAATAAACTGGAGCAATTCCATGTGAACTGGAAAGACCTCCAGGAATTGATGCAGAGTGAAAGGAGCAGAGCCAGAAGAACATTGTACACAGAGACTGATACACTGTGGTAAAATCGAATGTAATGGACTTCTGTACTAGCAGCAATGCAATGACCCAGGACAACTCTGAGGGATTTATGAAAAAAAAACTCTATTCAAATCCAGAGAAAGAACTACAGTATTGGAAACATAGAAGAAAAACAACTGCTTCAACACATGGATTATGGGGATGTGATTTGGGGTGTAGACTCAAAACGACCACACCAATGCAACTATCAATAATATGGAAATAGGTCTCAATAGATGACAAGTGTTAAAACCAGTGGAGATGCTCATCAGCTATGGGGGAAAGGAGAGTTTTGGAAGGGTGGAGGGGAAAGTAAGAGCATGAATAATAAAACCAATGAAAATTTTTCTAAAAAATATAAATTTTAAAAACAACAAATAAATAAATATTAGCTACTGTTCATAGCCATAAATAAACAATCTCACATGGTTTTAACCAAATATACAGTCATCCTTCACTATATCACAGTTGACTTATCAGAGCTTCATTGTGACATTTTTTAAAAATATATCTAATTCTGTATTGTGGAGTTTTCACTTTATCAAGGGATTTTGTGAATGAATACTGTTAAAGGGACTTTCTTAATCTCTCCCTCTGTCTCTTTAAGAGGCAGGAGAGCAGGATTTCTAAGTAGAGCAGAGCTGACAGGGGTCAGTGAGCCAGAGCTAAAGATTCCATTACCAAGGAAACAAGCGGGGAGATAAGGAAGGAATCATTCTGCAGTTAGGTCTTTTGCCTCTGCATCTCATGAGAGCAGGATGTCTGTCTTTTAGTCAAGGGCTACTGGCAGTTTGCTACTAACAGTTGGTTGGTAGAAATAGATTTAAAGGGGGCATGAGTGGTGGCTTTCAATTTATTAGTGTAAGATAGGTAGTTAGTGAATCAGTTTTTAGATAGTGTAGGTTCAATAGGCCTGTTCTTGCCAGGCAAGAAGAACCTGTCCTCAGAAGGCAGAAGTAGGGTTTTAGAAATTTTGGTTAGTATTAGGAATTTAGGTATAGTCATGGTGCAGTGATGGGCAAATTTTTTAAAGAGGGGACCAAAGGAAAGGAAATGCTCATCTGTCAGTCTGTTTCTAAGGCAGCTCTTTCAAAGTTTCATTGTACTGTATCCACCTCAATTTATTCGTCATATCAGGAATAATGTCCTTGGTCTGATGGAACATTTCAGGGGGCTGCATCTGGCCTGTGGGCCATAATTTGCCCATCACTTGTCATTGGGTATTAGAATAATAATCTTCCTTTTCTCCTTTTAATTTTCTATCTTCTAAAATTATACCGTGTTTTATTCAACTACTCTCATTTTTGTCAAAGTCCTACAGTTTAACCCTTACAATACCATACTGTACACAATGGAAATACAGTATGCCATTAGTACTTGTACAAGTTTACCAACATGAGATTGTACATGGCACACTATTGGTTGATGGAATTAAAGGTGTCCAACCAATCACTGTGTTCTATATCCTGGATGCTGATTGACTCAGTATTTATAAAAATGTGGGAAAGGTTAATAAGAGTGTGGAAAAGATTTATAGGAGAGTAGTTAATAAAGCCCCAAAATATAAATAAATATAATGCCTCTACTTCACAGATTTAAACCTAGAACATAACCCCTGAGATAGGAGAGGGATCACTGTAAATGTAAAATATGAGCAACTAGTTGGCATAGTGGATAGAATGCCAGGATTGGCACTTCTTGAGTTCAAATCTGGCCTAAGATACTTAACAGAGTGAGAAGCTAGGTAAGTCACTTAATCCTGTTGGCCTCAGTTTTGTCATCTATAAAATGAGCTGGAGAAAGCAATGGCAAACTACTTTACCATTTTTGCCAAGAAAATCCAAACCAGGGTCACAAAGAATGAGACTTAATTGAAAACAACCGAACAACAAATATATATAAAATGTAACCTCTATGAATTGCATTGTATATATACACCTATATCTTTGTACATGGAAGTATTTGTATAACTATTCTCATTGTCCATAAATACTACTGCAGGGCTGACTAGGTCATGTAACCATCAGTTCACAGCAAATCTTTAGCAGAGTGACTGACAAGGAGAATTGGCTGCTTAGGATGAAATATTCAATGTGACTGGCTAGAACCCAGTGGAATGAATAGGATTTTGAGTAACAGGATTTATAATCTAAAACAAATAATCACAACCAACTCCCCTTTCCTGCCAAAGTCTGTTATAATTTTGCTTTTTTTTTAGAACTTTTCCTTTTCTTTTCCTTTGTTACTGATTATACAATATTGTAGTTGGTTTCTTAAGGGATCTAGAATTTTGCCAGGTGTTATCAAGGGATAACTCTTATTCAGTGACATTTTGTCAGGTTGCTAAAGAATAAATTTTCCTTGACTCTGGCAGGAGGTAATTATTTTGTTTGTTCCTGACACAAGGGAAGGAAATTTGGGTTTAGTTTTTCAACATTTTTCTGAGATTTTTGTTTGTTCATGTTTGTCAGAAGAAAAAATGTTTTATTGTCTGAGGAACTGTTAGCTTCTATTACTCACAGAGGAGTTCAAACAGTTTCCTGGACACTTTTTCAGCTTTTTTGTCATATCTTCTACAGTTTCTTACAATTGACCACTCTATATGTTTACATCTTTACTATCCAGAAAAAAAATTTTTGAAAGTTCTAGAGTATAGTGAAGGGTAAAGATGATAGCTATCTGTGTTAGATTCTTAGGATTTCTAAATAGTCTTAGTCTTAGTCAAGAAATGGAAGGAGAAACTTAGGAATCTGCAGCTTAACCCTATGCTTGAAAACCCCCTTTATGCCTCTCATAAACTCAGATTCGGTCCCTACCTCCCAACCCCTGCTCATCCAAGTACTCTTTGGAATTTGTTTCCAGAAAAAAATGGTGAGAATATCAATGTCCTTATCTTCAGAAAAGTCTAGACATTTTGAAATAACCCTAAAATGTATTCTTTGGATATTGACAAATATAGTCATTAAGAATTTGAAGTATGAGATCTCAAGAAGAAATCCTTTGTGAAGCTCCAGACAGTGCATAGTTATATGATCCTGATTATGTTTATTTAACAAAAGGTACTCCATTTGTAGAATGGAAAAGTCTCTCCAATAGACATTTAGTTATCTCTTTTAAATAGTACATAATAATAGTAATACCCTATACACATTTATATAACTATTAATTCAAATAGCTAATCAGTTCCATACAAATAAGTATTATTTAAGCACTTAAAATAATGAAATCAAAGGTTCACAGTAAAGTTTTGAATCGTTCCCTGTTCAATTGACTTTCCAAGTTATCTTCTACATAAAAACAACTGTTACTCTTAATAAAGCATTATTATAATATTTTAATAATATTGAAAATGGGGATTCTATTCCATAGAGTAGAAAATGCAGTAAAATATAAGATATTCCAATTCAGTTCTAAGTTCCAGTTCTTTCACTAATTAGCTTATGTGACCTTGTACAACTCACTTCAATTCCCTGGTCCTTAGTTTCTTCACTTGTAAAATGAGCTGCTTGAATTGGATGATTTTATGGCCCCTTCCACTGACAAATTCTGGGAACTAAAAACTTCAGACATATAAGAGGTAAAGTACAAAATCCCAATATTATAGACTAATGGTCTTATTATTTCCAGGACTACTTTTAAAAACTGTATGGGCTTTTTTAAAGGTTTCAGAACATCACCATCTTTAACCCATTTTTAAAAAAATCTATAAGTACAATCTATCAACTAAATATACAATAACCACCAAATGAAAATTTAACATTATAGAATTAACAAGAAAGATAAATAGTGTATTACTTCATACTTTTAAAATTCCAGAATCACCTCCTTATGATGATCCCATTTGAGCTAATTATGGAGGACAATCAGAATTAAAGGAGAATTTTAAAGAAATCAAACTTTCACTACTTTCAAGAGGTATAATAAAAGAAATTACCAAATAAGTGTTGGCAGGTATAAGTTCTACTGGATTCATTTTAAAGGTGAAAGAATTCCATTGTCATTTAGCATATTAATCACATTTTGGAAATGAAAATTACTAAGGTATTTTGAGGCAGTTTGTCTTTTCCTAGATCAAGTATTTACCCAACAATTACAGTATGAATTTGTTTGCCAAATATTTTCTTATCATATAATATACATCTAAAAGGTAGGCACCTCCTCCCTTCAAATGAGCTATTTGTTCTTGTTGTTCAGTACCATTTGACTTTTCATGACCTCATGGACTTATATATCCATGGGATTTTCTCTGCAAAGATATTGGAACAGTTGCCATTTCCTTTTCCAAATTTTATTTATTTATTAAAAATTATTACAATTTTCAAATTAGTGAAGTCCAAACAAAAAATAATGAATTACTGTTTTAAAATATTTCCTGTGTAGATTTCTAACAAATTCTCTAACTAGGGAATATTAAAAACAGAGGTAGGAGTACATTCTGGATCTGAGAGACAGTCTGTATAAGTTCCCAGAGAAGACAGATGATGGGTACTGTGTGCGGAACACCAAGTAGGCTACTTTGCTCAAATAGCAGGGTATGAGGGAGGGAGAAAAGGGTAAGAAGAATGGAAAGGGAGAGGGGGAACAGGTTGTGAAGAGCTTTGAATGTCAAACAAGGGAGTTAATATTTAATCATCAAGGCAATAGAGATAACTGGAGTTTGACAATTTACTTTCTTGGAACCTTCTAAGGTGATCCAATCCAACTTCTCTCTGGAAATATATAGAAAATAAAACTAACAAATTCTAATTAGTAGTTTTATATATAAATGTGTGTGTGTATATATATATATATATGTCTATGTTGTACATGTATGTATATGAATTTATGTTTTATTTATAAATATATAGATATACATATAATATAAATATTCAGATATGAAACTGTATGAATATGTGTATATAATCCATATAGGGAGGTTCTATGTTTGGATACACACACACACACACACACACACACACTCACACAAGCCAGAAAGACCTGGTTTCAAATCCAACATCAGCCACTTACTAGCTATGTAAACCCAGACAAGTTGCTCAAGTTCTGTTTGCCTCTGTTTCCCCATCTGTCAAATGAGGATAATAATAGCACCTACTTTGCAAGATTGTGAGGATTAAAGGAGAAAATAATTGTAAAGCACTTAGCCAAGTGAATAGCTCATAGAAGGCACTTTAAAAATATTCACTATTGGTTTTGTTTATATATATATATATATATACACATATTTTTGCATGACATCTATATATGTACATACACACACTTTTATATATTTGTATATTATATGTGTACATGCATATTTATTTTATATCTGTGCACATGCATAAATACACGTGTATATATGTTGAACAAATATTTGCATTGTGTTGTATATATGCATATAAAGATATGCATGCATAAATATACAGATACTGCATAATTGCTCAATATAAAGAAAATAATCTGAAAAATAGAGGCACACAAACTATAGTTCCTGAAATGAGAAAATTTTTCTTAAAAATTCACAACATAGTTAGCTAAAAAACAGAAATAAATAGAATTAAAATAACCTTAACATAGATTCATGTTCGTTCACATATCTTTCTTACTCAAAAGTGATGTTGATATAGATATAGATGTCAAGGAAAAAAGGGAAAATATTTTATACACATATATGTATATAGTTAATAACAATAAAATAAAAATTATTCTTATAATGAAAGATTGAAACGTTTAACCACTAAATATAATGAAATCTACCAAGATGCGTCAGTCTTGGGGAAACTGTATTTTTATATAGTAATAACAGCCCCAATAATTCACAATTATATTATATTTTAAGACTTACAATGGGCTTTCTCCAACACTAATCCTATGAAAGAGCTAGGCCATGTAACATCATCTCTATTTTTTAGATGAGAAAATTGGAGATTAGAAAAGTTAAGTGAATTTAACCTTTAAGGGAAAGACTGCACCCAGAGACTTTGCTTACCATCTGTAGGTTTTGGTTGAAATACATTCCCACATCATAAAAGTTTCCATCATGACTGATGGGTTGCATTCCATTTCTCAGTTGTTCTGTTTTAGAACAATGAAGGACACGGTTTCCAAGTTGGTTGAGCAAAGAAACCTTAAGGAAGTAAGATCCTTTAGGAACTTTGTCTTTAATTCCTCTCAAGCATTTTAACTGGATTTGAATATGGTGAGGTGCCTGGGATCTCTCCTAAATAAAAGACACAGTTATTGGATTTTGCAAGAGTTTAATTTGACCATACAATTTATGCAACAAATAACTAAAAAAAAAAAACCCAAGTCAGCAATGTATTTATTCTACCTCTAATTCTGTCATTAGAAATGATAATAATGAAGACATTTGGGATATAATTAAGGAGTCAAAAGATACACTTGTAGATTATAGGTGAAGGAAAAAATTTAGTCCCTTTTTTCTGCTTATATGCTAACCAACTCACCAACTCGGACTCCAAAAGTCATTAGTTTGCTCTAATAAGACAGAATTCTTGGGAAATCAACACTTCTAAAATACCCAGCATGCCTTCAAAGACATGGATGATGGGTGACATGACCACTAAGCTTCAGGCACATAGCTGGAAACATGGCAGCCATCGCCTATTACAATAATTATAAGTCCTGCCAAGGTGATTAGTGCTTATAGCACAGGGCAAATTTGTACCTCACCTTATCAGATAATTTAATATTCTTCTAAAAATGCAGTAAGTCGATATGCCCCATAGGGATCAAGGGGGAGAGTAGGAGGAGGGAAAACATTTATATCTGCCTGATACAAAAGCTTGTAAGCACAAAATACTAGGCATGAAGCATATGTATCAAAATATACTTTATTGGATATTTGAGCTACTCTGTTAACATTTTGCTGAGACAAATAGGCCATAATTGTATTTGTGAGAGTAGTGAGAGAGGTATACAAATAGATGAAGCTTTTATTAGACTAATATTGTCATAGATAATCAAACCAAAACTCATTTGAGATTGTAAAATTACCCAGATGTCTTTAAATCACATTTTCTACATTTAATCCCTTCACAATGACATGACCTGAAAGAATCCCTCTATCACTTCATGCTTCTAATATGAGCCAAAACATTTCATTCGGGGAATGAGATTTCTCCCTTGACCACCACAGTTAGCAACCCTACCCATTAACCTACAACAGACAATAATCTCTTTTTTAATCCTGCCTGGGATATATTTTGGAAGCGATAATATGCATTTCCATATAGATAGATGGCTTCTGGAATTAAATCAAGAAG
Organism: Gracilinanus agilis; assembly: GCF_016433145.1. Taxonomy (NCBI): domain Eukaryota; kingdom Metazoa; phylum Chordata; class Mammalia; order Didelphimorphia; family Didelphidae; genus Gracilinanus; species Gracilinanus agilis. The sequence goes on along the minus strand of NC_058130.1, from coordinate 608,664,467 downwards.
TTCAGTAAACAGTTAAAGTTGTTCAACTTCTTTTGTTTTTCATACAAACTATACTTAACAACTAATTGGAATGACAATTATTTTCCATTTAATTAGAAAATCTTAATTAACAATGAAGACTTAACCTTGATATTTTGGTTTCCAAAGTATATATAAAAAAATTAACATCATGTGAATAAATAAGACAATCTTTTTAAACCTCAAGGCAGGATTACTGATGCAGGCAGACTTAGTTATTAAACACATTCTAAATTAAACGCCTCTATGAATTTTATACTGAAATATATTTTGATAGTTTTGCATGCCAAATGTGACATTTTGTATTTGAGATTCATCTTCTGCAGTAATTTTGGAAATGTCATACAAACAAAGATTTTGTCATTTACCAATGGAATTACTATGCATGGCCGGTTAGCCATCTCTTTTCTGGCTCTTCTGGTTGTTTCAAGTCAGCAAGCCATAAAAAATCTTTATCTCTCTGAAACACAGCAATTTGGAAGATAATGGAATGGTGACTGGGGGGCAGAAACGCCAGTCTGAGGAATTATACCACAATCTCTCTTGCATTTACAACCTTCCTCAAAGCGAGTGTCAGTCGAGGAGGGAAAGGAGACAGAAGATTCATCACATCTCAAGCCTTGTCTCATTTGCATGGTGGCATGGCTGTCTCCTTGCCTCCTGCAAGACTTCTCTTGGATAAACTGACAAACTCTTGGGAAGAACTCTAGTCTTAATGGCTTTGGACATTCTGCTTAAGTATATTTTTCTGCTGGGAGAAAAAACAAACAAGCATATCTTAAGATCTGTTAAGATCCTTTGTATGAAAGCTGCAAAGGAGTGGGGGTTGGGAGGAGAAATGACAACCGCATGAGCCAATCAATACGATTGATCCCATCCTTTATCATTTTGCATCAGAGGGGGAAAAGACCAGTTGTAGAGAGCCTCACCTTAAAGCAAGGTCCTGGCATCATCTTCGATTCAGCAGGCACATCCATAGAATTGCCAAATGTAGCCACTGTTTCCTTTTTACAGATGTTCATGGACTGACTTATCCCTCTGCATCCGTTACCAACAAAAAAGAGGGGAGGGGTGAAAACTTGACAGTGGAGAACAGTGAAAAGTGTTTGCCTTTGTAGCGATAATACCATTTTATAGTTTACTTAAATGTGTTAAGAGACTAGCTAGGGACCAGACTAACACATCACTCTGAGGCTGTTGCTTATTGAAATCCAAGAAGTGAATTGGAGGCAAAGGGCAAAAGGCATTAAGCACAGTTGCTTGCTCAACAATATGATTAAGGCTTGCTTGCTGCCTATTGTATCATGGTGCCCAGTGCTTTTGGAAAGATGATTCTTTGATACTTTTACTAAAATTTGCCAGAACACAAAATACTTAAAATCACAAATGGTTAGAGTTGAAAGTCTCCTTAGAACTCATCCAGTCTAACATCCTTCTTTTACAAATGAGGAAATTGACTGGTCCAAGGTCATGTGGGAAAGTGGCAAGAAATGCTTTTTTCCAACAGATTTCATGTGAGCATCCTCTTTATTTTTTATTTCTTTGGACCAGAATTGGAAAGACAATCCAATTGTCAATGCAAATCATCTCCTGTTCTATAACTTCTGAGTACTACCTGGGGCACTAAGAAGTTGTGACTTGCTAGAGGGTTATCACGCAGGCAGTTGTGTCAGAAGTGAACCTTGAGTCATGCTTTTCTGCCTGCAAGGTTGTCTTTCTATCTGTGACCTCAGTTTTAAATCATGAGGGGATGCTGTTCAATTGGGAAATGGCTGAACAAATTGTGATATGTGCCGGTGATGGAATACTATTGTGCTCAATGGAATAAAGAACTGGAGGGATTCCATATGAACTGGAATGACCTCCAGGAATTGATACAGAGTGAAAGGAGCAGATCCAGAAGAACATTGTACACAGAGACTAATACACTGTGGTAAAATCGAACATAATGGACTTCTGTACTAGCAGTAGTGCAATGATCCAGAGCAATGCTGAGGGACTTATGAGAAAGAAAACTAGCCATATTCAGAGGAAGAACTGTAGGAGGATAAACACAGAAGAAAAATAACTGCTTGAACACTTGGGCTGATGGGGATATTATTGGGATATAAACATGATAACTAAACGATAACTCTAGTCCAACTATCAGTAATATGGAATTAGGTCTTAATTAATGATACATGTAAAACCCAGTGGAATTGTGCATCAGCTACAGGGGCTGGGGGTGGGGGTATTGGGGAGAAGGAAAGAACATGAAACATGTAACTATGAGAAAATATTCCAAATTTTAAAAAAAAGGTCAGTTAAAGGAACATTTGAAAATAATGATTGAAATGGATGAGTAGTTCATATGCCAAAATTTTTCCCTTAATGTAATGTCCAGAGTGTGAGACCAGTTCTTTACTCTACCTATATTCTCTGGGCTCATCTTTCTCTGTGAATATTTATTGACTTTTGTTTGGCAATGTTTTGGTTTAGTTTTTTTAATGTCCATTTATTTGTTTTTAGCTACTGAGAGTCATGACAACTTTAAGCTGATTCCCCAAATTCATTTGAATTAAGAAGGAGCTCACAATTCACTGCTCCTGAACTCGAACTTAATGCTAACAACAGAGCCATCTGTGACAATGACTGTTCTCCCACCAGAGGAATGGCCTGTTCGAGTCTTTGAGCTCATTTAGTTTCCTGTGATGGAAATGATTTCACTTAATTTGGTTAGAGCTACATTGACACAAGGGTTCATTAGGACACCCATTTGCCTGCAATTCAATTTCAAATTAAATACACTTTGTTGTAAATTTTATTACTTTTAAACTACTGTATCTATTGCCTTTAATGGCCACTAATACACAGTTATGAAGGTAAACAGATTTCATTACTGAGCATCAAACATTTTAAGTAAACACAATGAGGGTTTTTTTGTGTAAGAATTTGGGGAGTTTCTTTCAATGATCTCTATGAAATAATACTCTAGCTACTGGTAAGATGTTCTAAACACTCATTTCATGTCATTTGACATTAGATATCCCAGTGAAAATTTGAGCCTGAAAGCTCAGCTTCCTCCATCACAGTATCAGTTGTCCTGTATTAACTAAAAAATCACTTGAAATCATGGAGGCAGCCAACCTCGGTCACATCTTGGCAAGGGATGAGGAAGCTGATACTGACCTTGTCTGTCATGAGGCTACACTAAGCAGAGAATCCCTACTGGGCTAGTCACAAATAAAGCCTGTCCCAGGGAGTTTCAGACACTAAATATCCAGAAGAATCATCTGCCATGATTCACTCGAATGTACCTTAAGAGATGGCATTAGGCAATAAAAGCAGAATGCTAAATGCTAATCATAATATTAAATATAGACATAGCATTTACACAGCACTTTATAGTTTGTGAAGAACTGCAAAAATATTATCTCATTTTATTTTCATAACAGTCCAAGGGGTTATTATTGTTGCTGTTTTACAGAAGAAGAAATGAAGGCATAGCGCCTGGCACTTAATTTTTGTTGCTCAGTCATATCAATCATGTGACCCCATTTGGGGTTTTCTTGGCAAAGATATCTGAGTGGTTTGCCATTTCCTTCTGCAGCTTATTTTACAGATGAGGAAATGGAGGCAAACAGGTTTAAGTGACTTGCCCAGGGTCACACAGCTTAGTAAAGTACCCAATACCTTATTTGAACTCAGTTCTTCTTGACTTCAGGTCTGGTGCTCTATCCACTGTACCCCACTAGTTGTCCTCTGGCATATAGGAGGCACTTAATAAATGTTCATTGGTTTGAATTGAGGATGTCCGAGGTTAAGAAGCTTGGCCAAGGCTATGTAGATAATAAGTAATAGTGGTAGCATTTAAATTCAGGTGTTCTTGATGCCAGGTACAGCTCTCAATCCACTGACCCTCCTACTTATTCTTTAGGAACTAGCTAGATGCCCCTGTTTTACTAGCACTTACCTCTGCTACAACGACAACAACAATAACAACAATAATTACTACTACTACTACTACTACTACTACTACTACTACTACTACTACTACTACTACTACTACTACTACTACTACTATTACTACTATTACTACTATTACCACTACTACTACTGATGATGATGATGACAATGATGATATCCTGATAATTATATAACATTTAAGTACTACAAAGCTCAGTACATGTATTATGACACTTGAATCTCAATTTAAGGTATATATTAAACTATGAGCTCCTTGTAGGCAAGAACTATTAATTTTTGGTTTTTCCCCAGCAAGCACTTCATAAATGCTTTTTAATTGACTTTTACTATGGATATTATTATCCCCATTTTGTAGATATAGAAACTGAGGAATCAGAAGAGTTAAGTGAAACCTGTCCACGGCTCATAGCTAATAAGTGTGAGTTGAGATCCAGACCTGGATCTTCTTGACTCCAAGTTCAGGGTCAGTTTCCACTGTGACTTCTTAAATTTGATACCCTGCTGGGAATTTTTGGTGGTATTATGCAGTTAAACCCAAGGCAATTGAAGCATTCAAGAGAAATCATGATACAAAAATCTCTTCATAGAACAAAGGATTTATGGTATGCCCTGAAATAAAATCAAGTTTCATTTCTCAGTCATGACCCATGTAGCAGAGCAGGTGCTCTCTAAACCACTGTATATTGCCCAGAATAAAGTTAAAGTTTCTAGTCTTGAGAAGCCGCTATCAATGTAGTCCTTGGAAGAACCAATGCTGAGCAAATTAAATTGGGATGTATTCAGTCTACAAAAATATTTTAAAATTAAAAACCTAAGTGACATACTCATCGAATGTCTCATTCATCCTTGGATATAATATGTGAATACTCTTTTGAAAGCCTTCCTCCTCACAGCTCAAATCCTGCAATAAATAAAAGAGAAAAACAAAATAAAGTCAAAGGCTATTTTCAACATAGATGTGAAAAGATAGCATAATTTTAAAATTGTGAGATATTTTTTATTTTCCATTGAAAGAGATGTGAATCATTCAGAGATTTTATAGGGCATATAATGAATATCTATCTTATTTAAACTATATCACTCCTTGTAGGAAAATGACCTATGAGATGATGGATATGATCTTCCTATACAAAATGAGGATAATACTTAATATAGAGTCTGAAAGTTTCTCTAATATGAAAATGAAATGTTTGATCAATATATTGAGCCAAATCAATACTTCTTACCCAACCTAGTGTTAAAAAATTATACCAGCTTCATATAGAACTGCAATAGTATAGTAAGAATGGATAAGACAAAGAAGCAATTAGGCTATGCTCCATACCATAGTCCTTACCTATGATGCTCTCTCTTCTCCCTTATATCTAAGTGATATATCTCCCTTATATCTATCATAAACTAATAATACATCATTCAAGACCCAGTCCAAAATTCAAACCCTCCTTGAACTTTCCTTAACCATTAAGACCATCATCATTTCCTATTTCACTGAAATCTTAAAGCATTTATATACTATGCAAAGTAATTTAATTATATATCACATAATATATATATATATATTTAAACACATGCATACAAGCATAAACACAATATATCTCTGTTTTATGAACTATTGAAATTAGACTTGTCTCAAGATGCTTTTTTATCTGTTTTAGAGAGATCTGCAAAGTTGCCTTCAATATTTTAACCTTCTCGTATGTGTGATAGACTCTCTGTTCTTACAAGGCTTACACAGGGATTCAATGATCAATTTAGCCTTAGTTATTCAATGGGATTTTAGCTTTTCATTATTATGATAGACAATTTGAAAAAGGTACAATAGTTTATTTCTGAAAACTTTTCTGAGAATAATCACAGATAGCACCAGTCAACTCAAAATCATGTATTTGCTAAGGTCAAAAGAACTTTAGAGACCATATAATCCAGTTCCTTCTTTTCAGAAACTAAGATGAGAAACTGAGGTTCATAAAATTTAGGGGATTTGCCCAAGCTCATGAAATTAATTATCATAGTCAGAACTGGACCCAACATTTCGGGAATAATTATCTAAGTGATGATCATTTCTCTTCCAATATTATGTTGCTATAACTTCCCTGTTGATAAAAATATAAAAATAAAATAATTTTTAAATGTTCAGTTTTTAAGGAAGATGGATTCTATCTTCCATCAAATTCAGGTCAGTTGCAAAAGCAAGCTGCTTAAAAAAGTATTCTAAGAAAATCTACTAAAAATCATTTTTAATTCATTCCTCCCAAAAGGCTTTAGAAAGAACATTCATAATTGCATTGTTTGAATGTCCTAAAATTGCACTTATTGAGGGAATCAATTCCAGGACCTTCCTTGCTTACAATTTTTCACCCATCTGCTACCTTCATTTCAGCTGTTTCTACTGTGGCCCCAATGTGTTCTTAACAAATTTTTCACCTTTGATATCATCCTCTCAAATTTCTTCCATCTAGGAAGGGAAAGTCTAGAGATGTTCTACTCTTTCCAATTCAAACAGGGGGAGGATTAAGTGTATTTCTTCCTCTGCATGGCTTTTAGATTATTCCTCTATTATCCCTCAATAATCAATCAATCAACTAAGATTTATGAAACACCTACATGATGAAAGGCACAGTACTAAGCATTTCTTTGAAGTATGTACAATATTTCTACCATCTTTCGTTCCTTGTTTTTATCTATTGACTTCAAGATTAACCTTCTAATCTAATTACTTTTAACACCTACTTCACAATCTTCCCCTCTCATCTACTCTTTTGTCATCCTTTGGAAACTATTTTACATAATAACTACAGATATAACTATCTACCACAAAATACTTCTACTGTGTTAGCTTTAAGATCCCCCCTCTTCCATCTCACTTCAATCATTCACCATCATGGTCACATTTAGACTATAATATGATAATGAAGAACGAATCAGGATCACATTCAAATGAGCAGACAGAAGGAATATTGATTGAAAAGGTAAAAGTTTTAGGGAAGCTCACTGAGAAATACATTAAGAACTCGAAGATATAAAGTGAAATAGGCTAGGAGAGGAATAAAAATATTGAAGTAAGTCTAGGAAAGAGTTGAGCTCATTAGAATAGAATAGTGATTAAAGAAGACAATTTATAGTTTATTCAATGCTATATTGTGGGATGTCAATTGTCTCTTGAGTCAAAATCAAATCCTGCCACTATCTGTGTTACCTTGGGCAAGATATATAATCTCTTTGCTTTTCTGTCTTCTCATTTATAAAATAAGAATGTTGACTTAGATGGAGTAAATTCATTACCCTTCTCGCTCTATATCTGTGATCCTATGATCCTACTTCCAAATACTATCCTCAATTCTCTTCTCTTGTTTCTCTACAATCTGTACTCTAAATTTATAAGCTACCTCATCTTGTTGCAGGTCATGCTTTGTCAACCCAAAGCCCTAGGTCATAAAAACTATTTGCCTTCTTCATTTTTATTCATGTATTTTTGAACACTTCTTGAAATAGCCATTTAACTCTCTTAAGTTCAACACAGATTTATATTATCCAATTTCAATAGACCTTTACTTTTGCAAGCAATCCTTTTCTTCTTAAATGATTGATGTTCTACAGTGATAGCGAACTTATGGCATGCATGCCATAAAGGGCATGCAAAGCCCTTTCTGTGGTCATGTTTGCAGTCTCCTGCCAGAATTCACTACTAGAAAGTGAGAGGGACTTAGGGCAAAGCTGTTCCCTTCCCTCTCTCCATGCACCTGAGGACATTCCTCACTTCACCCACCCCTCTGCCCAACAGCTCAATGGGAGTACTTCCTCCCTCCCCTCTTGGGGTAAAGTGGGGAGCTCACATGCTGCATGAGGGTGTAGTGCAGACAATAGCCTGTTGAGTCAATAGTGAAGGTGATTCCTATGGCGGGGTTGGAGAGGAGTTAGGTTTGAGGGAAACATACCTCACAACATGGCACATAGCTGGAGGAGAGCAGAACACTCAGGTCACTCTCCTCCCCCTCTCCACACATGCCTCTCATCACCTACCCTTAGTACTTCCTCATTCCCTTGTCTTGGGTAAGGAAGGGGACCAGGGAGCAAGGGGGGATATGAGTCTTGGCACTCCATCTCTAAAAGGTTTGCCATCACTTTCTATTGCAATCTTAAAAAAGGTAAATTCCATTTTTTCTGAAAATTCTTATAAGAAGAGACTCAGTATATTGAGAGAAGGTCTAGAGATGGGAAGTCCTAGGTTCGAATCTGACCTCCTTGCTGTGTGATCCTGGGCAAGTCACTTAACCCTCATTGTCTAGTCATTATTCTTCTTCCTAGGATCCAATACACAATATTGATTCTAAGACAGGAGGTAAGGGTTTTTTTTTAAATTCTCATAATACCTACTACCCACTAACTTTAAGAATAAGTCCTTAGGGGGCAGCTGGGTAGCTCAGTGGAGTGAGAGTCAGGCCTAGAGACAGGAGGTCCTAGGTTCAAACCCGGCCTCAGCCACTTCCCAGCTGTGTGACCCTGGGCAAGTCACTTGACCCCCATTGCCCACCCTTACCAATCTTCTACCTATGAGACAATACACCAAAGTACAAGGGTTAAAAATTTAAAAAAAAAATTAAAAAAAAAAACGAATAAGTCCTTAGCCTTTTCTTCATTAATTAAGTTTCCTCTTTTCTGTGATTCCATACCTTAAATCTATTCTTTATCATCTCCCATTCCCATTCTGTCTCGATTGTCATAGCACTAGTTAAGATGTGGATTTCTAATACACTATTGGAAGAGCTATGAATTAGTGCAATTAGTAAAAAAAATTAAATTACACTACAAATGCCACTAAATACACTTCAGTGCAGTGATACCTTTACTAGACATATAATTCAAGGAAGTAAAATACACAGCAAAAACGTCCCAAATATGCAAAATATATTTAAATCAACATTTTCATCATAATAAAGAACTAAAACCAAAATGAATGCCCACTAAATGAAAAGTGGAAGAAAATTAGTGGTATGTGAATATAGTAAAATATTATTAGCAGAGCAAATTAGAAATTAAAACCTGATAATATGTTCTTTGCAAGAAACACACTTGAAGGGGGCAGCTGGGTAGCTCAGTGGATTGAGAGCCAGGCCTAGAGACAGGAGGTCCTAGGTTCAAATCTGGCCTCAGACACTTCCCAGCTGTGTGACCCTGGGCAAGTCACTTGACCCCCATTGCCTACCCTTACCAATCTTCCACCTATAAGTCAATACACAGAAGTTAAGGGTTTAAAATTAAAAAATAAATAAATAAATAAATAAAAAAGAAACACACTTGAAACATTAATACTCACAAAGTTAAAAAAGGTTTGGGCATTTGCATTTCTCTAATTATTAGAGGTTTAGAACACTTTCTCATGTGCTTATTGATAGTTTTGATTTCTTTATCTGAAATTTGCCTATTCATGTCCCTTGCCCATTTATCAATTGGGGAATGGATTGATTTTTTTATACAATTGATTTAGCTCCTTGTATATTTGAGTAATTAGATCTCTGTAAGAATTTTTTGTTATAAAGGTTTTTTACCTGTTTGTTGTTTCCCTTCTGATTTTGATTGCATTGTTTTTGTCTGTACAAAACCTTTTTAATTTAATATAAACAAAATTATTTATTTTACTTTTTGTCATTTTCTCTAACTCTTGCTTGGTTTTAAAATCTTTCCTTTCCCGGAGATCTGACAAGTATACTATTCTGTGTTCACCTAATTTACTTAGAGTTTCCTTCTTTATATTCAAGTTTTTCACCCATTCTGAATTTATCTTGATGTAGGGTGTGAGATGTTGATCTAAACCTAATCTCTCCCATATTGTTTTCCAATTTTCCCAGCAGTTTTTGTCAAATAGTAGATTTTTGTCCCAAAAGTTGGGCTCTTTGGGTTTATCATACACTGTCTTGCTGACATCACTTACCCCAAGTTTATTCCACTGATCCTCCCTTCTGTCTCTTAGCCAGTACCATATTGTTTTGATGACTGCTGCTTTATAGTATAGCTTAATATGTGGTACTACTAAGCCACCTTTCTTCACATTTTTTTCATTATTTCCCTAGATATTCTTGATCTTTTGCTCTTCCAAATAAACTTCCAAAAAAACAAATAGTTTTTTCTAATGCAGTAAAAAAGGGTTTTGGCAGCTAGATAGGTATGGCACTAAATGAGTAAATTAATTTGGGTAGAATGATCATTTTTATTATGTTAGCTCATCCTACCCATGAGCACTCAATGTTTTTCCAATTGTTTAGATCTAGTTTTACTGGTTTGGAAAGTGTTTTGTAGTTATGTTTGCATAATTCCTGTGTTTCTTTTAAAATATTTATTAATATTTATATTTTAGAAAAGTTAACATATTTACATAATTCATGCTCTTACTTTCCCCTTCAGCACCCCTCCCCAACTCCCTCCCATGGCTGATGCGTATTTCCACAGGTTTTAACATGTGTTATTGATCAAGACCTCTTTCCAAATTGTTGATAGTTGCATTGGTGTGGTAGCTTCGAGTCTACATCCCCAATCATGTCCTCCTCAACCCATATGTTCAAGCAGTTGTTTTTCTACTGTTTCCACTCCTGTAGTTCTTCCTCTGAATGTGGGTAGCATTCTTTTCCATAAATCCCTCAGAGTTTTCCTGGGTCATTGCATTGCTGCTAGTACAGAAATCCATTAAATTCTATTTTACCAGTGTATTGGTCTCTCTGTACAATGTTCTTCTGGCTCTGCTCCTTTCGCTCTACATCAATTCCTGGAGGTCTTTCCAGTTCACCTGGAATTCCTCCAGTTTATTATTCCTTTGAGCACAATAGTATTCCATCACCAGCATATACCACAATTTGTTCAGCCATTCCCCAATTGAAGGACACACCCTCATTTTCCAGTTTTTTGCCACCACAAAAAGCACAGCTATAAATATTTTCGTACAAGTCTGTTTATCTATGATCTCTTTGGGGTACAAACCCAACAATGGCTGGATCAAAGGGCAGGCATTCTTTTATAGCCCTTTGAGCATAGTTCCAAATTGCCAGCCAGAATGGTTGGATGAATTCACAACTCCACCAGCAATACATTAATGTCCCAGTTTTGCCACATCCCCTCCAGCATTCTTTATTCTCCCCTTCTTTCATTTTAGCCAATCTGCTAGGTGTGAGGTAATACCTCAGAGTTGTTTTGATTTGCATTTCTCTAGTTATTAGAGATTTAGAACCCTTTCTCATGTGCTTATTGATAGTTTTGATTTCTTTATCTGAAAATTGCCTATTCATGTCTCTTGCCTATTTATGAATTGGGGAATGGCTTGATTTTTTATACAATTGGTTTAACTCCTTGTATATTTGAGTAATTAGACCCCTGTCAGAGATTTTTGTTATAAAGAATTTTTCTCAATTTGTTGTTTCCCTTCTGATTTTGGTTACATTGTTTTTTGTTTGTACAAAAGCTTTTTATTTTGATATAATCAAAACCATTTAATTTACATTTTGTAATTTTCTCTAACTCTTGCTTTGTTTTAAAACCTTTCTTTCCCAGAGATCTGACAAGTAAACTATTCTATGTTCACTTAACTTATTTATAGTTTTCTTCTTTATATTCAAGTCATTCACCCATTCTGAATTTATCTTGGTTTAGGGTGTGAGATGTTGATCTAAACCTAATTTTTCCCATATTGTTTTCCAAATTTCCAAGCAGTTTTTGTCAAATAGTGGATTCATGTCCCAAAAGTTGGACTTTTGGGATTTTCATACACTGTCTTGCTGATGTCATTTACCCCAAGTCTATTCCACTGATCTTCCCTTCTATCTCTTAGCCAGTACCATACCGTTTTGATGATCACTGCTTTATAGTACAGTTTAATATCTGGTACTGCTAGGCCACCTTGTTTCACATTTTTTTTTCAATATTTCCCTTGATATTATTGATCTTTTGTTATTCCAAATGAACTTTGTTATAGTTTTTTCTAATTCATTAAAAAGTTTCTTGGTAGTTTGATAGGTATGGTGCTAAATAGGTAAATTAATTTGGGTAGAATGGTCATTTTTATTATTATGTTGGCTCATCCTACCCATGAGCACTCAATGTTTTTCCAAGTGTTTAGATCTAGTTTTAATTTTTTGGAAAGTCTTTTGTAGTTGTTTTCGTATAATTCCTGTGTTTGTTTTGGTAGATTGATTCCTAAGTATTTGATATTGTCTAGGGTGATTTTAAATGGTGTTTCTCTTTCTACCTCTTGTTGCTGTGATGTGTTGGAAATATATAGAAATGCTGATGATTTATGTGCATTTATTTTGTATCCTGCAACTTTGCTAAAGTTCTTGATTATTTCTACTAGCTTTTTAATTTATTCTAAAGGATTTTTTAAGTAGACCATCATATCATCTGCAGAGTGACAGCTTAGTCTCCTCATTGCCCATTTTAATACCTTCAATTTCTTTTTCTTCTCTAATTGCTACTGCTAGTGTTTCTAGCACAATGTTAAATAATAGAGGTGATAATGGGCATCCTTGTTTCACTCCTGATCTTATTGTAAAGGCTTCTAATTTATCCCCATTGAATATTATGCTTGTTCATGGTTTAAGATATATACTGTTTATTATTTTTAGGAAATGACTTTCTATTCCTATACTTTCTAGTGTTTTCAGTAGGAATGGGTGTTATATTTTGTCAAAGGCTTTTTCAGCACCTATTGAGATAATCATGTGGTTTTTTGTTGGTTTGCTAGTTGGTATGGTCAATTGTGTGGATGGTTTTCCTAATGCTGAATCATCCTTGCATTACTGATATAAATCCCACCTGATCATGATGTTATTATATAATAACCCTCTTAATCACTTGCTGGAGTCTTTTTGCTAGTATTCTATTTAAGATTTTTGCATCTATGTTCATTAAGGAGATTTGTCTGTAATTTTCTTTCTCTGTTTTTGATCTACCTGGCTTTGGAATCAGTATGATATTTGTGTCATAAAAGGAGTTTGGTAAGACCCCTTCTTTACTTATTATATCAAATAATTTGTATAGTATTGGGATTAATTGTTCTTTGAATGTTTGATAGAATTCACTTGTGAATCCATCAGGCCCTGGCGATGTTTTCTTAAGGAGTCATTTAATGGTGCATTCAATTTCTTTTTCTGATATTGGATTATTTAAGTATTCTATTTCTTCTGCTGTTAATGTAGACAATTTACATTTTTGCAAATATTCATCCATATCACCTAGATTGTTATATTTATTGCCAAATAATTAGGAAAAATTGTTTTTAATGATTGCCTTAATTTCCTCCTCGTTAGAGGTGAGGTCTCCCTTTTCATCTTTGATACTATTAATTTGATTTTCTTCTTTCCTTTTTTAATTAGATTAACCAGTACTTCATCTATTTTATTTGTTTTTTTCAAAATACCAGCTTCTAGGCTTATTTATTAATTTAATGAGGTACCACCTCACACCTAGCATATTGGCTAAAATGATATCAGGGGAGAGTAATGAATGTTGGAGGGAATGTGGCAAAATTGGGACGTTAATGCAATGCTGGTGGAGTTGTGAACTGAATCGACCATTCTGGATGGCAATTTGGAACTATGCCCAAAGAGCGATAAAAGAATGCCTGCCCTTTGATCCAGCCATACCATTGCTGGCTTTGTACCCCAAAGAGATCATAGATAAACAGACTTGTACAAAAATATTTATAGCTGACCTCTTTGTGTTGGCAAAATACTGGAAAGCAAGGGTATGCCCTTCAATTTGGGAATAGCTGAATAAATTGTGGCATATGTTGGTGATGGAATACTCTTTTGCTCAAAGGAATAATAAACTAGAGGAATTCCATATGAACTGGAACAACCTCCAGGAATTGATGCAGAGTGAAAGGAGGAGATTCAGAAGAATATTGTACACAGAGACTGATACACTGTGGTAAAATTGAATGTAATGGATATTTGTACTAGAAGCAATGCAATGACTCAAGGCAATTCTGAAGGATTTATGGAAAAGAACGCTACCCACGTTCAGAGGAAGAACTACAAGAGAGGAAACACAGAAGAAAAACAACTGCTTGAACACTTGTGTTGATGAAGACTGGGGATGTAGACCTGAAAAGACCACACCAATGTAATTATCAATAATATGTAAATAAGTCTTGACTGACCACACATGTTAAAACCAGTGGAAATGCGAGTTAGCGCTGGTGGGAGGGTTGGGGGGTTTGGGGGTGAAGGGTAAAGTAAAAACATGAATTATGTAACCATGGAAAATTTTTCTAAAAATAAAAAATTATGAAAAAATAAAAAAAAGGTTTTTGCAAATATCTATCATACTTCTGCTGAACATAAAAAATCAGGGATAGCAATTATGATTTTATACATGACAACAACAAAAGTAAACTTAGAAATAAATGTGGAAAAGCACATTTTGCTAAAAGGTAATATACAATGTAATTATTTAAATACTTAATGCATATTCAAAGAATAGCATAGTTTCTATGTCTGTGAAGGGAAAACCAAATTAATGAAAAGAACAACTAGACAATGGAAGTATAATGAGAGACTTTGATTCAGCCTTATCACACTCAGCAATATCTAATTTTAAAAAATACATTAGTAGAATTAAATTAGAATAAAATTTTAGTCAAGTTACATTGGAGAGACCTCTAGAAATTACTGAGTGGAAATTTTAAAAAGTGTACAGATTTCTCAGCTGTCATGATACTTTTACAAAAATTGATGAAAGTTTGGAACATAAAAGCCTCACAAACAAGCAAATGCAGAAAAAAGAAAATTATCACAGATTTAAATGACAGTTAAACAAATATATGATGAGGAACTTGGAAAAATATTAAGAATCAGGTGCAGAGTATTTTCTAGTAAAGAATTGATGGTTCAGAGAAAAAATACAGAACTAATATGAAATCTGATAAAAGATAATAAAATTATAACAAAACATAAAATTGTTGGGAATTCAGCCAAATAAATCATTAAAGGAAAACATAAACTGCTATGAATGTTCTTAATTTTTCAAAAAGAACATATAATAATTAGAAGTATAATTTAAATGCCAGAAAGTCAACATATTTTTAAGATCTCAATTAAACACCAAAATAGAAATCCTACAAAACAAATCAGAAATTAAAATACAAAATAAAATATTGAATAGAAAACTCTGAATGATTTTTAAATAGATAAGCCATCAACACATTTGAGTAAAGAGAGAAAAAACAAATTTTTGTAGTTGTTCAGTCATTTCAGGCATGGCCAACTCTTCATCACTCCATTTGGTATTTTTCTGGCAAAGATATTGGAGTGGTTTATCATTTCCTTCTCTAACCCATTTTACAGAAGAGGAAACTGTCAAAAAAGTATTAAATTATCAGTAACGCAAAGTAAAAGAAGGAATTCTGAATAAATGAAGAAATAAAGGATATTATTAAATTATATTTGGCACATCTATATGTCAATAAAGCTGGCAACTAAAACGAAAATATAACATTTATTAAAATATTATTCTCAAAGTAACAGAATAAGAAACAAAGGATTTAAACCACCAAAAATGAGAGGAATAATTTGAACAAGTTATAAATGTACTTTTAAAGGAAAAGAAAACTCCAGTACCAGATGGATTCACAAAAGAATGTCATCAAACATTTGAAGAACAAATAATTATGTTTTTACATAAACAGTTTGTATAACAAATGAAGGGATCCTTCTACATTCCTTTTATGATGGAAATATGGTCTTGATACATAAAACAGAAAATTGAAACAGAAAAAGAAAATTAGAGAATGATATTTTTAATTAGCATTGCTGGGCTATTAAAAAGTATTAACAAAGACTAGAGCAACATTATCAATAATATGCCTTCCCATTAAGATCAAGGTTGAAGCAAAAATATCTATTACTTCCACTATTATTAAATATATCACTAGAAATGTTAAGTATAGCAGTAAGAAAAAAGAGAATTGAAAGAATTAGAATAAGTAATAAAAACAAAATTATCACACTTTGCAGATGAAATGATGATATACTTAGAGAATCCTAAAGAAGCAACTAAAAACCTAGTTGAAATAATTACCAATTGTAGCAAAGTAGCATTATATAAAATAAAGCCACCTAAATCATTAGCATTTCTTTATTTTTTCCAACAAAGCCCAGTAGCAAGAAATAGAAAAAGAAATCCCATTTAAATTAATTGTAGGTAATATAAAATACTTGAGGATCAACCTACCAAAATAAATCCAGAATTTATGTGAATTCAATGACAATTTTTTACAAATTTACAAAATTACAATTTTTATAAAAATTCAAATTATAAATCATCGCACAGATAAATCAGATCTAAACAATTATAGCACAATACTTAGAAAGATAATTTATAATGAAGGCTTTTTAAAAAGTTATATAAAAGTAAAAGATTATTATGAATACTGAAAGAATGAAGTTCAGTAGTCACACTAAGTACTTAAAATGCCTTATAATTGTACATTAGGTCACTTTAAAAGCTGAATCAGTTTCTTCATCAGAACATTTAGAGGACAAGGCTAGACACTACTAAATGCTCTTTCCAGCTTTACCTTTTCACATCTGTAACTAAATCTTTTGAGCTTCAAATCCATTGCTTTCCAAACTTCTGTATTCAAATATCTGTAACTATGCCAAGGTGAGGAGAAACACTCTGTTCTAAGGAGCTATAGAGAAGATTCTAAGGAAAATAGCCTTGTTTTAACTGAAGGCTTCATTCACCAGCAAATAACAATGACTGGCATTTATGTAGAGCTTTAGATTTGCGAAGTACCTTAAATACATTATTTCATTTGATCGCTAAAATCACACTGTAAAGTATATGAAGTAAATATTGCTAACCTTGTTTAAAAAAATCTTGCCTTCTATCATAGAATCAATACTATATAGTATATTGGTTCTAAGGAAGAGGAGCAGTAAGGGCTAGGCAATAGCAGTTAAGAGACTTACCCAAGGTCACATAGCTAGGAAGTGTCTGAGACTAGATTTCAAACTATTTGTATTTTACAGATGAGCAAAGTAAGGTTCAGAGAAATTTGATGACTTATCCACAGTGGTATAGCTAGTGAGGGGCAGTTCCCCTCCTCCATTTTTTAATTCTCTTCTTTTCCCTTCCTCAACCATTGAGAATGCAAGAAAAACAAAATCTACTCCAAATACATTTTGTATAGTTATGCAAAAAGTAATTCCCTTATTAGCCAGAGAGAGAGAGAGAGAGAGATCCAATAGCTGAATCCATGGAGTAGCCAGCCCTGACAAATGACCTGCTTGACCCAGACTAGCAGTAGATCAGCCAACAGCTCTATGTAGCTACTCTGCCTGTGCAAGTAAAGGACCAGGAAATAATTTGAAGTTATTCTCACGAACAAACTCTCATATCAAAAGATTTCAGTCAAGCAAGCCATAGACAGCTGGATGAATCAAACTACTAAATAATTATTTTATAAAATTAAAAAATAATTATCATATGAAAGAAAACAGTCAAGAATCTCAAGAAAAATGTGAAGTTAGCATTTATCAAATGCCTTCTATGTTTTAAGCACTTCAATAGGCACTTTACAAATACTACCTCATTTAATCCTCATAACAACCCTGAGATAGGTTCTATTATTATTCTCATTTCATAATTAAGGAAACCAAGGCAGACAGAAGTTGAGTGACTTTCTCAGAGTCAGACAGCTAAGTGCTGAGTCTGAATTTGAACTGTGGTCTTCTTGACTTCAGGCTCAGCATTCATTCACAGAGTCATCTAGCAGATTAAAAGTTGGAATAAAGAAGTCCTTGCTGTGCCAGATCTCAAACTATACTACAAAGCAGTATTCTCACCCACTATTTGGTAGTTGTAAAAATAAAATAAAAAGAAATTAATGAATATAAAAAGGCAGACCATTTTCAGAAGCAAATTACTTAGTACTATAGTTTTCAATAAACACAAAAACTCCAGGTAATGGAATAAAGACTCACTACCTCACAAAACCTCTTATGAGCTTTGGATAAAAGTTTAGAAGAAATTAGATTTAAACCAACACTTCACAACTGATATCAAAATAAACTCCAAATGGATATGTAACCCCCTAACATAAAAGTACTCAAGGACTAAGCAACTAAGTGACAGTAGCAACATAATATTTCTTCAAAGTAACTAAGTACTGTATGGAACATTGTGACACCTTATTCTCCTTTCACATGGTTCCTTCAAAGAAAGAAGTCTTTCTAGTCATTGAAGTAATTCTCTCAACTTTCAAAAGATTAAGAATAATGGCATAGCTTTTCCAAGAGAATAAAGGAAAGAATAATATTTAGAAGTTTACAGATCCCAAATACATCTTAATAATGCTTTGTGAATAAAAAAAAATAGATACTTGTTCTCTGTTGACATGGTGACAGATCATATAGCATAGTATACATGTAATTACTTGAAAATGATACAATAATTATATAAACACCATGACAGTATAACTATGTCCCTTAAATATAAAACCTGTGTTTCAAATCCCAGCTAAGATCTACAAGTAAAATTTGGACAGTATAATTTACAAGAACAATTCATTGTAATTGTAGGTATCTATATTATATAATTAAAAGTATTCATAAAATGGCTTGTTTTGAAGAAGCAAGCCAACTGGTAGAAAACATTGTAATAATATTCAACAATACCTCAGGAAAAAAAATAACAATTTAATGGGACATACTGTCCACACACTCCAAATTATTGTAAAATGTATCCCTGATGTCCTTTTTAAAAGGACAATGACAAACTAGAATGTATTCAGAATAGAGCAACCAGAATAGTGGATAGAAAACAGTAAGGTTTCTCTAAGCTATTTAAGCTAATTAGTCTTCATACCCCAATAGAATTTGCCTGGAAATTTGAAGTATCTACTCTATGCCTCTACCATGCTAGGCTGTGGGGATACAAAGACATAAAGAAAACTAATTCTTGCTCACCAGGAATTCACATTTTACTGAGCTCCTTGGACACATCATAAGAGAAACAAGAGTCCTAGTTTCTGCAATAAATTCATGAAGGACATTATCAATTCCACTTCTGAGATGAGGGGCCTGTAATGCTTTGGGTTTCATGCAGCTGCCATATATTTGGCAGCTTCACTACTTTGTCTTTATGATCTTAAAAAAGACGACAACAAAAATATCATAGCCTACGGAGAAAAGAAATAAATAATTAATCAAGCACTTACTGAGTGCTTACTATGATAGTATCAACCACTGTACATGAAATTATGAGGACAAAGGTGAAATAATTCCTGTCCTCAAAGAGCAGATATTTGAGGAGACTAAGAGATCAATTCTCAATACATATGAATAGCAATAAGACTGAAAAATGTGAGGGTGAAAAAAAATCAGCTCATATGTGTATATATATGTACATATATATGTATATATACACAGACACACATTTGTGTGTGTGTATAAAGACACAGAGCTATACTGGACTACCATGGAAGGAAATTAATACTGTCTAAGTTGAAGATAATTTTTTGTTGTTGATTAAAAAATGTCTCATTTATGGAAATAATTTTCCCTAAAAAGGTATCTTTATATATTCCAAAACTCAATTCCAGTTTACTTGGATAGTAGTGTCCTATTAAAATCTTAGGTATAGAATATTATCTCCAATGATAGCCTATTATCAATTAATTCCTTCCTAGGAAATTACTTGGACATGACTATGGAATTAGGTACCAAGAACAAATGTCAATAGCTTTCTTTTTTAAAACCCTTTCCTTCCATCTTGGAATCAATACTAAGTATTGGTACCAAGGCAGAAGAGTGGTAAGGGTTGGGCAACTGGGATTAAGTGACTTGCCCAGAGTCATACATCTAGGAAGTGTCTGAGGCCAAATTTGAATCCAGGACCTCCTTTTTCTAGGCCTGGCTCTCAATCTACTGAACCACCTAGTTGCCCCATCAATATCTTTTGTATTTCTTGTTAAAATTTTGTAAGCGCTATGCTATGAGTTTCACTGTTTCAATTTAATGAGGACTTACTGAACTACTATTATATAGGGTTTATGGAAATTCAGGAAAGCATAGCACCTGTGTTGTGAAGGCTTGCTAAGTCATTTTCTGGGATGCTCATTCACCTTTCATAGACACCTAGCACCCAGCTCTCACTTGTGGCTCCAAGAAGCTGTAGCACATGCAGTGACCACACTTTCTGGTAAAATTGTCTCAGCAGTCAGCCTAAACCAGGTTGAGAGTGATCAAGAAGCCTCAAAATAATCAGTGAGTTAGGCAAATATCTACCTCAAGCAAAAAAGGACTGCCCCCTGCAGAATGTATGGGTGAAAACAATTGGTCTTCTTCTAAAATGAAGGATGAATAACAGTAACCATATACCAAGAATTTTGTTAGGTGTAAATGATATAATAACAAAAATCAAAACTACCTCTGCCCACAAAGAAATGAATTCACATTTTGACTGCTTTAAGGGGCAGGCAGGGGAACAACAGGTGGGAAGAAGAGATAGATAGATAGATAGATAGATAGATAGATAGATAGATAGATAGATAGATAGATAGATAGATAGATACATGCATACATACATACATACATACATACATACATAGACACATAATTAGATACAGAGGAACATAGATAAACTGATAGAAACAGCTAGAATTACTAATACTACCCAGTAAATACCTAAGCAACTTTGCTATCCCCTATATGTCTCCTTATTCATACTATTCATATTCAAGATACTTCAAAAATACCTGGAATCTGTAGATTGACATATTTCTATTTTTTTCCTCCTAAGTATTAAAAAAAGTGATCCCTGTTCTTCAGGAACCATTCAGGTCAATATACAATCGAATTGGCCCTAAGAATTTCATAGCTAGATTTCAAATTTGTTGCGGCATTACTTAGATCAGGCTCAAAAGGATCCTAGATAGCTGTATCACATAGTATTTTTAAATTTTATTTTATTTATTTTTAATATTAATACATTATACAGTCAAGTTGCCTATTAGCATTAGCTTTAACTTTCCTCCTAAGATCAAAATGCCCTGTTACGTTACAAATTAGTACATTCTGCTCACAGGCTCTGAATCAAGAAATCTTAAAATATATATTATAAGCCTTTATTTGTAAGTCTGATGAATAATATAAAAATCCAGCCAAGTAATCAAGTCATGCCACTCATCATATTTTTCTGTTTAAAACATGAGACATTTTTAGAGTCCATCCTTATTAGTGAGATGACCAAGAAAAGAAATACCTGCACCTGAGAAAACTATTACAGATCTCAGGAAAAAGGGTTTTCATTTAAATTCAAATAGGTAAGTATCACAGGGAATGTTCAATGTCCTTTGCATTCCTCGAATCAAACCTTTTTTATACCTGCCATTAATTTCTTGTGAAAGAAACAGAGGATTCCATACATGTCTAATCTTTTTCAAGACCTTTGTACAGTAACTATCACAAAGAGTCACAGATATACTTTAAAAGCTCAATCTTTGCCCTGGCAAATTTGTTTTAAGTTTGTTCAAGTCTTATTGAACAGTAAAATGGCACTGAATAAACTACTAATAATTTCTTTACCTACACAGGAAAAATATATCAAAGATTCAGTGCTTAAGGTTCTTTCCTCTATGAGCCTATAATACCTCTTTTACATGATAAAAACAGAAAACTTGCTTCTAAAATATGAATTATTCACTACATTGTATAAATGTGCTTCTTTCATATTCACAAAACCCCAAAGTCAGTTATGTAAATTTCAACCTACACTAATTACCTCAGGGTTGTGCAAGCCAAAAGATGGTAGAAACAGTAGGGGGAAAAATGACATTTCAGCTCCAGAAATCCATTTGCTAGATATTTTTCCAATAAAAGATATATTTACATTTTCTAAGAGTGAAACTGCTTGATTTTGCTTCTGAATAAATACACATCCCCTACCTCCTTTCACCCTGTGCTTTGTTCAATATTTCTTACATTTTTTTCCCTCTTGAGTTTATAAAATATTTGAAGACTGAGGATGACAATGTAGACTTTTAAAAATATGGCCTTTTGATTTTTGGTAACACAGCTTTCTACCATTCTGCATTTGAGGATTTTCATGTTGTCATCCTTAATGTTTTATATTACACTTCATTAACAGTTCTTCCAAGAAGAAACATTGTGTTCATCAGAGAAGACTAGAATGGTAATTAGACCCAGAAGATAGGACCTCCAAGGTCATGTTGTTCAACCTATTCCTAAACAGGAATGTCCTTGACTATTCCACACAACTATTTTCTCAGTATTAATTTGAAGTCCTCTAGTGATGGGTTTACTAAGTCAGCCAGTTGAATTTTTTCTTCTGATATTAAGCTGAAATCTCCCTCTATAATAATTTTAGGATATTTTATTTTTCCAATTACATGTAATAACAATTTTCAACATACATTTTTTTGAAATTAAAAGATCCAAAATTATTTCTTTCCCTCCTTTCCTTCCCCCTCCCAGAGGTAGCGAAAGATTTGATCTGGGTTATACACATATTATCATGCAAAACTTATTTCCATATTGGTCATTGTTGTGAAAGAATACTCATATAAAACTGAAAACCCAAAATAAAAGTATAAGTAAACTAATGAGAAAGACTGTATACTTTGATGTACATCTGATTCCAATAATTCTTTCTTTGAAGGTGAATAGCACTCTTTATTAAAAGTCCTTCAGAATTGTCCTGGGCATTGTAATCCTGAGGTTGGCTAAATCTATCGCAATTGATCATAGTATGTAATATGTTTCTTGGTTCAATGTTTTCCTGATTTTACTTGCTAAATTTTGCATCAGATTATGTAGGTCTTTCCAGCTATTTCTAAAATCATCCTGTTCATTATTTCTTTTAGCATAATAGCATTCATCACATAATTTGTTCAACCATTCCACAATTCACTGACATCCCTTCAATTTCCAATTCTTTGTTACCACAAAAAGAGATGCTATAAATATGTTTGTGTGCGTAGGTCCTATTCCCTTTTTTATGATCTCTTTGGGATACAGAACTATTAGTGGCATTACAGGAACAAAGGGGATGCACAGTTTTACAATCCTTTGAATCCTTGCTGCTCTCCAGAATGGTTGAATCAGTTCATAACTTCATCACAAAAGCATTAATGTCTCAATTTTAGCACATCCCTTCCACCACGTATTGTTTTCCTTTACTTTCATGTTGACCAATTTGAAAGGTGTGAAATGGCACCTCAGAGTCATTTGGATTTACATTTCTCTAATCAAGAGTGATCTAGAACATTTTTATGTGCTTATTGATATCTTTGATTTCTTCTTCAGAAAAGTACATATTCATGTTCTTTGACCATTAGTTAACTGGGAAATGAATTGTAGTCTTATAAATTTGGCTTACTTCTCTACATGTTTGTGAAATTGGACCTTTATCATAGAAACTTGTTATAAAAATTTTCCCCAGTTTGTTGTTTCCCTTTTTAGTAACATTAGTTTTATTTGTAAAACAGCTTTTTAATTTAATATAATCAGAATTATTCATTTAATCTCTTGTAATGTTCTCTAACTCTTTTTGGTCACAGATTCTTCCATCTTCCACAGATCAGCCAAGTAAACTATTTTATGTTTCCTAAATTTACTTAAGGTATCACCCTTATGTCTAAATCATATACCCATTTTTACCTTATGTTGGTATACAGTGTGAGATATGTATTTATATCTAGTTTCTGCCATATTTTTTCCAGTTTTCTGAGCAATTTTTGTCAAACAGTAAGTTCTTATTCCAAAAGTTGGGGTCTTTTGGCTTATCAAACATTAGATTGCTAAGGTCATTTACCCCAAAATATTATATATTCTATATTGTCAAGTTATTTTAATTACAATTTCTTTTTCTATCTCTTAGCTACTGGGCTTTGTTGGTAATATATAGAAAAGCTAATGATTTATATGGGTTTAATTTTGTATCCAAACCTTTGCTAAAGTTACTAATTATTTGAACTACTTTTTTTAGTTAATTCTCTAGGATTCTTTAAGTATACCATCATATCATCTGTGAAAAGCAATAGTTTAGTTTTCTCATTGCCTACTTTAATTCTTTCAATTTTTTTTCTTTTCTTACTGCTAAAGCTTTCATCTCTAACATAATATTAAATAAATATAGTGATAATGGGCATCCTTGCTTCATGGTCTTACTGGTAAGGCTTCTAATTTATTCTCATTGCAGATGATACTTGCTGATAGTTTTAGATAATTAATACTTATCATTTTAAGGAATAGCCCATTTATTCCTATGTTTTCTAATGTTTTTAATAGGAATTGGCATTCTATTTAGTTGAAGGCTACTCTTCCTATTTTTCCTTCAGCTGAAACAGAATTAATTCTGCTCTAGCCCTTTACCTTAATTCTGCATGTGTCTCTCCCTTCCTCAAACACAAATTAGAATGGTTGTTATTCCCTCTCCAAGACAATTCTGATTAAAGTTTGAGCCATGCCTGTCACCACCCTCATCTTCCCTCCTCCATAGTAGTAGTTTTTTCATGCTTCTTTAGATGATATAATTAATCCTATTCCATCTCTCCTCTTCCTCTTCTCACAGTGAAATCCTCTTTTTTCACCCATTGATTTTTTTTTGCATATCATATCTTCCTAATCAACTTACTCCCACATCCTCTATCCTTCTAAGTGCTCTTATACTTATAAAAATTTTTAAAGTTATAAATATCATCTTTCCATATAGGAATATAATTTGGCCTTACTGAATTCGTTAAATATCCACTTTCTTGCTTACCTTTTTATGCTTCTTTTGAGTCTTGTATTTGAATAACAAATTTTCTGTTTAGGTCTGGTCTTTTCATCAAGAATGCTTGAAAATTTTTTATTTTATTAAATGATAATTTTTCCCCCTGAAATAATATGCTCAATTTTGCTTAGTAGGTGATTCTGGGTTATAAACCTAGTTCCCTCACCTTCTAAAAAGTCACATTTCAAACTTTCTAATCTTTAATGTGGAAGCTGCTAAGTCCCATGTTATACTAACTATAGCTCCATGAAATATGAAATTCCTTTCTGACTGCTTGCAGTATTTCTTCTTTGACCTGGGAGCTCTGGAATTTGGCTATAATATTTCTGAGAGCTGTCATTTCGAGATTTATTTCAGGAGGTGATCATTGTACTCTTTCAATTTCTCTTTTATCCTTCTGTTCAAGAAAAAAAAAAGGGTAGTTTGATAATTTCTTGTAATATAATGTCTAGGCTTTTTTTTATCATGTCTTTCAGGGAGTCAAATTCTTAAATTGTTTCTCCTGGATCTATTTTTCAGGTCAGTTTTTTTTAAAATGAGATTTCATGTTTTCTATTTTTTCATTTTTTTGGTTTTGTTTGATTGTTTGTAGATGTCTTATGATAGCTAATGTCTTCATTAGCTTCTACTTGCCCCATATTAATTTTTAAGAAATTATTTTCTTCTGTGAGCTTTTGATATTCCTTTTCTAATTGGTCATTTCAATTTAAACAAGAATTTTTTTCCTTATTGGATTTTGGTAACTCTTTTTTCCATTTGCCTAATTCTGCTTTGCATTGCTTTCATTTCTCTTCCCCATTTTTCCTCAGACTTTTTATGGGATTTTTTTTAAACCCTTGTACTTCGGTGTATTGTCTCATAGGTGGAAAATTGGTAAGGGTGGGCAATGGGGGTCAAGTGACTTGCCCAGGGTCACACAGCTGGGAAGTGGCTGAGGCCGGATTTGAACCTAGGACCTCCTGTCTCTAGGCCTGACTCTCACTCCACTGAGCTACCAAGCTGCCCCTTTTTATGGGATTTTTGAAAAATTCTCTTTCAATTTTTTCAAAGCCTGAGATCAACTGAAATTTTTCCTTGAAGTTTTATATGTAGGCAGCTCTCACTGGCCCCTTTTGAGTCTGTGCTTTGCTCTTTTTTCCTCCATAATAATTATCTATGGTTAGAATTTAGTTTTTTAGGTTTGCTCATTTCCTAGGCTATTTTTCAATTTTTATTTTTATCTTAAAGGTGAGATCTATTCTCAGGGTAGAGGAGGCACTTTCTTAAACTTCAATTTTCCTTGCTGCTATTCTCAGCTTTATTTCTGGGTTTTTGCAAGTTTCAGTTCTTCCAAGTTAGTGATATATTCTGTAGGCTAGGAGCTCTGAAAGTCACCTCTTAGTTTTGAGTCAGTATCTCCCAGGAAGTACTGATGGCTCACAGGGCTCAGAACACTGGAATAGAGACTGGAACTCAAGAGGCAAAAAAAAATATGACCTGAAAAATTGAGGGTTTCAGCCCTTACTTTTGTCTTGCACAAGTCAGGAGCACTGCCTTGTGATGGAGTTTTGGCCTCACCTTGAACTAGGCAGGGGATCTAGTCCTCATTCTGGACTAACACAGGTCAGGCACACCTCAGACTGCCTTGTGCTGGGATTCAGGTTCTCACTGTAGTCTTGGGCAAGGGAATGCCCTTGGGCTTATACCAGTTACGCTCATAGTTGGTTGCCTTACACTGGGGTTTGGGGCCTCACCTTGGGATTCAGCAGGTGCTTGGAGCCTTGTTCTGGGTCTACCCCAGCCAGGCACACCAGGGATTGCCTTATGCTTGGATTTGGGGACTCATAGGGTTGTGCTAAAGGTTGCAACTCCAATTGGTAGGTATGTGGTTACACTGCTTTTTGATTTTGGCAGGATATCAGGTCTCAAAATTGGCTTGGGCTCAGGTTCACAACTTGGAGCAGTAGGTGTAGGGTGGGAGAGATTTGTTGTTGACTTGTATTGGTATGGTGTGGCATTTTTTGAACTGTGTGGCTTTGCTGTATGCTATGTTCCCTTCTCATCCCTGTGATCCAGACCCTCTTTACTTAACTTTCAAGTTGTTTCCTATAGGAAAATTGCTTCACTCTGACCCCTTGTTGGTTCTGTCATTTCAGAATTCATTCTGAAAAAATAATTTTAAGGTTGGTTGGAGAAGATTCACAGAGAGGTTCAAGCTTTCCATGCTTCTACTCTACCATCTTGGTTCAGCCTCTCCCTCCATAGCTTTTACTCTCCCAACCATAGTTTTTATTTAAGTCTAATCCACAAGATTGTCCATCAGATACTTGATAACATTTACTGTGACTCACCCTCAAGTCTTCTTTTCCCCAGATTAAGTAGCCAAATTCTTTACATGTTACTGTTCTTTAGTCCTCTCAGTGTCAAGGTGACTCTACTCTGAATACCATCTGATTTACAAATGTCTTTTCTAAAATGGAGCATCCTGAACTGGACATAATACTCCCGGTTGGAGTGAATCAGAGAGTACAATGAAATGATCATATATGTATCATTCTAAACACTTTACCTCCATTAATGCAATCCCAGAAGATATTGGGATTTTGTATGCCATGCCACACTGTCTATTCATTTTAAGCTTGTACAACATCTAGCAGCTTCAGATTTTTTCCAGGCAAACTCATTTAATCATATTCCCTCATCTTTAACTTGTGCAGTTGAGTTTAGAAAGCCAAAGAAGAAACTTAATATTTATTCCTGATAAATTTCATTATCACAAAATGATGGATGCACAGACTCTCTGAATTGGAAATGACTCAATAGGTCATTTTGTTCAGTGCATTCTAGATCAAGGATCTTCTCTATAGGAAAAAAATAATCATTCAGTCTGTATTTTAAGATCTCCATAAAATGGAACTCCAAAGTCTCCCAAGCCAGACTATTTCCTATGGCCAGTACTTTGAACAATCATTTTTGTTGTTGTCAGTCATTTCAAACTCTTCATGTCCCCTTTTAAGATTTTCTTGGAAAAGATATGAGTTGTTTACCATTTCCTTCTCATTCTATAGATGAGAACTGAAGCAAACAGTTAAATGACTTGTCTAGGGGTGATGCACCTAGTATCTAAGCCAAGATGTTAACTCTGGAAGATGAGTCTTCCTCTACAGGCCACATACTTTAATTACTATGCTCTCTAGCTGTTCCATAGCAGCTACTTAGTCAAGGCAAATTGACTAGCTTTTCAAATTGATAATAGTTCTTTCCTAACACCATTTTGCAATTTTCTTCTTTAAATCTTCTCATACTGCTTCTCATTCTGTATTCAGAGGCTAAGTAAACAAGTTTAATCTATCTTCTACATGATAAGTCTTCAAATACTCAGATGTTGGGCTACCATGTCCATAACTTCCAAAAGCCCTCCTATTCAGGGTAAATAAAACATGTACATTCAAAAAAGACCCATATGGAAAGATCTTAAAGCTTTTTACCATTCTGATTTAATTTCTCCCAACCTTATCAGTTTTTTTTCTTCTTCTTAAGATGTGATTCTGGGAACTGAACACAATACCTCAAATGTGGTTTGTACAGAGCAGAGTATAGTAGACCCATCAAATCCCTAGTCCTAAAATCAAGGCCTCATTCATACTTACTATTCAATTTATTTGGCTGCCAAATAATAATGTTGACTCAAATTGAACTTTCAGTAGACTAAAAGCCCCACATCTTTTTGGAAAGAACAACCGATGCTTTCCCCATATTGTATTTAAGTTAAAAAATAATAATAAACTTCCCAAATTTTCAAACATTTTTAAACTCAGGCAAAAATTTACATTTATTTCTATAAAATTTCATCTTATGAAATATGGGTTAATGTTTGAGCCTATCAAAAGGTTTCTGGGTTTGAATTTAGTCATCTAACATGGTGACCTTCATACCTAGCTTAATGTCTTTTGAAATTTTGATAATGATGCCATCCCTGAATTAGCCAAAAAACCAATAAAAAATTTCAAATAGCACATGAGAAATCCTAGGCCCATTAAGTACTGTACTAGAAACTTCCTTACAAGATGACATTGAATTTTTGACTAAATTTTGAGGCTGGTCATTCAATAGGTTCTCAGTCTTCATAATTGTACTATTTTGTTTGGCCCAAGTTATATGTATAGCTTCTAATGATTTACCATTCTAATAATATTATGACAAAAAGAATTTAATCTGACATCTATTCTCCATGAAACATTTTGCATTCATCCATTCCTTCAGTAGATGTTCACTAATTAATCATCCCTTTAATAACTCATTCTAGAGTTATTATTCTAGAGTTGGAATTATGCTCACTGGTCTAAATTTGTAGATTGTCTGCTCATTTTTTTAAAAATTATGACAATATTTCCCCATGATAAAGTCTTACATCACTTCTCCAGCTCTCTACAATCTTCCAAAGATCACTGATAATGGTTCATCAATCACAATTGCCAGTTCTTTCAGTACCCTGGGATGTAGTTTGTCTGGGTCTAGTGATTAAAACTCACCAAGGGCAGGCAGATGCTCTCATACTATCTTTCTACCTATTTTGGGGTATTATTTCCGTATTAGCTATTTTGTTCTGTACTTTCCAGTCCAATGATAATTCTTGGCAGAGAAAAGGAAATTAAAATAAGAATTGAGTAGTTCATCTTTCTTTCTGCCTTATGTCATGCTCAGTCTCTCCATTTTGGGGAGTGATCCTAACATTTCTTTGAGCCTTCTGTTTTTACCAATATAGCAAAAAGTAAACAAATTATAACATTCACCTTTTGGTTGTTGTTGTCATTAGTTTTTCAAACTAGCCTCCACTTATCTTGAGCTTTAGCAATGCTTATAGGTTGTTGTTGTTTTTTTTATGAGAGCATATCATCATTTTGTGTTCATCAACTGTTTACTGACCTCTCCCCACTCATGTTCTCTATGATTGTAAAGATCTAAATTGATCAATCCATTTGATTAATTAACTTAGTACATCATTAAATCATTGAGTTAGAATTGAAAGAGACTTTAAATGTCATCAAATCTAGCCTCTTCATTTGATAGATCCTAGAAACAGAGGCACAGAGCTGTTAAGTGATTTGCCCAATTACTTGAAACCATTAAAAAGTGTCAATGGGGATGATAATAACATCTACCTAACAGGGTTGTTGTCAAGATTAAGTGAGATAACATTTGCAAAGAACTTAGTATAGTTCCTGGCTCACAGTAGGCACTTAAAATGCTTATTATATTAAATAAATAACACAGATAAGAAGAAGATAGATAGCACTAAGGGCCCAAGGAAAGCTTTTTGACAAAAAAACTTGAATGATGATTTAAAGGATAGATTTAGAAATCTATTTAGATAGATAGGTTTTGGTTATGCATGTAGAATTGTGGAAGGGCATTCTAGCAAAAGGTTATCACATTAGCAAAGGTTCTAGTCAGCTAGATGTTTAGAGGATAGTGATAAGACAAGTCAGCCAACGATACTTACTTATTATATTCCATGCATTCTGCTAAGCTTTGACCATGCAATGAAAGACAAAAACTGACCCTGACTTTAAAGAGCACACAAGCTAATAGAGATCAAATTGAAGCTAATCTCAGAGGAAAAGCACAACTGTTAAAGGAGATTGGGAAAGGCTTCTTGCAAAAAGGAGAATTTTAGTGGAGACTTTGAGAAGATCAGATAGAGATTAGTTAGGAAGGAGGGACTTTAAGGCATGGGGAACGAAAAATGCATGGATTAAGAAGATGGAGTGTCTTTTGCAAGAAATAGCAAGGGTTCAGTGTCATCAGATCAAATATCGAAAGGGGAGAAAAGTATAAGAACAGTGGAAAGGTAGGAAGTGACAAGATTATGAAGAATTTTAAGTTAAACAGAGGATTTTATGTTTGATCCTAGGGAGTCACTTGATAAGACAAACCATGCAAGAGGGGAAAAAAGAGAGATAAAATGGAAAGATAGGTGGAGATCAGATTGCAGAAGGTCTTGAATGTTAGGCTGAGGAGTATGGGCTTTATATTTGAGGAAAGAGAAAACTATTAAGTCTTTTTGAGGCAAGAAATGGCATGATAATATTATGGTAGATCAATAACACCATTGGGTAATATTTAATCTTTTCATTTATTTTCCCTCTAGAAATTTAATCTATATTCTTATTAACATAATCAATATAGCATAGAGAAAACACTGCAGGTTGAGTCTAAATCCTGGCTCCTGATTTTGTTTAGTAAATGTATAGTTTTATATAAAGTACTTATTTTCTGGGCCTCATTTTCTGAAAAAAAAAAACAAAAACAAAAACCATATTGGACCAGATCATCTCTAAAATCCCTTTCAGATATAATTTTTTTGAATTTCTTGATTTTTTGTTTTTACATCTAATCCATGCCGCTAAGACCTTTGTATTAATACTTGCATCCATGATCCTTAGAATAGTTTGGGAATAAAAATCAAGATTGATTTCCAAAGGTCAAATACCTTTCCTAAAGATCAACAGCTAGGACATACTGACTTGAAGAAGTCATCATAGATGATACCAGAAAATACGTGTGACTGATTATCACAGTTCTTGTGGAATTTATTATACACACACCAACAAATTAATTCAGAGTTCAAATTAGGTGTGTATTGAAAAAAACAGAGAAAAAGTTTCTTTTATAAGACACAAAAAATTGCTTAAAAACTATCTGTGTTTTCTCATAACCTTTAAGTAAAGAACATGTTTTTTTATTCTAGTATAAAGGTGGGACTCCATTGATTATCATACCCACTTAAAAACCATCATATTTGTTACATTCTGATTTAGTCAATCATAACTGAGTATGAACAGGACCTGTATAGCTACTTGAATCAATCAAAACCATTGTATACATGTCTTAGTCATGACGTAATTTTTTTTATAAAAAGAAGTAGGGGGAAGTGAAGCCAAGACAATAGAGTAAAGGGGTCATTCTAAACTCTAAACCAAGTCCTCCTAAGATTTTCCTCTAAAAAAACTTCATTATTTTTTTATTTTAAAAATTGTTATTTAATTAATTTAGAACATTTTCCATATAGGCTATAGGATTCATGTTCTATCCCTTTCCTTCCTCCACCCCCTCCCATAGCCAATCAATTCCCACTTTTCTTCCAATTTTTCATCTATCTTTCTTACTTGGTTCTTGAACACCTTTTTGAGTTCCTTGAGAGCATGTGACCAATTACTTTTTTTACTTTTTTTTACTTTTTTTGCAAAGTTCGAATGTGTTTGCTTATTTGTTACTCTCTGCTGTTGCCTCTATATTTTGCTCTTTTTCTCCATAGAAATTATTCAGGTTCAAAAGCTTTTTCTGCTGCTGCTCATTTCTTTTGCTACTTGTGGATTGCAGTTCCTGCATGTTGGTTAACATTGCTTTCTTAGCTTCTGTCTTGCAGTGCTTTGCCTTGGTAATATCTTCCAGGCTGTTCTTTGTATAGTGTACTTTAAAAAGTTTTCCAGGGGCAGCTGGGTCACTCAGTGGATTGAGAGTCAGGCCTAGAGATGGGAGGTCCTAGATTCAAATCTGGCCTCAGACACTTCCCAGCTGTGTGACCCTGGGCAAGTCACTTGACCCCTATTGTCCACCCTTACCACTCTTCCACCTAAGAGCCAATGCACAGAAGTTAAGGGTTTAAAAAAAAATAAAAATAAAGTAAAAATAAAAAGTTTTCCCCTGAGGCTATTTTTCTAATTCCTGCTGCCTCTGCTGTGGCCAGCCTTATTTCAGCCCAATCTCCATACTCTGCTGCCCAGGATTTGTGCTCTTCAGCCTTGGGTCCCAAGTCTTACTGCGAAGGCCTTGCACTTCCCTCAGGGGGTAAGTCTGTAGTCAGCCAGCCCTAGAGAATTTTTTTAAACCCTTACCTTCTGTCTTAAGTGGTAAGGGCTAGGCAATGGGGGCTAAGTGACTTGCCCAGGGTCACATAGATGGGAAGTGTCTGAGGCCAGATTTGATCCCAGGACCTCCCATCTCTAGGCCTGACTCTCAATCTACTGAGATACCCAGCTTCCCCCAGTCCTGGACAATTTAGAGCTTGCCTGGCCCTCACTCTGACTCTGGCACATAGGTGGTATAAGGTAGGGATGATCAGCTTGAGCTTTGATAAGTGTAGTATAGCCCCCTTAAATTATGGAAATCCCAAACACTGTCTATCTTTAAGGCTGTGTCCCATGGGAGAGCCGCTTTACTTGTCTGATTTTTATTTCTGTCCTTTAGAGATCCTTTGTATTGATTGGTTGGAAGGAGATTCAGAAAGTTTCTGCTACTCCCTGAACATCTTAGCTCTTCCTCTCCCCCAATAACTCTTAAGAGGCTCACCTGTGTCTACTCTTATGATCTCTACTTCCCTGCCAGACATACCAGGGGAATTAATCATCCTCTATTTTTCATCCTATACTTTCTTGTATTTCAGTCTTAACTAATTATATTCCTTGTCCAGAATGGGTCCTTCCTACTCCTTTAACCTATATCTAATGTTGAACTTTCTCTCCTTTCTCATCACCCAACTCAGGTGCTATTATGACCACGAAGCTTTCAAGGATCCTTTCCTCACTACGTGTTGTCCCCATCTGAAAGTGATTTCTAACTCCTTTAATCTCTCATTGGCTTGGTGGACCTCTTCATTGCAATCATTACATTTTTCCTTATATTATTTCACTTGTGTACATTTATTATCTGCCTCCCCTTTTAAAAATAATTTTATCAATATATTTTGTTTTATATTGCCCATATTTTCTCTTGTGCCCTTCTTTCCTTTCCTTTCCCAAAGAGTTATTCTATAAAATAAAACAAAAGAAAATTTTTAAAAAGAAAAAGAGGAGATAAAATAAAAATGAGTACAATAAAAATATAAATACTTCAATAAAACTGAAAGCGCTGAAAAAGTCTGGTGTCATATGCAAAATTCCATACCTGGGTATCTTATTCTCTAGAACAGAATGCCTTGATTCTTAACCCTTTAAAAACAGGGTTTGGTTCTTCTCTACCCTTTTAAGTACCTGGCACACAGTAGGCTCTTAGCACACGCAGAATTGAATGCTTTTGAACTGACTAAAACATAAGTACTTGATAAAGATTTCAATTGTGCTTATTATCCTTTTTATGGCCTTATATTACCTTTTGTGGTGCTTATTGCCCTTTTATGTCCCTAAGTTCATTATCAAAAAGGAAACACTTATCTTTTATCTCCCATCATTATTGAAATATAATTTCCCCAATAAAATCCTTAGGATA
This sequence comes from Gracilinanus agilis, assembly GCF_016433145.1. Lineage (NCBI taxonomy): Eukaryota > Metazoa > Chordata > Mammalia > Didelphimorphia > Didelphidae > Gracilinanus > Gracilinanus agilis. Next base: position 608,630,450 of record NC_058130.1, on the reverse strand, counting down.
GCATACCAATTCTCACCTATCTCACCATGGAAATCAATTATTAGAAATTACATCATTCTCCACCACTACCATGAAACTCTTTTGCTACACTTTCATGCATCTATCTATTCATGTTATAAGGAGAACATGACCTATAGAAATTATAATAGGCATCTTATGATTTTCAAGTGAAACAGAGGGTAGGGGTGGGTAGGATCAAAAGTAGGTAGATAAAAATCACCATCTACTATATTTTCATTAATTTCTATTAAAATTTGTTTAAAATGATCTTCTTACCATACTATAATGTTTATCAGTATTTTACTCATACATCTTGCAACTATCTTAGCAAAATTTCAAATTACATAGTATATTTACTACAATTTTCTTTCGAGCAAAAAATGCTGTTCTTAAACTATATTCAGACGGGCAAGTGGCACAGTGAACATCTAGAGCACTGGTCCTGGAGTACAAAACACCTGAGGTCAACTCTACCCTCAGACACTTAATTAGCATCTATGTAACACTGAGCAAATAACTTAACATCTATTTAATTCAATATCCTTTACTGGAAAATGTGTGTAATAATAGCACCTACCTTGCATGGTAGTTGGAGGATTCAATGAAATAATATTTGCATTAGTACATGGGGGCAGCTACATAGAACAGTGGATAGACCCACCAAGTATGGAGTTGGAAAGACCTAGGTTTAAATGTGGTTTATACAATTCAGGAGATGAATGTTCTTTCACCACTTGCTCTCACTTAGCAATAGGATGGTGTGTCTCATAGGCTTTTATTCAATTTTATGTTATATTAAAGTAATTTGTAGAGGTATTATATATGCTGAAGAGCAGGTGACACTTTATCTAAATATTATTTCTCCTTCAAAGTATAGAGCATATTTGCCTCTCAATAGTTGCTTAATGAATATTTATTGATTTAAAAACAAAAGAATGAATAAAGCAATGAATATTATCATAATAACATATTGACAAGAAGTTGAGAGGAGAAGATGGGAAAAAATCCATTGGCCAAAAAGTATAAATATTCTGTGTTATTATTCTTTTCTCTATGGAAAATATCAAATCAATAATGTGGTTACCAAAGGAGTATAGTTTCTCAAGTTTCTATGTACTTTTATAGTTATATATGATAATCTTAAGGGATAAGTTAAAACGAGAACTAGGCAGCATTGAGACGAAATAATATATGGAAAGAATTCCCATTACAACATATTCAACAAATAGTTGTCCAGTTCCTTACTGAAAACCTCTAAGGAACAAGGAGGCAGAAATCATCACATCGAATGGTATTTAATAATGGTGATGGCATTTCACTTTTGGACAGTTCTGATTATTAAGATATTGTCATAAAATTAAGCTTAAATTTGTCTCTTTCCAACTTATGTATCAGTCCTCTTTTTTTCCTCTGAGAACATATGGAATAAGCCTAATCCCACCTCCACATAAATGCCTTTCAAAAATTAGAGTATAGCTATCATATCTTTCCTGTGAGCCATTTATTTTTCCTGGAAAAATATATCAAGTTTTTTCAACTGATCCTTAAATGTTATAAATACTAGGCCCTACTATCTATAGAATATTAGCATCCTATATGCTATATATACTAGTGCCTAGTATCTATAGCATCCTAGATGCCTTCCTCTAGACAATCTCCACCCTATGGATGTCTTTCTTAAACTACAGTGACGTTGTTATTTTCCTATTACTGGAAGAAAGAACTAGAAGAAAATAACAAAATTCATTTAGAAGAATTAAAGTCCAAAAATATCAGGAGAAACAATGAAAAGAAATGAAAGAATAAAGCCAAGCTATACCATATTTCAAATTATACTATAAAGTGGTAATCATCAAAACAATCTGTTAGCAGCTAAAGAATATAGTGTATCAATGGAATAGATTATATAACCAGCACATGGCAGTTAATATCCATAGCAACAGTAATCGATATACCCAATGATCTAAGCTTTGAAGAATAGAATTTACTATTTGACAAAAACTCTCAGGGAAACTGGAAAACAGTAGGGCAAAAGCTAGGCATAGACTAACAATCTCAATTCATATACCAGGATAAAGTCAAAATAGATATTTGATGTAGAAATAAAGGGTGACACAATAAACAAATTAGGGAAACGTTGAAAAGTTTATCAGACGAATAGATAAGGGAAGAATTTGTGACCAAATAAGACTTAATGAACATTACAAAAAATAAAATGGATAGTTTTGATTACATTAAATTAAAAAGAGGTTGTACAAACAAAACCAATGCAACTAATATGAGAAGGAAAACAACAAATTTGGGGGAAATGTTTATAGCAAGTATCTCTAAGAAAGACCTCACTTCCCAAATATATAGAAAATTGAGTCAAGTTCATTAGAATATGAAGCATTATCCAGTGTAAAAAAATGGTCAAAAGACATGAATGAGCAGTTCTCAGAGGAAGCAATTAAAATTATATATAGTCATATAAAAATGCTCCAAATCACTATTGATTAGGAAAATGCAAATTAAAACACTTCTGAGATGCCACTTCAAACCTATCAGATTGGCCAACATTACCAAAAAGAAAAGACAAATGTTGGAAGGGATATGGGAAAACAATACACTGTTGGTGAAACAATTGTGAAGTGATACAACCATTCTGGAGAACATTATGGAACCAGGCTCAAAGGGTCATAAAACTCTGCATAGCCTTTAACCAGCAATACTACTATTGGGTCTACATAGCAAAGATATCAGAGATAAGGGGAAAAGACATGTTTTTACAAAAATATTTTTAGAAACTCTTTTTGTAGTGGCAATTGGAAACTGGTGGGTTATCCATCACTTGGGGAATGGATGAACAAGTTGTATTATGTGGTTATAATGGATATTATTGCACCATAAGAAATGACAAATAGAATGAGTTCAGAAAAACCTAGAAAGACTTACATGAACTGATGCAAAGGGAAGTGAGCAGAACCAGAAGAACAACGTATGCAGTAACAGAAATATTATATAATGATCAGCTATGAAGGACTAAACCATTATCAACAGAGCAAGTTACTAATATAACCAGAAGGGACTTGTGACAAAAAATGCTATCCACAGCCAAAGAAGGAAGTGTTGTAGTCTGATTGCAAATAAAAGCATTCCATATTCCACTTAATTTCTTTCAAGAGTTTTTTTTCTTACTCTATGTGTGATATGCATCTTTTATGTTGACATGAATAATATAGAAATATGCATTGAATAAAAGCACCAGTATAACTTATTGTAGCACATTTTTCACCTTTGGAGAGGTGAGGATAAGCAAGAGAAGAAGAAAATCTGAATCCTAAAATGTCAGAAAACTATTATCAAAAATTATTTCTATGTGTAACTGAAAAAATAAAGAAAAAAAAGAAAAGATTTTGGTTAAATTAAACAATATTTTAGAGGTAAGATTGACCTGGATGGAGAAAACCCTGAAAAATGTCACTAAAACATCTAAAGAACTTCCAAAATAGTTAAAAATAAAAGTAAGTGAATTAAAATAATAAATGAAAGAAATGAGTATAAATGATAGCTTTTAATGAAGAAATTTATGGGCAAAAGAGTAGAGAATTCAGAGCAAATAGTGATTTTTTCCTCAAATTCTCAAAAAGTTATAGTTTCTATTTTAAAAAATGAAATGCAGATTTAGACAAAAATGAAAAGGCAGAAAAATTAACTGAATAAAGTAAAAAAGATAATATGTAAGGAAAATGAGCTCTCTAAAAGCAAGGAAATTAAACTCGAAGATAAAGAAATAGCCTAAGAATTATAAAAAATAAATGTGTAAAGACATAGTGAAATAAAAACTCTAAAATGTCATACTTTTCAGAGAAAATTCCCTAGAAGTAATGAAAAAGAAGGCAAAAATTATAGTTTGATGACATCTAAAGGATACTAAAAACAAAAACTCCTAAATTCACCAAGAAATCAAGCATTCAAGCTAATAAATTATAGTATCAAACAAAAAAAGATGTTCAGAGCAAGAAGAATGATTTTGAGAGGCCAAGGAGACCGTTTGAATTACACAAGATTATTACTCAGTAAGGCAGGGAGCTGGGTTGAATGAGGTCTTTCTGCATTTAGCAAGACTTCTTGAATCATCTCTAACTACTGCATCAGTTTACTTTAGTGCAGAAGGTATCTATTGAATGAAAATTCTGAGAAAGGAAAGTAAATATACCAGGGAGAAGGACAAAGTGGTTCTTGACTCTGAATCCTCTAACAAACTACTTGAAAAGCCATTCAAGGTCATATAAAATAATATATTCAACCAGTCAATGGCTGCGATATTAGGTGGCAGAGTTTAGGAGAAGAAGAAGACTACTTCTAAGACAGGACTAGTAATGTTGTAAAATGAGCTGAGACATCAGTCCTCATTAGAAATAACAAAGGTCTAGTAGCTAAAGAGTCTTATAACTGTTTTATTGTATTTTGATTTTATGTGCTTCTAGACCATAAAATGAGTATGTTTTCCTTTTGTGTCAAAGAAAGTTGGGAAAGACATAAAAATCTTCTGGGAAAATTAAATCAGAAGTATATGTGGATATTTTCCTAGGTAATTTGTGATAAATTTGTGGAATATTTAATTTGAATTGTTTCACATTCTAGTCACTAGATGGAACCAAAAGGAACTTGGGCTGAGGAAAAGGGAAGGTGTTTCTACATTTAGGAAGACATAGAAATATCTGTAGCTATTGTATCAATTACTTGAGTATAGTAGAAACCTAATCAATCACCCACTGTTTATGGAAAGTTTCTTTACACACTGCACTTGGAGGTGGGGGAAATAATGCCATTTGTCCTCAAGAAACCATTGGAAATGACATTAGGCATCTTCTTTACTTTCAGAATAGGAACTACCATATAATTAAGAGTAACCAACTTTTTAAAAAACCTGCCTTAACAGAAGGATATATTCAAATCTATTTTACATGATTGACGTAGATAAGTTTCTCATACCTTAAGGATATAATCATATACTTAGTTCTTTAGTAATCTCATAAAGGTTTCAAACTAACTGATTTTTTTATTAGATTAAGATGTAAATAGATAGGCTCTGAAAAATTCAGGATATAGAATCCCATATTTCTCTACAATGGATTGTTTCTCTTGAAATAACTACACTAGAGTATCATTTGAGGGAATCTACATATCATCATACCCAAGTCATTAATCCCTAAAACCAGGTTGCAACAATATACATGGATATGCCTTAGATAAAAGCCTGCAATACTCAGAAGCTTCTTCCCCTAAGGGGAAGAATAAGACTAAGACCAATAATAATCTTTGCTAAAACATATGCCAGCACACACTTTAGGCATGCCTATGCCATATGTACAAAAATGTGTCCCTGATAGCCATTCTTTTGCTTCTCCCATAGTTTGCCTCCTCCAACAGACTTTCGACATCCCTAAGTCCAAACAACAGTTTTTCTCTATACAAATAAATACTATTCCCTTTCCTGAATGTAATGATGATTTGCTAGCTGACAGTTTATAGTACTATTCTTCTAATTAAGTTATTTCTAGGAACCTTCACATCTGCTTTTAATTCGTATACATGGGCATATACTCTGGAATACTCTAAAACTGAGACACTGAACAAAAATAAGCATGCAAAATTCATTGTACAAAAAAAAAATACTTTGGCTACAACTAGCCATATATTAGTCTTATTTGACCTAGAATAATAATATCATGAAAATTTCAGTGTTCAAAATGGTAACTTGCCATGAATAATCAATTTTACCACATCCGGATTCCCCCCAAACCTCTTGAACGCCAGGCACACCAAAGTTTAAAATAATAAGCTCTGTTTCATCCATCTTATTAAACAATTTATGCTTATATATTTTATGGCATATTACAGTTATCAAATTTTGAAATTTATATACACTATTATTTGTTGTATTGTTTGGTAGCATATTATAGTCAAACTCACTGCTAAAATTTACACTTTGTATTTACAAATTATAATTAAAGGTGATTTTAAAAACCTCTACCCAAAGATTAAATGAAATTATTCTTTTGTTTTGTTTTGTTTTACTACCTAAATTTTCTCTAGATTTTTCTGTAAGTTAGTAAGAAACCTTTTAAATGCAAATACCATTGAAGGGTTATACTAGTCGTGGCTCATACCTCAATGTTAGTTTAAACAATTGCTTGCTTTAAGAGAAGAGTAATTGTTTTGGAAGAGAGAGAAGAAGGAAACTCATTTCCAAATATGGATAGAGAACAAATATATAAGGAAAGGAAAGACAAGGTTGGAAAGGTACAAGGTTGGAAAGGTAGAAAGCAAGGAGATACATGGCATAACAACAGGGTCTCCTGGAGAACAGTGGGGAAAAGCATCAATAGGAAGTGGAAGGGAATCAAGACAAATGTCATAGCATAGTTTTGCCTAGGGATAGGTCTATATATATGATGTTCTTACATTTGTTTACTGAGTTCTCATTACAGCTGCTCCCTAAAGGAGTTAACATGCTTCTTCAACTTCAACTTCAATTTCAACTTCAACTTCGACAATATTTTATCTGCCACAAAACATGTCATTAACAGTAAATATTCTCAGATCATCTCTAATTTCTTTTTTCCATAGTCTATTCTTTTTTCTGGTCAAAAGCAAAATATCTCTCTATCTTTTCCTTTCAATATCCATAAATTATGATACAGCCACTAGAAGATGTCCTTTTAATCAAGAAAAAGTTACCTTAACCATCAAATTGTTAACTAAATTAATTTCCTTCTCACCTTAACTAATTCCTCATCTACGTAAGAAAGGCATTTCTATGCCTAGCTCTGGTATTTTCAGCCTTTCTCTTAGTTTACATATAGCCTACTTCTTTCTGAAAATTGTTCTTCTTCATTACTATCCTTTAAAGTGGATCTGTAATTTCATCCTCTAAGAGGAAGTTCCTTCTACCCATGAAGCTCTGTTGCCTTTCTGAAATTTATAGTTTGAGAAAGTGGCCTGGGGCAAATGAAGTGCCTTGCCTAAGGTCATAAAACCAGCATTTGTCTGGCAATGGATTTAAACCCTGGTCTACTTGACTCTCCTGAGATTTTCTGATAGTTCTCTATTAATTACACCATGTTCTCTTTTTCTCCACAATTCAAAAAAATGGAAATATATAAACCAAGGAATTATTTTCTGATTCAAATTCTCCTCAATAATAATATGATTGTCTTGGGCAAGATGTATCATTCTGGAATTGATTTCCTTCTCTCTAAAAAAGAAAGGCTTGAACTAAATGATTTTTTAGATTCCTTCCAAATCTCATATCTAAACAAGAATTTTTTTATGGCATGATATTTGTCTCACTATAGAAAGAACTTTACAGAAATTAAAGTAGAATGACTAGCACTCAAAGGAAACCAATTGGGCAATGTTGTAAAATTGAAGTTTGTCAACATTTTTAATGACCTTCATTTCTTAATTAAGAAATATAATCATAATTTTGTTTTTTATTTTTTAAGTTGGAAACTTCCTTCATTTTACAAATGAGAAAAATGTCTAGAAATGTTCAATGGCTTCTTTGAGACTATCCAGCTAGCCCAGGACAAAGCTAGGAATAGAGTTCAGATTTTCTGGTTTCTAGGTCAACATTCTTGTGAGGGTTTTTGGTGGTGGTGGTGGCAGTCATTGGTGTTTGGTGCAGACCTATTATTTAATTAATACAGAGATTTGCCAATAAGGAAACTCCCTCTAGTTCGACAGTTCCTCCACCTTCTCTGCAGTTTATATTATAATTTTAGATTGTTGCCTGAGGCACCAATAAGTTAAGTGACAGGACCAAGGTCATGGCATCCAGTATGTTTCAGAGACAGGACATGAACCTCAAGATTCCTGACTTCAAGGCTACCTTTCTATCTATTTCAACATATTGCCTTTCTCTAATGTTCTTCATATGATACTATTTGATTTCATAATGCATTTCATAAAATAAGCTTTACATCAGTTCCCCTAAAAATGGTAAAAAATCATTAGTAACCTTCTGCAGACATGCGTATGGAATTTAAACAGATTGAACTAGAGGGCTCACCATTAAAAAAAAAAAAAGTCTGCTTAATGCAAATGCTGACAGCAAAGCCCCACTGGCAATCAGATGATTCTTGTCAGAGAGCTTCTGGCAGCCCAACAGGCAAGCATCCCATTCTCCTCTCTTTTTGAACTTTGCTTGTAAAACTAACTCTATACATTAATATGAGAATTCTGTACATAATATAATGTGTAGAGCTTTAACCCTTGGGCTGCCAAATTTCTATTTTCATTCTGTTGACCAAAGGAATGTGTAAAAGATGACTGTTAAACTCATTTGCTCAGCCTAGGGCTTAATTACTCAGTTAGTTCACATTTGAAAATATTATATTGCATCCAAAGGCAAAATTGATTGAAGCTTGTTTCAAGATCACTTATGTAATTATGCATATATTAAATTAGTTAATTACAAATTATCCTAGCTAAAATACATCTGTTGGTTTTTAAAACCTGAAATAGAAAATGACTTTTAAAAAGAGACAAGCATTTTGTGCTTCCTCCTCCCCCCCCCCCATATAACTTGGAAAACTCCTGAATATTTATATTTACTCTAGAAATTTTAATAACTTTAGAATAAAGGGATAAAGGGATCAGAACCCAAAAGTTGATGATCCACTAACAAATACAGATCTTTACATAATGTTAGAGAAGGAATGGGGAATAACAATAGTAATATATTATAATGAAAGACATACTATGTGTTTTGTGTGGGATAGTCAGTGAGAAAAAAATCAAATTAAGGGACATACTTCTAGAATACAGGTGAACACTAAGGAAAGCAGACAGAACAGGCCATCTAGAATCTAGTCATTCCTTTAACTAGGACAGTGATGGGCAAACTTTTTAAAGAGGGGGCCAAAGGAAAAAAAAATGTTCATCTGTCAGTCTGTTTCTAAGGCAACTCTTTCAAAGTTTCATTGTATTATATCCTAATCATTGTATTCATCAGTTTAGGAATAATGTCCCGGGGCCAGATAGAACATTTCAGGATCCCCCTTCCCCAGTCTGGCCCACAGCTGTAGTTTGTCTGTCACTGTAGCAGGAGATGGGAGATTAGGAAACTGGGACTACTTTATAATCATTTTACTTTGCAGTTTGGTAGAGAAATTGAAAATACTTTCTGGCTTTCTTCTGAAATTGACAGGGAGAAAATGGATCATTTCTTCATTTTAATTAATATCCACCAAATTAGCAGACAGACTGACTGAAGGAGTATTCTTAACTTGGGTTTTATAGATCTACAAGGCTTCATTGGATAGATTTCAGAGAACTAATGTATTTAGATAGGAAAAATACAACTGGATGAAATTTAGCATTTACTTCAAGTTCATAAAATAATTTATTCTGAGGAAACTTTAGTTCTCCCAACCAGCCAAAGGAGTTTATTGTATCACAAACACACAAAAATGATTAAGAACCCCTGGTGAAGGGAATAAATAGTGAAAATAGTAGTAGTAGCAGCAGCAGCAGCAATAGTAAAGCTAGCGTTTATATAGCACTTTAAGCTTTTTAAAGCACTCTACAAATATCTTGTTTATTCTCACAACCACCTTTGGTTGTGGATGCTATTATTAATCCCATTTTTATAGGCATGTGAGGAAAATAAGACAGGCAAAGATTAAGCGAAGCATCACAAAGTTAGTAAGTGTCTAAGAAAAAATTTGAATTCAGATCTTCTTAGATCCACTCTTCTATCTATTGTGCTGCCTAGCTGTGCCTTAGATAGAGAGCTGGCCTTGGAATATGGGAAATCTGGATTCATGGGGCCTGTAGCATGTGAGTTAAAGACAGAATATCTGATTCCATCTCTGACATGAATTGTTTTTGTGTTCACAGTTAATGTTCAGGTAACTCTTCAGGACTCTAAGTACAGAGAAGTTGTCAGTATCCATTGGCAGGAAGACGTTCCTTACGGAAAGAAGAACAGCCATTAAATTGGAGATCAAGTACAAAAAAGGGGGAGGAGGGAAGAAAACAAAAAATCTAGACAAACATAGGACAGTAAATGAAATTAGCTGACAGATATCAAATGACAAGATAACTTTAAAGGTAATAGAGACTTTGAAAGGAATAAAGCAACGAGTTAAAAGAGGGAATAATGAGCATAAATTGTAGAATCACTCCCAGACATATTGAATGAAAAGGAAACAACATAAATATTTGGGAAAGTAACTTATTTTTTAGTGCTAGTAAGATAAGCCACCAAGATCTTGGTCTAGTTACTTGTTTATGATCTTGTGATGCAATTATTTTAAATTAGCTAAAAGGAAATGATATCTCTGTAGAATGTGAAAAAAATCAAAAAGTTTTAATGCATACAAAATAATGTAAAATAAGTTAATATAAATAATAAAATATATAAAGTATAATAAAATTAGATAAGCATGGTATATATGACAACATATGGCTACCATTCATTAAAATATCAATTAAATTCTTCTGAATGACTTCTCTGTTACTTCTAGAAGTGATATGACAACACTAGAAAAAGTATGAAGGAGTCTGCTAGATGGTGCAGTACATCTAGCACTGGACCATCAGCAGGGTGGCCTGTCTCAGGCACTTATTTGTTGCTTGATAAGACATTCAACCTCCATCTGACTCAGTTTCCTCATTTACATAAAGGGGATAATTGTACCTATAGCCCAGGGATGTTGTGAGGAGAAAATTAATTACTACTTGTAATTCATTTAGTATTTGTAATTCTTAAAGCACTATATTAGTGCTAGCTATTGTGATGATAATGATAAAGATAATGAGATGAGATTGATGGTCACAATCAAGTTAAAGGAATAATATCCTCTAGTCTAGTCTGAAAATTTGGTATTATGTCAAGCAAGCTCACAATGAACCATGAAATTATATATACATATATATGTATATATAATGTCTGATTCTGTCACCAGCTCATTGAATAATCTTGAGCAAACCTTCAAATCATTCAGTTGCCTCAGTTTCTCTGCTTACAAAATGGGGCTAGTAATTCTTGCCATCTTTGGCATTTCACTGAGGTCCTTCAAAGATTAATAAGTCACTGAAGCTTTGAGTTTCTCTGATCAAAGGCACTATATAACTACAAAGTGTTATTATTATTTACTAGTAACTCCCTTTTATTGGGCCACTAATGAGTGTTGTGGCCAGTAGCAACTTATTAGAGAAAGAATGGGAGGCAAGTGCTAAGATGTCTGTTCCTCTGGATATTTAGACATAACTCTTGTTAATATTAATTGGAGTTATGCAGACACAGTGAAAGTAAAACTTCCTTCCTGTAGCTTCAGTTTCTGGTTACAAGAGTTTCAGTGGCCTGACCTAAGCTTTAGCACACTTTTATGTGTAGTTGTAGTATCAGTTGAGCTTTTCCAAACTCTATATACTATACAGAATACTAATCAGTTATATTTATTTCTATGCAATTTAGCTATAATAGAGGGAAAGCTTTCGCTTTCAGATTTTTTAAAATCCTGAACTGCTCTTTTTTCCATTTAGATAGCTGAGAAAAGCTTTTTATATATTTACATATAAATATAACCTTTTTCCAGGATTATTCCCCACCACAACTTTGGGATTAAATAAACCAGATCTAGTACTCAGGAATGAGCTTAAGAGGAACTATCATCTTTCCCCAGCTAATTGCACCCATTTAGAATTTTCTCTGGGAAAATCTCATATTCTCAGAACAATGTGAAAATTAAGGTCTCCACCTCCCATCTAAACAATAAAGGTATCAAGTGTATGTTGAGTCCAGGAAAGACAATATAAAAAAAATACAACAGAAAATACAGAAGACAAAAAAGAACTCACAACAGCCCAAAACTAGATTCAAAAAAATCACTTTTGGAGTACTCATACAGCCCATCAGTTTCTCACATAGAATTGAACTTGGATTTGCTATCGAGCAGATCTTCATCATTCCACTCCATCTTTCCCCCAGAGTCCTATGTAATTTTTCCTAATTATTATTAGGATAATGGGTAGTACAGTCAGTATTACCCCAAAGTCTCAATTTCAACTGGAAGTTTAACTTACTGAATGCTTTTGGCCAAGCTCTCCTCTTTCAATCAGATCATTCCTACCCAATAACACTAGTATTCACCAAGCAGCATGATCTATCAGAACTATAGAAGTTATTCTTTTCTCTAAGAGGCATGTGGGTTTGGCCTTCAAATAAGATGCAGTAAGGAATTATGTGGATTATTTTTATTTACTCCAAGAAGCACCTAATCAGTAAATTCCCTTTTGACTCTCTAGAATATCTAATTCTTGAATTACCATACTTAAGGATTCTGAATAAATTTTGGATTAATAAAAAGTGTTGCCAAAGGAAATTTCTATTTTTTGGCTAGAAAAATCAAAGCCAGAATATAAATAGTAATTTGGAAGTACAAACTCAACTATTTCTTCACTTAATGTCTTGAATTAGAGAAGTAAACTATCAGTTCTCTTATATCTGATTTTCTGTTCAAAAAGTAAATCATGCAAGAAATTCTACCCTTACACTTGCACTCAGATCACCTAGACAACAAGCAAAGTTAGCTTGTCATTCCCCATCTGTTTCCCATCCCCTAACTATATTCAGGATGGAGAATAGATAAATAATAAAAGAGTTCTAAAGGGACCTTAGAGATGAGAAAAATGGAAATCTGATCTCACAGTTCACTTTTATAAAATATAAAGAGGTACTTTCTGTCCTCTAAATCTCACCTAATCATCTTGAGTTCATTGTGCCCTAATGAGACACCTAAAAGCTTGATTGTATCCCTCTGTTACTTCAAAAGTTCCATATCATATTGTAAAAAAAAACTTATTTTAAAAAATTGGCATGTTATAAGCATAGGGGGAAATATTATGCACCCTGAATCCCTGAAGTTCCTTCTTCTTCAGCTTTAGGGAATTTATTTTAGACAAAAAGTCATATATTGCAATTACTTTGAGCCCTCAGTTAGAAAATTCATGAAATTTAGACAGAAATAGGTTTTTCTGAACAGATTCATATTTGTATCAATCTAGTTAATCTCTGAGTTCTTTAAGGTTTATGCAAAAATTTTCATACTGGAAATGTTTGGGTAACAACAATTTAATAGCAAATTATAGTAGATAGACTTTGGGAAGGGAAGTTGGTGAAAGAGTTAAGCTTTCCTTGGGACTTCCCTTAAGTAGTCTCTACTTCAAGCCTCTCATAGAGCCTATGACCTTCTTCAATATCTCCCTTCTCTGTCACTGCTAAACCTTATGTTTGCTCCTCAAAGTTTGGTTGGAATACCATTCTTGGTCCAATTTGTGGAATAACTAGAGCTTGAATTAATTTTAAATTGTATAGTTTGGGCATGTCCAAGTTCCCTTAGCCTATAGGAACAAGATTCTTGTGCAATATCATTACAAAGTTTCTATATTTAGGATAAAGCCTATGGGTTGGTTGATTATCACTTACTTTAAGTGAGATGGAACTGAGAAAAATTAAGCATCTCACAGTTATATAGTAATCTTGTAAAATTTGTAGAACTTATCAACGAGATATAGGATTCCTCCAATAATCCTTCATACATACATACACACAATTATGTCTATATGTATTTGTAGAACAAAAGCAGTGATCAAATTCCAAATTTAAGAAAACACAAAAATTAGAAAAGTATTTTATTTATTTTCTGTTTTGAGAAAATATTCCAAGACGTCACTAAGATAAGACAATAATCAAATAATTGATGCTCTGGAAGTTTTTCTAGATCATCAATGAATATAAACCTATGTTCTATCAAATCATCCTTCTAGGTTGACATCAAATTATCCCTATTAAGAACACTTTCAGAAATCTATTTTTTTTTTAATTTTTAAACCCTTAACTTCTGTGTATTGGCACCTACGTGGAAGAGTGGTAAGGGTGGGCAATGGGGGTCAAGTGACTTGCCCAGGGTCACACAGCTGGGAAGCATCTGAGGCCGTATCTGAACCTAGGACCTCCTGTCTCTAGGCTTGACTCAATCCACTGAGCTACCCAGCTGCCCCATTTTCAGAAATCTAGATGAGAAAGGGAATTAGTAAAGATGGCATGAATTCAGTGGTAATATTAAAGGACTCCATTCAGTGCAAATTGACTTATAAGTAGAACCACATAAGGCAAGGTCACAGATTTCAGATGAGACAAGGAACATTTTTTAATATTGATTGTAGAAATGTCATTTATTCTTCCTGCCCTTACCTTTTGATCCCCAAAACACTTATTAAGATTTTCTAACAAAAGGATTTTAAAGGCCTTCAAGAACCTGTGTGGAAAGGAGTAAAACTTCTAAAAATGCCTTCATTGGAAATCTCATGGGTAAAGGAGACAGTATTCTCAGCCTCAGGCTGCTTTCCTATCCAAGGCTCATTCCTAAAATCAACAAAGCACTTAACACCTAAAAGCACTTCAGCTGAAATGTTTGGGGAACTAGTCCATTCTTCAGGACATGAGTAAAATGAATGTTTCATGAGCTTAGCCTGTGAAATATGTAGAAAAGTTTTCTGGAGAATCAGGTGGTTTTAGAGAATAGTGCCTTAACAATGACAGCAGAGATCCACAAATCCCTCTTTTTATAATATATTAAAATTATAACCTATTTCCTGATCTTATAGTAGACTGAAGTAAGAGGGGAATTTCTCTTTTCTGTTACCATTAAAACTGCATCATTCATTCAAACATTTGTTGACATTATGTTTAAGATACAAAAATAAATAAGACACTGACTCTATCCTCAAGGAATTTACTGTCTATGTCCAGAAGATAAAACTTACGTGCCAGTAACTATAACATAAGAGAGAATAGGCCAAGTGCCAGGAAAGAGATTTAAACAAAAAAAAAAAAGCTTGCAAAATGGAAGAGTTTTAGTGTGGTATAGAGAATATAGTACTGCTTTTCATGTGAGAGGATTTAAATTCAAATCTTCCCTCTGCTACCTTTACCTCTATGCCCTTGGGGATGTCTTTTAACTTGTCTAGGACTCAGTTTCCTCAACTATAAAATGAACTGGAAAAGGAAATGACAAACTATTACGGCATCTTTGCCAAGAAAATCCCAAATGAGGTCACAAACGGTCAGACAATACTGAAAACTAAACACGAAATGATAGGGTGGATTTCAATGACTTTTAAGCTCTCTTCTTCTCTGATTTAAATCTATGATGGTATGACTTCTCAAGTAGAATTTACTACCTGCGAAGGAAACTCGTTCTGATTTTGAGTGAAAGGAGAAGAAAGGGGGATAAGAGAAGCTTCCCAAAGGAGGTGACAACCATGAGAATTGTTATTGCTTTGTTTTTTAGGGCAAGGTAGTGGGAGAAAATTCCAGGAGGAGGAAAAAACAAATGTAAGTTGGTGTAGATGTATAAGTCATAGAGAATAGCTGTAAGTAGTCAAATCTGGTTGTAGTCAGTGATGTACTGGTAAATATTTAACACTGAAGTTTCTGTGTGGGGTGGGAAGAATGGTACCCACAATACACTTTTAATTTTAATCAGCATTGCTAACATTTACTGCACAACTTTATTAAGTCTAGACAATCAACAAAACAATAAATCAAGTCTTATCTGTAGAATGTGCCAGTTTCCAACATGTAAATAACTACTCTGTAAATTTAACAATTGGATGTCCTGGGCCAATTTGAGCTGGCTCCAGCACACCCCAGGTTGCATCTTAAAGTGTATGATGTGGTGGAATGAGAGATCAGGCTACAAGTGGGACCTCACTCTAAAAGAAATTTCCCTGGAAAAAAATTAAAAAGAGCTAACTTTAATTTGTTTTATTTTTAATGTATTTATGCTAATTGAAATCATGCTTTTACTGACTCACTGACTACCATAAACAAGTACCTAAATATTTTTTCTTCTCATTTTTTTCCTGTTCATCTTTAAGATGGAATTTAGCAGTTGCTTAATATTAAGGTGGCTAGGTGGCAGAGTGGATGGAGTACTGGGCTTGAAATTAGGAAAACTTATCTTCGTGAGTTCAAATCCTGTCTTAGATACTTACTAGCTTTATGACCCTGGTCTATTTATTTATCCTCTTTGTCTCAGTTTCCTCATATGTAAAACAAATTGGAGAAGAAAATGGCAAACCACTTCAGTATCTTAGCCAAGAAAACCCCAAATGGGGTCACAAAGAGTAAGACATAACTAAAATAACTAAACAACAACAAATATTTAGGTGATGAGCCAATTCTTACACTAAGCAACAAAGTGAATATATAAATCATTTCACCATACTTCATTATAATGATCATGTTTTAAAGAAGCTATCTGTCATCTAGGACCTCAAGATATTTATATTAAAATAAAGCTTTTCATATAAAAATTCACTGGAATAATCCTCCTCTGAGTTCTCAAGATAAAAAAAAATACACTGAAACAAAAAATATATAAATAACTAGTTTCAAATTCCAAATTAGAGTGGCGTCTAGGCATAGTGCATAGAGATCTAACCTTAGATTCAGGAAGATGTAGGTTCAAGGTCCCCATATGACACAGAATGCCTATGTGATTCAGTGCTAGTCACTTATAATTTTGAGACCCCAAACAACTCTAAGAATATAAATTGTAAAACAATTGCAAATCAGTATTGGTAGCAGGAGATCTTTAAGGGGAGCTCATTGGATCAATAAAATTAGATGTCTAGTGCCCATCCTTATCAACCCCTCAAATTATAGTCCAAAATACCTACATACCTATACATACATATGTGCATATATATAATATGCTCACATGGATGTACATGTTTATGTGTACATATATGCACCTGTGTGAGATATGCTTGTATATACACATATACACAAATACATTCATGTATGTGTATATGTATATGTAATATATGCATTTATCTATGTGTATGTATAAAACTCCATGATCTTATTGGTATAGGATCTAACTACAGATGTCAGGAATGGATTATCACAAAAAATATGACAAAAAATAGTGATGTTGAAATCATACTGGTGATTTTCAGTTTGTGCTACTGCATGATAATATCTTTGAATAAGGAAGCTCCATTATTTATTTCTGTGATATAAATCTTTTGTTTCACATCTCTGTTTGGTCATTTTCTTGAAGAATGCCATTTTTCCTTCCACATACTCTTTCTTTCTCCTTCTTATACATTGTCATAAAATTCATGCTTTTGTGGAAACCTATCCATTGATTTATTGGAGGAAGTTTGAGCTTTTAGGAAGGAAGAGAATAAATTTTTTAAAGCATCTACTATGTCCTAAGCATATCTTGGTAATAATCTCATTTCCCTCTTACAAAAATTATGAAAGGTAGTGTTTGTTGTTATTTGTCCTTCATTTTTGAAGACCAGTGACGTTACCGGGGATGTCTTAAGCTACGCTGTATTAGATTAAAATGACATAGAGCTGCATAAAATTTCCAGCCTTTCTCTTTCTTCCAATCATTGAAGTCCAGTGGCAAGACAAGGGTCACATAGAAGCCTGAAGATTGCCTGGGATATTGTGAGCAACATTATTATTTCAGATATCTGACCAAGCTCTAAGCACTTCCACAGCTCCTGCTTCAGTCACCTTCATAGACATTATAATGAATTGTTCTTATCTACCCATTCCGCCACTGGAAGTCTTCATATCCTTATAGTAGACACCTCTTACCTCAGAGCTGAGAGGTTTGATGTGGAAATCTATTTATCATCTCCGGATAATCTTATAAGGACACCCTAGTTGATAAGAAAGTAATGGACAGGGAAGATCTTTCAGCTCATGGTTCCAGCTCTGTCTGGGAGCATGAAGTTTATTACATATATTTCAAGACTCAATTCACACAAAAGAACCTGCCCAAACTTTGCAGTTGCACAGAAATACAGATTATGTCATATCAAAACACAAAAGATCTCATTGGCTTCAGAATAGAACAAGGCCAAGGCTGAATTTTGGCTGGCCCATTATCAAAAGCTAAGTCTGGGAATACTTTCTCAGGGAAGAAGCCCCCACTGGAGGAGGTTTTGTCTAAATTTTGCCCAGTTTTGACCTTGACTTGTCTAGAAACAGATTCAGAGCCCAGGCAGCCTTTTGCTTAATTTCTGTCTTTAGTCTTAAAGAGAAGTTGTTAATCTCTTAACTACTGGTTTGCTAGGAACTTAAAGGTTTCCAATAAGGCTATAATGTTTTTCAATAAGAAAAGTTGTGGATCATAAAAGGGGTCAAAAGAGGAGTCTCAGATTTTTATCTGTTTGAGGCTGTTTCTCTCATTGGCTTCCCACAGCTTGAGATTCAACCCATCTGCCCAGATGATTTACCAGGATATGGCTGATATGACTACTACAACTTCTTGGAGCCACATGTGAGAGGTAGGTGGAAGGCTGACACCAAAAGTTGAGGAGCAGCCCTGAAAAGGGCTAGACAAGCCCAGAGGTGCTACTACTCCCTGAACACCTCCTATATCTCATCCTGAAATGTTAGAGCTATTCTTATCCCCATTTTAGAGTCGTGCGAACTGAAGAAAACAAAGGCTAAATGACTTACCAAGAATCACATAGCTAGAAAGTGCCTCAAACCTTCCTAACTCCAGGCCCAGTGCTATATATACTGTACCATCTAGCTGCTTCTACATGACATCTACATGGGATGATCTTGTGTCAAAAAAGACAGAATAAGGGAAAAAGACAATATAGGTAACTCATTGCCTGGTATTTGAGATATTTTTCCTTAAATTATCTTTAAGAAACACATCTTAAATTTTTGATGGCTTTTATTAAAAAAATAATATCACTGGATCGGTGATGGGCAAACTTTTTAAAGAGGGGTCCAAAGGAAAGGAAATGGTGATCTGTCAGTCTGTTTCTAAGACAATTCTTTCAAAGTTTTATTGTATTGTTTTCTATTCATTATATTAGTCAGATTAGGAATAATGTTGCCTGACCAGATAAAACATTTCAGGGGGCCGCATCTGGCCTGCAGGCCGTAGTTTGCCCATCACTGCTCTAAAGTATTTAATTCAGGCTTTTATTAAAGATTCTTCAAGCATTTCATACAGGAATCCCTCCATATCATGTCTTCAAGATGGCAGAGAGGGAGGATTGTCATATACCCTCCAGTATGAGTAATGGTTCAATTACTTAATCAATCACAAAGCATTTATTAAGCTACTACTATATGCCAGGCACTATGCCAAAGACACAAAGATAAAAACAAAACAATTCTTGAACTCAAGAAATGTTTATTCTATTAGGATAGACAATATATACATATATAACATACGATATATAATATTGTGTATTATATATGTATACATGGTACAAATATATCTCTGTGTATGAGATATTATATTTATGCTATACATACCCATGAGGCAACTTGATGGATCAGTAAATAGAGCAGTGAAGAGAATCAGGAGAATCAGATAAGTCTCAGACTCTTGTTCTGTGACCTTGGTCAAGTCACTTAATCCTCTTTGTTCCATTTCCTGATCTGTAAAATGAACTATAGAAGGAAATGGCAATCTATCCCAGTTTCCATGACGAGAAAACCCAAAATGGGATCATGGATAGTCAGACACAACTGAAGTGACTGAACAACAAGGAGAGGGAGACAGAGACAGAGAGAGACAGAGAGGTATATATTGGCACAGTAGATAGAACACTGAGCAGTGGACCTGAAGTCAGAAAGAGTTAAGTCCCAATCAGACCTGTGTGACTCTGGGCAAATCATTTAACCCTTCTTTGCCTCACTTTCAACTGTAAAATGAGGATAATAATAGTACCTACCTTAAAAGATTGTTGTGAGATCAAATATGATATTTTCAAAAAGTGCTTGGCATATAGTAGATGCTTTTCAAATGCCCACCCCGCTATATTTGTATAAATATGTATATATAAAAGAAATTAGTCTGAGAATCCATACAGAAAAAAATTAAATGGATAAAATAAATGCCCTTTTATAAAGACTATCGCATGGGTCATATGGCCAGTCCTTTAGATAACTCATTATTTCACAAGAAAAGCTATTCTATTTTTCGACAACTATAATTGTTAGAAAGTTGTTTCTTTATAATCATAATTAAATTTACCTTGCTAGAAATAGAACAATATTTATTGTAACAGAAATAGTATATGATGATGAGCTGTGAAGGATTAAATCATTATCAGTACCACAAGTTCCCAAGATAATCACAGGGATTACATGATATAAAATACTATCCACAGCAAAAGAATGAACTATTGGAGTCTGATTACAGATTAAAGAATGGCATCTTCTACCTTATTTCCTTCATGAGATTTTTTTTAGTTGTACGTGTGATATGTCTTATATCACAACACATAGATGTGTATTGCATGAAATCACTGATATAATTTCTATCAAACTATTTGCCACCTTGGGAGGTGAGAGAAGGAGAAAACCTGAAACCTAAAATGTCAGAAAATGATTATAAAAATTGTTCATACATGGAACTGAAAATAATTAATTTTTAAAAGGGAAGAAATTTGTCTTTTTATAATTGCCACAAATCTGAAGCTACAAAAGAAGGAATTATAATCTTTATATTACATAAATTCAAATCAACAAGCATTTATTAAGCCCCTACCATCCTCTAGGTATCCTAAGAGATAGGGCTAAAAAGACAAAACCAAATACATCAATTCCCCACAAGATGCTTACATTTTATTAGAAGATATAATTCGAACACAGAAAACTGCTTCCAAGATAAGCAAAAACAAATTCAAAGAAAAGAGATGAACTAACTTGAAAAATCAGGCAAGGCCTCTAGTAGGACAAGGAACTTTTTTAAGTCTTGAAGAAAGGTATAGAAGAGCCAACATTACAGGCATAAAAGATAGCTGGAGAATAACAGATAAACCACTTTGGCTCAAAGGTAGAGTGTACAAGACACAATGATACAAAATCAGTCTATAAAGGTCAATTGTAACCAGAGTCTAAAGAAGTTGAAATAACAAACAGATGAGGCTAGGCTTAGCCCAGTGTTATTAGGAACCACTAAAACTTTTCAAGGAACGGAGTGACATGGTCAAACCTATGGATTAGGAATATCACCATTACAGCTATGATCCTAAACAGGTTGGAAAAGGGAGACGCTTCATGCAGGAAAACTGCCTTGAGGAAAGAAAATATTCAAGATCCTCACCTTTTACCTTGTACAATCTCTAGCTTCCTTCAAGTGTCATTTTACTTATGACCACCTGTATGAGTCTTATTCAGATCTATATCCAAAATTGGTAGAGGACTCCATTACTTTGTATTTATTCTTATCCACTTTTCTGTGTTCTTGTTTTTCCTCCCAACAGAATTATTCCCTATACAAAGCTTCTTGAAGGCAAGAAGCATTTCAATTTTTTCTTTGTATTCTTAACATTTATCAAAATGTGTGGCACTTTATAGGCATTTTAGAAATGCTTGTTTAATGGAGGCAAAGGGAGCTAAAATAGGGGAGTTATGTATGAGTATATAAAAATGGGTTAATGCAAAAAATTATTAAATCAAAATGTAAAATCTTGGCACCTCATTGGATGTGAGGTAAATGAAAATCAAGGATGACTGAAGTAGTCATCCCCAGTGACCAGAAGAAAGATGATGATTTTGACAGAAATGGAAGTTAGGAAGAAAGAAGGGTTTAAAAGAAACTAAGTTGAGCTTTGCCCATGTTGTATTTAAGACGCCATAGAAGCATCAAAATGGAGATATCTAGCAGGTAACTAGAGATGTAGGATGAAGCTCAAAAGAGAATGGTGTGACACCTAAGTGGCTCAGTGGATTGAGAGCAAGAACTAGAGACAAGAGGTCCTGGGTTCATATATGACCTCAGAAACTTCCTAGCTATGTAACCCCAGGCAAATCACATAACTGCAATTGCCTAGCCATTAGCACTCTTCTGCCTTGGAACCAATACTTAGTATATTATACGATTCTGAGATGGAAGAAAAGCTCGTTTTGTTTGTTTGTTTTAGATGGGGGTGCCGGAGCTGATCAAGGCTAGATTGTAGATCTGGGATCCCTCTACACAAGGTTGACTAGAAGGTTGCTGATCACATTATCAAAATAGAGAGAGAAGAGAGAATCCTTAATTCCCTCACATTAGATTCAAAGGCAATCATTAGATTAATTCCCTCACATTAGATTCAAAGGCAATCATTAGATTCAAAGGCAATCAAAGGATGTCATTTAGAACTATCTTTCCAATTTCTTCAAATACTGGAACTGTTAAACTAATTCATTACTTATCTAAAAGCACCCACTCCACTTTCGAAGACCCAGAGAAACCATTTTTCTCTTAAATATACTCTCCTCTCCCAGATTCAATCCCTAATTTTATATGCAACATGTTCTGGACACTATAATCCAAGAATACAGTGTATCATCTTATCTTTGGGTGAGGATTTTAAATTATTTTCAGTTTTAAGAAACTTTTCATCAACACCTCTGTTTTAAATCAGTGTGTTCTCACAGGTAAGTGTTATACTTTGGTTAGTGAATATAATAAAATATAATAAAAAATAAAGATAGAACACAAAAGACCTCACTTTTAAAACCATGATAAAGATAATAATTTGAGATGCTATATTAAAGATCAAGTAAAGTATGAAACTTTGTGCAAACTTATCCTTTTCATTAGTACAATTCTAGATTCATAGAATGGTTTCCCCAGAAGTTTATCAGGACAACAGATAGTCAAAGCTTAAAGGGACCTTGGAAATCATGTAGTTCAACTTCTTCATTTTACAAATGAGGAAACTATTTCATAGAATAGTTTTCTAGCACAAAGTCTCACATGTAGTGATCGAAAAAGTTGGAATTTGAATTGAGGGCCTCTATCTCCAAAAGCATCCCCTTTCCCATTGTACCATAATGCTTCCTTGTTTGTGAAGAATTTTCCTCACCTATGCTGATAATCTACTGCCAACCTTCAAGAGATGCTTTACTCAGCTTTCAACCTGAATTAAAGTTGTGTCCTTTTAAAGAACAATTAATAAATAAAATCATCAGAAATAGCTAAAAAGATTCATTAGGAATGAAAAAGAACTTCATATTTCAATAGATCTTTAAAAAAATTTGTGTTGACATGAAAAGTTAAACTTTATGTAAAAGTTGTTTAATTTCCTTTTTTAAAAAATTTTGTTCAACAAAAGATCAAGAATATCAAGGGAATTGATGGGAAGGGGAAGGATGGGGGCCTAGCAGTACCGGATCCTAAACTGTACTTTAAAGCAGTGGTCATCAAAACAATATGGTACTGAATAAGAGACATAAGGGAGGATCAGTGGAATAGACTTGGGGTAAATTACCTCAGCAAGATAGTGCATGAAAAACCCAAGGATTCCAGCTTTTGGGAGAAAACCCCACTATTTGACAAAAACTGTTGAGAAAATTGGAAAACAGTATGGGAGAGAATAGGTTCAGATCAACATCTCACACCCTACACCAAGATAAATTCAGAATGGGTGAATGACTTAAATATACATTAGGAAACTTTAAGTAAATTAGGTGAACATAGAATAGTATAGGTGTCAGATCTAAGGGAAAGGAAAGAATTTAAGACCAAGCAAGAGATAGAGAATATTACAAAATGTAAAATGAATAATTGTGATCACATTAAATTAAAAAGTGTTTGTACGAACAAAACCAATGCAACCAAAATTAGAAGGGAAGCAACAATTTTGGAAAAAGTCTTTATAACAAAAACCTCTGACAAAAGTCTAATTGCTCAGATTTGCAAAAAGCTAAATCCAATTGTACAAAAAAACCAAGCCATTTCCCAATTGATAAAAGGGCAAGGGACATGAACAGGCAGTTTTCAGATAAAGGAATCAAAACTATTAATAAGCACATTAAAAGTGTTCTAAACCTCTTATAATTAGAGAAATGCAAATCAAAACAACTCTGAAGTACCACCTCACACCCAGCAGATTGGCTAAAATGACAGCAAAGGAAAGTCATAAATTTTGGAGGGGATGTGGCAAAATTGAGACACTAATGCATTGCTGGTGGAGTTGTGAAATGATCCAACCATTTGGATGGTAATTTGGAACTATGCCCAAAGAGCACTAAAAGATTGCCTGCCCTTTGATCCAACCATACCATTGCTGGGTTTGTACCCCAAAGAGATAATAGGGAAAATATGAGTACAAAAATATTTATAGCTGCACTCTTTGTGGTAGCAAAAATATTGGGAAATGAGTGTATGCCCTTCAATTGGGGAATTGAACAAGTTGTGGTATGTGTTGGTGATGGAATACTATTGTGCTAAAAGGAATAATAAACTAGAGAAATTGCATGTGAACTGGAATGACCACAAGGAATTGATGCAGGGTGAAAGGAGCAGAACCAGGAAAACACTGTACACAGAGACTGATACACTGTGGCCCAATCAAATGTAATGGACTTTTCTACTAGTAGCAATGCAATGATCTAGGACAATCCCCAGGGACTTATGAGAAAGAATGCTGTCCATATCCAGAGAAAGAATTGTGGGAAGAGAAACCCAGAAGAAAATTATATGATTGAGTACATGGTTTGATGGGATTAGGATTGGGGATATAGACTCTAAATAATCACTCTATTGCAAATATTAATAATATGGAAATAGATTTTGATCAATGATACACGTAAAACCCAGTGGAATTGCTCATTGGCTATGGGAGGGGGTGGAAGGAGGAGACGGAAAAAACATGAATCATGGAAACATGGAAAAAATATTCTAAATCAATTAATTAAATAAATAAACTTTAATAAAAAAGTATTCTATATAGTCAATGGATGGAATATTTCCAGGAAAAATCAACTTGTCCCAAAGCTTTATGGAAGTGCTCATGAAATGTGATAGAGCAGTGATTACACCTTAAAATATGACAGTATGAGACTTTCTATTTCCAGAACAGACGTAGCATTATGATAAATTATTTTAGGTGGCAGACTATTTCTTTTTTGAATTCTAGTTAACTTAAGAAGCCAAACTCATTTATTCCTTCTCAGCCTTTCCAATACGTGTGGTATGAATTCTGTAATGATCCAAGTATGTAAAAGATCAGATTAAGGTTAGAACATATTGATAATGACCATGAATTTTAAAAACTAAAACATACAAAATCTCTACAATTGGTGGTAAAATAAAATTGAATAAGAAAACGACCTTATATAGACTTGGCTTAAGTAGAAAAAAGTCAGAAAGAGCTACATGGGAATTTGAATCTGATCAAAATCTGTTCCCATTTACAGATCAAATAAACGATAGATTGTGAGTTGTAGGAAGCTTCAAGGAATCATCTGGTCCAAATAGAAATGGGAGCCACTAAATCAGACATCAAGATCCCTGTGGCAACAGATTTGACTTGTAAAACCAAATATTAGTATTATCTATGTTCTATTACATTTTAATTTATTTTGTTAACTATTTCCCAATTACATTTTGATATGATTGAACTCAGTTGGAAGTGTTATAGACAGTGTTGTTAATCTGGTCCTATCTGTTATTTTATTAATGGAAAAACTGAAGCTCCAAGAGCCTCTATGAGGGCACACAATAAGAGAGCAGAGCCAATACCAAGTCTCAATCCACTGATTTTATCTACACCCCACTACTCATAAATTGTTATTAGTGCAATTATTAAAATAGCGACAAAAGATGATGACAACAATTGCAGGCTCAGAATTTGAGGATGCCTCAGATATGGAATTTCACATTTGATGTTTGCTATATGCCACTGGCAGGTATTATCTGGTATGTGAAAAAGATATATCTCTGTACACTTTTGTGTGTCTAGCGTGGATGATTTTTATATTCTTTTCGAAAGTACACCTTTCCTCACAACCAAGTCCTTTTGTTCCTTAAAATATTTGCAGATAATTCTAAGTAAAAAAGAAGACAAATTGAAGAACCAATAAGCAGTTTCTAAAATGTTGAAATAATTTATTTTAAATCACTTGAAGTCAAGAGAGACAAGACAAAGTATGTTATTTACTTCTCAAAACTGTAAAAAACTAGGTAGAATATAAAATCAACAATATTGAACTTCAACTATATGGCCTATTATAGCATTGCTGGACTGACTTCTGATTTGCACCTGCTCACTAAAAGAAAGTGTTAGTGAAGGAAAGTATATAAAAGCTGCTTTGTTGAAAAGAAAAACACAAATCTATGAGTATATCCATGTATGTCACCTCATTTCATACTTGATTCTAGACTAGCCTGAAATTTTAGATTTCAGATTTTTGCCCAGTTTTCTTAAAAGCACCAATTGTAAGCCAGTATATCTGACACCAACCAACTGAAATATATGTGTACAAATGCACATCACACACACACACACACACACACACACACACACACACACACACACACACACCATTCTTGATATAGGGTATGGATAAGTTTCTTGTTTTCAGAACTCAGAAGCGTTAATATTTTTAAATATAGCACTTTTGGTATTATTTGGTTGTACTTTTAAATTTTTCTTTCCTATACTAGCTAGGTTTTTTTCTCATTCAAGAATCAAGTTTCATGTTTGACTCATAGTCTCACATATTACTATATTTTAAATCATGTATCTTGCCAAATATGGGGTAGATTTAAAGAATTTAGCAAAATAGGGCAGGTTGCCAATGAATGCTAAAAGTAACTTCATATAATGCTCGCTTGAGTTCTCCAAAGGTTAGACTGGTGTTTACTCCATCACTCCCATAAACCCGACATTCTTTTGCAAACTAGACTAAAATTAAAAATAATTTCACATTGGCCTCCAATAGTATACCATACACATGTATCATTCAAAAAATATCCCAGTTTAAAGCACAGCTTCCTAATTGAATAAAGTAAATGGATGGATTGTTTACAATTAAAATTCAGAGGAAAACACAGTTATCTGCAACTGATTAGGAACAGACATATAGCTTACAGTAAATATTAGGAAAAGTCAAGGAAAACACTTCCTTCTGGTAGCTAGTAAGAAAAATGAAATTATTTTATTTCGAATTCAATATTTATTTGGAAAACAATGCTTCTTTGTCTCCTTGATATTCTTCTTTATGACTAATCTTGTAAACATTCTGATCTTAATTGATTTGTTTTATGTCATTGGTTAATTCTCCACCCTAATTCATTTCCTAACATCTTTCACACAATTTTGGCAATGTTGTTGCAGGATATAGAAAGTAAGCATAAATATATTTTGAAAGTAACTGTGCATATTTAGTCAGTTACACTACCTGATCCATTCAGCATTTCAATTTACTTTTTTTTTTAAATGGGTCTTTAATGGCAGTTAAAAATGGATTTTCTGCCCTATTCTACCCCCCCCCAAGACTACCTTGGTTTATCCAGTACTGCTTTATTATTTTATGTTATTATTACTATATTACCATCATTATTACCATTCAATTAGCAAATATTTATTAAGCCCTTACTATTTACCAGGCCCTATGTGAGGCAATGGGGAATCAAAGGCAGAACAAAAATACTCTCTGCCTTCAAGGAGCTTAAGGACCATTATCTCTACCATTTTTTTCTGCCACAGTGGCTCTCACCTTTAAATTTTGATATGTGAGCTCTGGAACTATTAAGCCTAACTTGCTTGCTTTCTTTGGGGTGCCGGAGGCAGTCTGGGGAGAGCAAAAGGCAGTTTGACTATAAGAAATTACACTGGAGAAAAGAGTAATTTGGACTTTGCTAATGTCTGTGGTGGGGGAGCTGTGTGAAAGGGTCTCCACCCTGATAGATCCCAGCAACAGCGCTGCTAAGAAGTGGGAAGAAGTGGGAAGATCCCCAGGGAAGAAACCTTCAATCTATTACTATGGCCACAACATTGAACAAAGCCCTATGCAAACTTTGCTAGCTACAGCTCTAATGATTTGGTCATTTTGTTCCTTAGGTGTTCCCTCTGGTAATACAAAAACTTGTCTATTCACCCCAGTATGATTTTTGTCCAGGAGTTCCTATAATTTCTCCATAGAGTTTCTTCCCAAAGTGTAGAAGTGTCTCCATAAGTTTTGTATTTGACACCTAAAAGCTTTCATTTCTAGATTGCAAAGTGTTTTTCATCATCACAATAGCTACATAAGGCAAATCAAAATTCTTTGTAATTGGTAACTGAGTAATCTCAGAGAAAAAAAGGAAGTTGTGATCTAATTAGAATGCAATACTAGTAGCTCATTGGATAAAGCACCAGACCTGGAGACAGTGGGTCCGGGGTTCAAATTGGGCCTCTGATACTTCCTAGCTCTGTGACTCTGGGCAAATCACTTAACCCTGATTTCCCAGCCCTTACTGCCCTTCTCTCTTGGAACTGATATTGATTGTAAGACAGAAGGTGAGTTAAAAAAAAAAAAAACTCAATACTCCTAACTCCTGGTTGGATATGTCAAATACTAGACATTACGACCTCTAACTCAAAGTTTAAGGCTTTAAAACACTCTACAAATACAAGTTAATGATGAAGCATTTATTAAGCACTTTATATATATATATATATATATATATATATATATATGTGTGTGTGTGTGTGTGTGTGTGTGTGTGCGTGTGTGTGTGTGTGTGTGTGTGTATGCCACAGAAGTAAAAACAATTCTTATGATGGAAGAGCTTATATTCTAATAGAAGGAAATCACCTAGAGTTGAATAGTAGTCAGGGAGGAGGATTTGATTTGGAAAGTTATAAGAATGGAATCAGAGGGGAGTAGAATACTGTAACATCTTTTCTAGAAACAGTAAAAGTATTGATAAGATTATGGTTCCAAAACTGGAAAAATCTTAGAGGTAGGGGATAAAGAGGGTAAGACAGAGAGTATCTGGTAAGAAGATATATAGGGAATAAAGAAGGGCATGGCTTAGGCCATTCTAAAGTAATAGATCCAAGGTCATACTCATGATCAAGTCACTGGTGCCCCAAGACAAGAGTGTGGAAATAAGAGATTTAAGTTGTCTGGGAATGGCTTCTGTCTGGTCAAGGAAGGAAAGATGCTCACGAAATGACGGCTGAGAAAGAGTTCTAATCTATCTTCCTGTCTCCATGACTATCTGAGTCATGAAGACTAGGTTATTTTTTTTCTTGCTCAAGCCACTTAGTAGTTGAAGGAATCAGGGTAAAGGAAACTTTCATGTAAAGCAGTGGTTCCCAAACTTTTTTGGCCTGCCACCCCCTTTCCAGAAAAAATATTACTTAGCACCCCTGGGAATTAATTTTTTTTAATTTTAATAGCAATTAATAGGAAAGATAAATGCATCTGTGGCCATCACTGCCCTCCTGGATCACTGCAGCACCCACCAGGGGGTGGTGGTGCCCACTTTGGGAATCAATGATGTAAAGTAATTCAAATAAAACAAGGAAAAAAACTGTCTTTTTTATTGTTTTCTTATAATGTATGGTGTCCTACCCTCACCCTGCCAATTAATTGCCCCATCCCTTTCACCTAAATCTGAAGTTAATAAAATATTGTAAATAAAACCAATTTTCTCCCAAAAATGGCAGAAATATATCTAGTTAAAATCATTTCTGTTAGAGAAAGGCTTCCTCATTCCCTGCTCCCTGATTAGTTCTGAAAGTATTTTAAAAGTCAATTGAAAACATCTTTGATTTAATGAGAATGGATAAGGTACTTGTGGGAAGAATAGATGGAAAATTTCAGGACAGAATTATGATGTGAAAAAATTTGGTCTTCAGTCCCTCACAATCCCTGAATGTAGCAGTAATAGTATTGGAAGAGAGTTAAGAAACTTGAGTTTGAGTCCCCACTCCATAATTATTTACTCTTGTAACATGGGACAAATGCCTTCCCTTTTCTGAATCATATTTTCCCTATCTGTAAAATGGAAATAATAATTAACATCATACCTCTTCTAAAAGATTGTTGTAATGATTAAATGAGACAAGGAGAAAAGCTCTTTAAACTTTAAAATACTTTTTTTTTTAAAATATTAGATTCTAAGATAAATGAAGTAGTGGAAAAAACAATGAGTGAGAACTTGGAAGATCAAGACACTATACCAATTATTCTTGGTAAAACTCTAAGGAAAACACTTTTCTTCTCTGGATCTAGGTTTTCTACAAAATGAGAAAAGATCTAAACAGCCAAATTTTAAGTTCCCTTTCAACGATGACATTCTATGAATCTGTGGCTATCTTTCTACTTAGCTAGAATGATATAAAGTTGTGGTATTAACTGTCAAGTTGTCAAAAAACATCTATTAATTACTTACTAGGTACCAGTAAATTTTTTGCTAGGTACTGTGCTAAGCACTTGTAATTATAAGAAAGAGGGCTGGGGGAAAGGCAGTCCCTTCCCTCATACTTTTTTAAACCCTTTCCTTGTCTTAGAACTGATACTAAATATCAGTTCTAAAGCAAAGAGCAGCTAAAGATTAGATAGTTGGGTGACTTGCCCAGGGTCACATAGCTAGGAACTATCTTGGGCCAAATTTGAATCCATGGAGCATACATTCTAAGAGAGATAACGTTTTAATCATTAAGAATGCAGAAGATATATAAAAAGCAAATGAAGATAATCTGAAAGGGGAAGGAATTAAAAACAAACATTCCTATTAGTGATGTGACCCCCCTACTTCTCACATTTATGAACCCCACATAGTCATATTCTTTGAGGCCTTTAGAAAGCAAATTAAGAAGTTTCTTTCTTCTATATAAAAATATGTGATTTTGGAATATTACATTAGACATAAACCAACAATTCTCAGGAACAGCAAATGGAGAAAAGCTGTCTTAGAAGTCAAGAACAATCTCTGTGGCTAAAGCGACTCGTGTGCACCAAGAACTCAAAAAGTTGCATTTGGCAAGGTAAGCCCCCATATGACAACTTCATATAAACTAGAATATTGTAATATGGCACTCATGCAAATAAGCCGAAGAAGGCTTGTGTTTCATAATTCCATCCAAGCAAGTTATGCTGGTTTCAGGTTTTGCCACAGATATTTCATAATATTTTGCATAATAGCCTTCTAGCACAAAATCAAACCAGATGATGTAAAAAAAAAATAAAGCTGGTAGGGCTAAGTATTGATGCTGACTTATTTTCACCCTTAGATAGAGATAACATGATTTGGGTTAATTCTGTTAAGAAAATAGTCCAGAGAAACCTAGAAAAGGGAACTCCAGTGAAATCGTGAATCCTGTGTTTCTTGGAAAAAGGTGTTGCTTGCTAATGAAATCAATTGACAGTTAATAGGTTTGACAAGTCAACATGTTATGAAGCCCTCAAAAATGGGAATCATTTTATGGTTTTTAAAGCTGACCTGCTCCACTGAAGATCTCCCAAGAAGAATTATATTTTCCTGAGCATCCCTTTCAAACTGTTCGATATAAGGAGGAATCATTCCATTTTCAACATCTTTGTGGCGCTCACAGCTTTTACTGGTACTCTCAGGCCTCTCAGAAACCAGAATATCTTCTTTCATGGCACCATCTACTTAAAACAAGAAGCCCACATGATTATTCACTTACCTCTCTGAGCTTTCTGATGGTTTAGGAAACAACAAAAGTCAACATACTCCCTCTGTTATCTTCAAATAACCAAAGTTCAATTTCCTATAATCAATAATTCAGTAAATGGCTTCATGCTTCAATGTGCACTAGAAACTAGAACTATCTCCAGAGTAAGTTTTTAGCTAAAAAGGTTTATTTTAAAAAATAAAAGGGTTTAGCAAGGTTAGCTGAAAAAGGAGTAGAAGGGAAAGGGAGATTCAACCCTATTAATCTTGGAAAAGCTTGAAAACTAAGCAAAGTACAAGCAAGCATTAAAAACTCATTCTTGTTTACCAGAGGTAGCTTTAAGTGTAGATTCAATGCTTTCCCACTTTAATATTGCATGCTGTTTACCAGAATAGCTCCCCACTTACCGGCTGTGTTGCTGAAACCAGCTTGAGAGATAAATAGGTAGGATAGAAGATGGAGCTTCCTAGGCCCATTTTCCCATATTAGAATCTCTAAGACCTGACAGCTACCAGACTATCCCCAATACAGCAGCACTTTATTTTAGCTGCCTCATTTATTTGCATAGAAATGTCTGTGTTTATATAAATGATGAGTTTGCTTTACCTTGGACAAGCCTGCTCTTTCTCGATCATTTACAAATGGCACCATCTACAAAAAAGTATCTATTCATCTATCCAAATGTACACAGTAAATATGAAACAATCCTCTGTCTTCCATTTTCTACGAGAAGCTAGAGAATGAAAAATGAAAAGATGGAATTTCTTGTGTATATAGCCTATGCTGTTAATGCTGGAATTTCAGTGCACCTTAACATGGTAACTTTTGCTCTCAAAGAAAAGGAACTTTTCTTTTCATGAGAGAGGCCGGATCATGTAATGGGAGTGATAGAACTAGGCTAGAGTACAAGAGAGCTGGGTTATTGCCTCCTTTTTCATAAGGACTTCAATTTCCCTATTATGAAAATGTGAAGATGGGCTAGAATCATAGGATGCCAGACTGGAAGATCTACAGATAATGCAGCTCATGGCCCTCATTTTACATATTTTACTTCTTCCAAATTTTTCTATTACTGTCAAGGGTACTACTACTATCTTCCAAATCCTTGACTTGGCTCTCCTATTCACTCTACATATGCAATCTGGTAGCACATCTTGTCATTTTAGCTTCACATCTCTTGTATACAGTCCTTTCTCTCCCTTCAGTCCCTACTCTGATGAGGATGCTAGTCACCTCATGCCTGGGCTGTTGTAATAGCTTTTGGATTGATCTCCCCCATCAAGTCTCTCTCCATTGCAATCTGTCCCCTTCTTAACTACCAAAGTGATCTTCATGATCTACTCTCCATCTAACTCCAAAATGATCTTCCAGGTCACCTCCTCCATTCAGGAATCTCTGATGGCTCCAGGTCAAATATAAAATCTTTTTACTGGCCTTTAAAGCATTTAAGAGGCTGACTGCCTCTTGTTCTTTGTATTCATAGGCTTTATTTTCTTCCAAATATTCTCCTTTCCAGCAATACTGGCCTTCTTACTGATACTTAAAGAGGATCATATTCTCCATACCTCTACTGTATGCCTTCTCACTGGCTATCTGCCCTCTTTCAAATCTTCCTCACTTCCAACTCCTGGCTTCCCTCAAAACTGCTCCATTCCTGCCTTTTGCAAGAATCCATATCCATGTAAAACCCAGTGGAATTGTGCATCAGTTACAGGAGGGGGTGAGAGAGGAGAAGGAAAGAACATGAATCTTGTAATAATATAAAAATATTCTAAATTAATTTAAATATTCTTAATTAATTAAGTTAATTCTCCAAAAAACAAGAAAAAAGAAAAAAGAAACCATACTGTCCCCAAATACTAGTGCTTTCTTTTTGTGACTGTGTCCCACTTACACTATATATATAAGTCTAAATTTACACTACAAAATAAATATATAAATATGTATCTCTCTATATATATACATATATAGTTGTTTACATGTTGTCTTCAGTAAAATGTGAGCTCTTTTTTATCCTCAACAATGAGCATGGTGCCCAGGATACTTAAGAAAACATTGTTGAAGTGTCTATCAAGGTTTCTTAGAGAAATTGGATAGATAAAAATAGCTTTAAAAACTTATGAAAGGGGGGGCAGCTGGGTAGCTCAGTGGATTGAGAGCCAGGCCTAGAGACAGGAGGTCCTAGGGTCAAATCCGGCCTCAGACACTTCCCAGCTGTGTGACCCTGGGCAAGTCACTTGACCCCCATTGCCTACCCTTACCACTCTTCCACCTATAAGTCAATACACAGAAGTTAAGGGTTTAAAAGAATTTAAAAAAAAAACTTATGAAAGGGTACACCCCCCCCCAAACTAAAGTGGCTCTGTCTAGACCCAGAGACTAGAATTTCTGTATTCAAATCTGCCCTCAGACATTTGCTAGCTGTGTGGCTCTGGACAAGTCACTTAACCCCCCATTGCCTAACCCTTACCACTCTTCTGTTTTGGAATCAATTATTGATTCCAAGATGGAAGGTAAGAGTTTAAAAAAAGGTATGAAAACAATTGAAAAGGAAATCCATCTCTGAAGTACCATCATGGAATAATTATCATACTTTGATAGATTCATGGACATATTAATGTACTATATTAATAGAAGTAATACTCAATTTTATAAATTCCTAAATCTCACACAATATTGTTACAAGGATTTGAAGCTGGTTGAATAGCCAGAGCAAAAGTTTAGACACTAAAAACTCAATGTCTATATGGAAAGATTTCTCTGGGCTAAGGGAAATGACCTGGACCATGTGTTGAAGGACATGTTTATCAATGTCTTAGATAAAGTAATAGGTAGAATGCTTATGAAATTTGCATATGAAAAATAGCTGGGTAAGTCCCCTGTTATTTGGGAAAAACCTCTAGAAACTAAAAGGATCTACTGTGGAATAGTGTAGATTATTATTATACTCTAATAAATGAAGTTTAATCAGAATAAATGTTAAGTCTTAAACTTGGGTTTAAAAGGTCAATGTCACAAATACAAAATGGGGAAGGCAAGAAAGATAGTGATACTCCTCAACAAAATATTGACAATTAATATGTAAATAATATCACAGTCAAGAAAAGCTGGTGAAATGACTTATGAGAAAGAATACTATCCACATCCAGAGAAAGAACTGTGGGAGTAGAAACACAGAAGAAAAACAACTGCTTGATCACATGGTTCGAGGGGGATATGATTGGGGACATAGACTCTAAATGATTATCCTAGTGCAAATGTTAATAATATGGAAATAGGTCATGATCAATGATACACGTAAAACCCAGTGGAATTGCTCATTAGGCTGCAGGAGAGGGTGGGAGGAGGAGAGGGAAAGAACATGAATCATGTAAACATGGGAAAATATTGTAAATTAGTTAATTAAATTAATACACTTTAAAAAAAAAAAGAAAAGCTAGTGAAGTATTAGGCTGCATTAAGAAAAAGGTAGGGAATCAGCTAGGTGGCTCAATGGATAAATTGCCAGTCCTAGAGAAAAGAGGACCTGGGTTCAGATCTGTACTCAGACATTTCCTGTGTGGCCCTGAGCAAGTCACTTAACCCCAGTGTCCTAGCCCTTAGCACTCTTCTACGTTGGAATAAATGCTTAGTAATGAGGAAAAGGAAGGAAAGAAGGACAAATGCTTAGTAATGAGGAAAAGGAAGGAAGGAAGGAAGGAAGGAAGGAAGGAAGGAAGGAAGGAAGGAAGGAAGGAAGGAGGGAAGGAAGGAAGGAAGGAGGGACAAATGCTTAGTAA
>NC_058130.1:608573498-608594835 GCF_016433145.1 Gracilinanus agilis | reverse complement strand
AAAGAGGATAAGGAAGGAAGGGAGGAAAGGAGGAAAGGAAGGAAGGAAGAGAGGGAGGAAAGGAGGAAAGGAAGGAAGGAAGGAAGGAAAAGAGAGGGAGGGAGGGAAGAAGGAAGGGAGGATGTGAGGGAGGAAGGGAGGGAGAGAGAGAGAAAAATAGGAGGTATAGAATTAGGCAAGTAATAATCCTACTGTATTCCACCATAGTCATACATAGTAATATGTTCATTTGAGGGCATTATATCTTAAGAAGGACATTAATTAACTAGATAATATCCAAAGGTGGCCAGCTAGGACTGAGGCTTGAGATATGATATGAGGATGGGTTAAAGGAACTAGAAATGTTTAACTTGCAGTAAAGAAAATATAAAAGTTTTTAACCTGTAAAAGGGTCTATGGACAGATCTCAGGGGCTTTATAAACTTTGAAAACTGTGATACCTGTATTTCAGCATCATTGGTTTCCCTTTTAAATCTATGTATTCCATTTTATGATTTTAAAACTTTACTCTGAAAAAGGATCCATAAGCTACATGAGACTGCAAAGGTGATTCATGATTTAAAAAAGGGTAAGAACAACTGATGATAGCTGTCTTCAAGTAATAAAGGATATGGAAAAAGGGATAAAACTTGTTCTGTTTTATCCCAGAAGCAGAACAAGGATCAAGGAACACATAGTTCTGATTTTTAAAAGTTTCTAGTATTTTGAGTTATCAAAAAAAATCATAAGGGTTTCCTTAGGATGGACAGGATTTTTTTCTCTCTCTCTGGAATTCTTCATGCAAAGTCTAGAGAACCACTTATCAGATTAGTTGCATGAGGAAGGGTTTTTCATGAATGTGTTGTAAGAAACAGGTGCTAGGTTCAATTCTAATTTCAAGATTGTGAGATCAATCATGTTTATAATATCCCACTAATAGTAGACTTATTGAATTGTCCTGAATAACCTTCTGATGTAAAATGAGAACTCAGAGGTTAAAGTTGCAAAAAGGCAGATTTTGACTTTGTGTAAAGAAATATTTCTTAACGCTTGTAATTGTCTATACCAAGGACTGACTCAGAAAGTTCCAAAACATTGGTGATCCTAAAGCAGAAACTGGGTGGCCATTGTATGATGTAAGGGAAATTCCTATTTAGATATGAGCTTAACTACATGATCTCTTAAGATCCATCTGTTTTGGAGTCTGTATTTTGCTCTACAGGGTATAGAATTTTAGTCAGTTATGGAAACTTGTTCAATAATGATTAAATAATGATTCACATTTTTCTTCTTTAATCTTTATGATATGAAATATTTTGAAGGATTTTGCCTTTAAAATGGAAAGAAAATGAGATTTAAAGACGTTACTGAAATAACTAAAATATGTCATCAGTGGATGTTTTTGCAACTAGTACAGAAAATTGAGTAAAAGAATAGAGCTCAAATTTTCTCACATGATAAAAGATGTTGAAAATGAGTAGGTACCTTGGGGTTCCTCTTTGTAATCTTCATCTAGAAGCTTCATTAACTCATCATATAGAAGTTTCTCATCCATTTGTAACAGAGCTAAAAAAAAGGACATCGGTGTCAACTATTCCCTCTGTAATATGATTCACATTTATAGCTATATAAATCTCAATCCTCAACCATTATTAATCAATAATAGACAATATATTCTGATTTTATGATTCACCACACATCAAAATTATACCTCTCAATTTTCCATCATGTCATTCACTTTGGTAAATCAATGACACCATCAAAAGGATTTTAATTTCTCTAGAATGGCATGCTTAATATTTGATAATATATTCTGGCTGGAAAAACAGGATGCTATTATTAATAAACTAAGATAGAACTGATATACAGATATATAAATGATATATAGATATAATAAACTGATATATAGATGATCAATTGATAGAAAGAGATACAAAAAGATTTATTTCACATTAATCATATGTCAATTGCAATTTCTTAAATGAACATAATTTGATAGAATGATCAAAACAAGCAGGAGTTGGTAGGTTTTTAGGAAGCTAGGTGGCACAGAGGATAAAGCACTGGTCAAGAGGACCTAGATTCAAGCCCAACCTCACACATTTTCTAATAAATCAAAATCATTTAATCTCTGTAGTATACAGAATTGGGGTGATATAGTTTTTTCTAGCTTTGGCTGAGTTCCAAAAGCTGTTAGGGGTCTGGAATCTTGAGGAAAAGGGCAGTTGGCTGGATCTTCCGTGGAGGGAGGTTGTCAATGAGCCGAGCTGCCTTGATTACCTAGTTTTAATATTGAAATTTAGCCTAGCTTTGACATATTTACTTAAGAAATTATTATTTTAGATAAACCCTTTATATCTTCCTTTCCTAATACCATCCCTGCCTTCCCTCCCTTACCTTATATGTCTGTGGAGTTAATAAGGAGAGTAATAAGAGAGGAGTTAAATCTGTGAAAGGTTACCTAATTGACAGCATTAGTTATAGTTAGTCAGTCATCATTTATTCCCTTTAGATAGCAATAGCACTTTGTAAAGCTGAGTTTAAAGGCAGGTCCTTACTCAGACTCCATCTTTGCTTCCCTTCCCCCACCTGAGGTTTCTGAGACAACTGATAGGGCTTTCCTTTGATCCATCTTCCTAACAAACATCCTTCAAAGAAAATAAACCCTTTTGTGTTTCAACAGCCCTATTAGTATAATTTGTCTGTTAGTTATCAAGAGGGAAGAAGAGGGAAAGAAACAACATACTCTGGGCTTAGAGGGAAGCCGGGCATCCATCTTGAAGGAAGGTGTTACTTCAAAACAAGTCCCTTCCTGTGAAATGAACTAAAGCCTCGTTTGTTAATTTCAGTCTAGTCTATTTCCCTAAGCTTATGTTTGAGTCTAAGTCCCAGTCTGTAAGCCTACTGTGTTTGTCTGTTTAGTTTAATTTCTCTTCTCCCTGAAGATCTCTGTTTCCCTTCTGTGTTATACTCCTGACTTCAGTCCTATTATACCCTGAATCTCCTTTAATCCCAGCCTACCTGTAACCGAGATTACCCACTTAGCAGGTCTCCAACATCCTCCTTTCAAATTCCCTTATACCACACACCTTTCCTCAAATTACCCATATAACATCTCTGTCTTCCTCAGATTTAATATCTATAAAATGAAGATAATAAGATGACATATAAAACAGGGCTGTTGTGTCACATTAAGATAGTATCTGTAAAATATTTTGCAAACCTTAAAGTGCTAGATATTTTAAAATACTTTTTATGAATAGTCTAGTCTATTTTCCAAATAGCTACCATATTCATAATTATTTTATTAAAAATGTACAATATTTTATATCAGGTTTTAAAATAGGCTTTTAAATACAAGAGAATCACCATCATAATTTTTTTCCTTTTCATTAAATGGATTACTGATAGAAATGACCTTGGAACCAGTCGCAATCCTGCTATTC
This sequence comes from Gracilinanus agilis, assembly GCF_016433145.1. Classification (NCBI taxonomy): domain Eukaryota; kingdom Metazoa; phylum Chordata; class Mammalia; order Didelphimorphia; family Didelphidae; genus Gracilinanus; species Gracilinanus agilis. The sequence continues at coordinate 608,591,410 of NC_058130.1, read as the reverse complement.
TTTGATATACAAATTTATGTACTCACATATATTATATTCTGGAATTATTGTAAAGTTGAATAAAACAATTTTTAAAAAAATTAATGAAAGTTATAGAATAAAAATTTATCTTCTGTAGGCTCAATGAAGGCAGCTAGGTGGCACAGGCAGGGAATCAGGAAGACATGAATTTACCAACCTTGGACAGTGTGCAAGTCACTTAATCTTTGTCTCAGTTTTTCCTTTTGCAAAATGAGCTGGAGAAGGAAATGGCAAGTCACTCCAGTACTTTGCCAAAAAAAAAATGGGATCACAAAGAACTGGACTCAACTGAACTATAGACTTACTAAAGCATCTTTAAATTTGTTAAATAATGATTCTCATTCTCCTCTCTTATATATGGAATTCAGATAAAAACAGGACAGATCACTTTTCTGCTACTATTCTTTGTGATTAATGTTATGCAGATTATTACACAGATAGATGAAACAGCTGGGTTTTTTTGTGAACAAAAAGAAGTACTGAGATATAAATTCATCTTCTGTAGGCCTACTGAAAGCATCTTGCAAACAATTACTGTACCATATAGGATGGTGAGAATTCTATGTTCCTCATCCTATTGCTATGTGGTCTTAAGATCTTCCTCTAAATATCAATATTTTCAAAGATTATTTTTTTAAACCACAACAATTGGTAAGAGCATTTGATATGTTGTTGTATCAATTAAAATATTATTTAAATTTTTATGGATAAATATTATGTCCTGGCAATTGCAGTCAACAGTTTTATCTGTGATTGTCCTTCTGTTCCTATAGAATTCCTTTGTTAAATTCCAGAGGATATTTTGAGGGCTGTGTTTGTATAGCAGGGATTTGTTGTTGCATAGTCTCTGAAAGACAGTGAGCTTCTAATATGCAATTCCTCCCAGCTGAATGGGTCCAGTTGATATGCAAAGAGTCTTCTAATTGGGTTTATACCATAAAGCTCAAAAAAAGACTAAAACATCTGAGCCTTATAATGTCTATGTCCTCTACAAGGCAATTTGAGTTATTAATGCTATTTGTGACTTGTTTTGATAATTGGTAAAATTTTAGAGTTTACATTAAGTGATTTCCAGTTACCTCCAGTTCTTCAACTTTTCCTTCTTCAGATTTTAATAATTCCTCAATTTAATCTCCCAATATGGGTTTAGAGATGAAGTTATTCTTAAAATATTAATAAAGAAAAATAAAATTAATAAAAGGATCGGTCTACAATACATTCTTGGTTGATATGAAGAGTGCCACTGATAAATAATGGAATGAAATTTTTACTTATGAAAGATTAGATCTATATTCAATTTTTTTAGCATAGGGTATATGAAAGCATTTATTTTTTAAGTTCATTAAATATCCATTAAAAACTTCAAATGATTTCATGAAGAGTTGGACAAGACTGAAAAATAACAGAACACTTTTCCACTTACTAGTCAGAGCTCTCCATACTAATGCAATTCCAGCAGGTCAACAGGTGAGGTATAAACTTCTGATTTGTTCCTATTCTGTTTTGCCATCTTTTGGTACCAGAACTTTAAAGAATACCATTTACTCTGTTATTAAAGCAATCAGTGTGATGATTTGCAGCTGATGATAACCTATAACTCTTTGCTAGACAATTTTTGTGAGTCTTGGGAGTAATTGCATCACACTGGCTGGAGGGAGTAAATAATCAGGAATATTGCCAGAGCTTGTTTCACCAGTAATTGAGGGTTTCTTCAGATCTTCCCAAATACTTTAGCACTTTCAGAGCATCCGAAGTCCTAATTGTACATCATTCTGTATGTCATTCCACTGTTTTTGCATTCTTCCCTTTTCAATGACAATGGAATGAGTTTTGAGAGGTTATTATTATTTTATCTCATTCTCATATTTGTCAATGCTATTCAAAGCGATAAGCTTTCCTAGAATAAATTACTATCATGTTTTTTTCTCATTTCATATTTTATGTCATCAGTACCTTTTTAGGATGATAAAATAACTAATTTTTTTAGTTGACTAAAAATAAAAGTATTTTGATGGAAATTCATCTGCTTTGTTACTGAAAGCATCATGGGTCCTACCCTAAGAGGAGATAAGATAAAAAGATGGCATAAACCACCTTTTACCAAATGAGCTTGATCTCTTTGGTTAGGCGTCTATATATTGAAAGATTTTTATTTCATGTGACTTAGGAAGTATGGATATTTGGGATGGTTACATGTCTTTAAAAATGTTTATGAAACAATTTTAAGTCTGGGTGATTGTAGACAATAATTTATTCTGTGAAAATAGCAAAGTTTCAATATAGTTTATTAGCTGAGTATTCCAAGGCTGTTTGTAGACCTATATTTTTGGAATGGAGATTTGTCAGCTGTCAGTCCTTGAGAATGACTTTCTGATATATAACCCTAGCTACTAAATCATGACCTCTATTTCCTTGCATAATCAGTGTTGATCACCAAGGGCAATCACTTAAGGATAATCCTTCAGTAGTTTCTATCAGCCATGACCTGTTCCTGAATTGCCATCATAAACACCCATATTCCTACATCCAAACAAATCCACATGACTGATTCAACCATTTAACAGTTCTTTATCCACATAGAATTGATTGAGTTTCTGCAGATGTCCCAAATGGGTAAATTTGGGACCATTTGATTCCATTGCTGTATCTCAGTTGTTTCACAATCTATATCTAAAGGTAAATTACTTTGGATACATATCAGAAATCAAGTTGTCAGTGTTTAAGACTCCTCGGTGAAGTAATATATGCTTAATCCAAGAGTATTTTTGTCAAATTTTCACCCATTTGTCATGTCTGGTAAGCATGTTTATTAATTCTCTTCTCCCTTGTTGGCATGAAAATATTGCATTTTCTATGATTGCCTTAGTGCAGTGATGGGCAAACTATGGCCTGCAGGCCAGATGCAGCCCCCTGAAATGTTCTATCTGGCCACTCGACATTATTCCTAATCTCACGAATACAATGAGTGGGATACAATACAATGAAACTTCGAAAGAGCTGCCTTAGAAACAGACTGACAGATGAGCATTTCCTTTCCTTTGGCCCTTCTTTAAAAAATTTTCCCATCACTGCCTTAGGGGAATGGGTGCTGTGCTTTGTTAATACTATACAAATATTTGCTGAACTATTTTCCAAATTAGTTATGACCCATTTTACAATTCTGAAGGTTAAGACTGGTATTTCACAAGTGACAATTTCTTTAAATGCTTTCTTTCCTTTCCATTAAGCTTTGATTTCAGGATTCCTATAAAACTCTTAATGAATTCAATAACAATTTCCACTTTGATATCTTCATGGTTGGTGTAACTTGCCTGGAGACCAAGAGGGATATTTTATTTATCCCTTGTTTCACTTGGCCATCCATGTAGAAACTTGCATCAATGTTTATCATCATTTGATGTATATGAAGAATTTAGCAAAAAATGTTTTCAAAAGATATTTTTATGGGGCAGCTAGATGGTTCAGTGGAGAGACAGTAAGTTATGGAGATGAGATTCAAACCTGGTCTCTAATACTTCCTAACTGTGTGACCCTGAGCAAGTCACTTAACCCCAATCACTTAGCCCTTACCCCTCTTCTGCCATGGAACCAATACTTGGTTTCTAAGACAGAAGATAAGGGTTTTAATTTTTTATTTAAAAAGATATTTTGGGGGACAACTGGGTAGCTCAGTGTATTGAGAGTCAGTCCTAGAGTCAGGAGTTCCTAGGTTCAAATCTGGCCTCAGACAGTTCCCGGTTGTATGACCCTGGGCAAGTCACTTGACCCCCATTGCCTACTCCTTACCACTCTTCTGCCTTGGAGCCAATACACAGTATTGACTCCAAGACGGAAGGTAAGGGTTTTTAAAAAATAAAATTAAAAAAAATAAAAAGATATTTTTACGTGAATAGGAAAAATCCATAAGATTACTATTGGTAGAGCAGGGTTTATCTCTTTTGTTCCAATGTATCTTGCCTTCTTATGTTACTAGCTCCCAAATAGTATCCTTTGTGACCAGCGGATCATTATAATAATTTTGAGTTGGTCAGTTTATAATGCTATATGATACTATCCATTTCTTTGTTTCTTAGCAACAGGTACATCACCTCCTACTGCTAACACAGTTAGTGGTATGACCAATTCACTGGGATTTCAAGGTTCCTGGTAGACCTTAAAAACTAACATAATGATTTCTTGGCACACAAAGATCCCACTATCTATCACCTGGCTATCTTTCTCTTAGCTTAATATTGATCATTTCTCTCCAACCATGGCTTGGATGATGATAGGACTTTGAGGACCTTGATGATGTTATTATATTGTTGTTGTTATACTATTATGAACAGTCTGAAACTGTGATTTATGGCCATGGAGAATTTCTATTGTTGAGCATTCTTCTACCTGATGAATATTCTTCTACCTATAGCCTGGTCATTCTAATAATAAAGTGAATCCTAAGGCTCAGATATTAAATAAATCAAAGTCATAATACCATGAAAACAGAATTTCTTGAGAAGTACCTAAGCCTGAACTCATTGTGTGATTTCCCTTTACTATGATGCACCCTGGATGTCACTGGCACAAGTGAAATCTTACCTAGAGTTTCTAAAATAAATTTCCTCTGATCAGTTTGCCTTTCAGGATTAGAACTTGAGGAAAATTCTACATATTGTTATAAAAAAAACTGGCATGCCAAAAAGTTTTACTATAAAAGAGCATTTCCATATAAAATCGTTGATTTTAATGGCAAGTTTTTAGAGGATACTGTTCCTTGCCTAGAATTAGAAAAGTATTGAATTGACAAGTTCTGAAATATCAACCAAGTGAAGAATTCAGCTGAATTTATACATACTCTATTGTCCTTCACCTTGCAGGAGTATTAGAAAATTTCCCCAGAAAAAGAAGGTGTAACTGTGAAGTTAGCACCTGGTAATTTACAATGAACTTGAACGTTTTTCAGTGATCGGCACCTTTTTCCTCTCCAGTGGATTGGAATTCCTAATGACCATGGGGGCTCCTTTCAGTCAACCACCTGATCTATTTAACATAATGCCTGAAATAAATCATAGAATTTTGGGAGCTAAAAAGGGCTCTATTGTATCTAGTTTTACCCCGACATTTTATTTTTTTTGTCAACATGCCTTTAAGGCATAAGATTTCTAGGGTTTTGTTTTGTTTTTTTAATTTTTTTCTAGCAGAAAAATACAGAATTTTTTATTTATATTTTTTCTCTCTTTGAATTAAATGTTTTATTTTATTTTATTTTTTCATTTTTATTTTTATTTTGAATATTTTCCCATATTTACATGTTTCATGTTCTTTCCCTTTCCCCCAACCCCGCTAACCTCACTTAGCTGACACATAATTCCACTGTATTTTTTAATTTTCATTAGACAATTCATTAAGCTATAGAAATGATATTTTAAAATATGATGTAACTTTTTTCTCCCCTAAAAAAGGTCTACTTTGGAATTTTTCTATAATAAATCATTCTCCACAACAGTGACAATATTTATTTTTAACTTTATTGATAACTTCTTTTTTTGGTCTTTTTTTAAAAAAAGATTACAGTAATTTAAGTTTCCTCATATAGTTTCTCTTCCTATACAATATATATGTACTTTTGAAAACATTAAATAAATTCTTTTGTGACTATGGTTTTTAGTGTTTTTAAACAAGAGTGCTACATTTTTATCATTATCTAAATGCATTCAAAGAATTGTGTATTTTATTGATTTTGTTATTTATATTATTAATTATGTGAACTATTCCTCCAATATTGAGGTATTTTATATCTCTAACATAAATTGAACATGGTCTTAGTGGACAAAATTTTGTATTTGTTATGGTTGTGTTTTTTCCTCAAATTCTTTTTAAAATTTTTTGATTGATATTCATTAGTGAAATTGTTATATATATTACCTTTTTTTCTCCCTTATCCCTGCTTAAATAGAGCATCAAATTTTATCACATAATGGAAGAGCAGATATATAAATAAGAATCCTTTTCCTTAATATTTAAAAAAATTCTCATGGCTGCAATATTTTTATTTGACATTGAAATTATGAAGATTGATTATTATATTTCTTAGTAAGTTATGCTTTGTTAATCTCATTGTTAATGTCCTCTGGATGGATCCTACCAATCTTCTCTTTGTCCTCTACTTATCATGCTGTTTAGGAAGCTATTTTTATTATTTCCTCAAGGGTCATATTTACTTTATTGCATTTTTCTGGAAAAGTTATCTTGACCATACTATGTAATTTACATATTCTTCCAATATAATTTTATTTTTTATTTTATACTTTCAAATTTACCTTCATTTCTGTCCTTTGGAACTCCAGTTACTCCATTCTCTTGTTCAGATAGTCTTTGATTTGGAATATAATGTCTGTTAAATATTCTAAATAATCTCATGTTTCCCTTTTACTTTTGTTTAATAGCTCTGATTTTCTTCCTCTTTACCATTCTAATTTCTTCTTTTAATTCTTTTATTTTTCTTCTAAACACTTTTGGAATGTTTTGCCAGTCTTCAAATATTTCTATGTGTCTCATAAATTATTGCCTCACTTTCTTTTTCAGTGAAAATTGTTTCTTTGTTTTAATTCCTTATATGGCATATTCATTGTATCTTTTTCAAAATTGCTTACTCATTTTCCTTTCTTTTTGAGTGTATTGGTTTGAGTAGGCATATACATGTTTTTTTCTCTTATTTTCCAAATAGATTTATACTAAGTCCCACACTATTAGATTCTTTCTTCATTCACTGTCACACATTTTATGCTAACAAGATTGCCAAAACTGGTCACTTTAATTACCTCCTTGATTTAAGGAGTGGGAATAAGGAGACCTATTGGATCCTTATCATATGAAAACTGCAAGACAATATGACCTCAGATGAATTTTTGTTCCTTAGAATCCTTTCGGGGCAGCTGGGTGGCTCAGTGGATTGAGAGCCAGGCCTAGAGACTGGAGGTCCTAGGTTCAAGTCTGGCCTCAGACACTTCCAGCTGTGTGACCTTGGGCAAGTCACTTGACCCCTATCGCCCACCCTTACCACTCCTGGGTTAAGGACGGTCCCTAGCCCGGATGAAAAAGGAGGAGGGTTGGGCGTGGGGCTAGCAACCCCACCCTGTAAAAACTACATCTGCTAAAGAAACTGCAACCTAAAGTAGGGGCAGCTGGGCTAGCTCAGTGGATTGAGAGCCAGGCCTAGAGACGAAAGGTCCTAGGTTCAAATCCGGACTCAGACACTTCACAGCTGGGTGACCCTGAGCGACCCATTGCCTACTGGTTGTGGCCCTATGCTCCTAGAATGGAGTCCCAGGATAAAAAAAAAAAAAAAGAATCCTTTCTCCTCTATATTAGATAGCATTCTAGTGTTCATCCACAGTTGCCCCTTTTGTCCATTTATGGGGTTAGATCCTCTTTAGGGATAGATCAGTTAGATAAGGTCATTGCTAAAGAGAAACAACAAGAACACAGGACAGGTGTCATAACAACCAAAAGCAAAATATATTGGAGAGTCCATTAAGCCATAAGCTATATTACTTATAGCTGAAGTGTGCCAAAAATGAAGTCTGGTTTGCTTTGGTTTTTTAGAATTACATTATGGGAAAATGTTTCCTTTCTCTCTCTTTTTTTTTTTTGGATATTTTTAATTAATTTAACTAGTTTGTTTTTTTCTTGTTTAGAAGTAATAAGAACAAAAGCTAGATTGTCACACAATCTCTTACTCTACCATCTTGTCACAAATCTAAAACCTTCAGTTTATAAACGAACAACTAGGGCACAGAGAAGTGAAATTACTTGAAATCAGAATTAAGGAAATCAGAAAATTAGAACTAGAATACAAATCTCCAAACTCATATGACAAAGTTTTTTTCATTATGTTGTACTACCTCTCATCCTTACATTCTCTAAATAATTCTGACTATGCAAAAACGATAAAAATCTTTATAATCAGTCTTTTGGAGGCCTAAAGATATTTGAAAAATCCCTAGGGCCAGGTCATTTAGTAAAGTGACAGCACAATTGAAATATTTTCCAAATTGTACACCTATTTCATTCTGGTGGTAAGGTTTTTATATTAATGTTGTTGCTGTTTTAGTGTCCACACTTTTTAGATTCTATCATCTTAAAGATAATATTCTTGCACTGTGTGTTTTGATACTGGGGGAAAGGAATGGTCAGGAATCGGAATATTGGTTTCAGTAGTTTCTAGAACACTAACATACAAAATTATGATCTAGTTAATATTAGTGATAATTTTACTATATTCTTCTTTCCTTTTCTTCTATTTCTTTTCCTGAATTAGGTCCTTTTAAATCTTATTGTTGTACCATGTTTCATTATTTCCTCCACCCAAATAATGCTAATTAGACAAATATAAGAAAAGTAAATGAATTAATCTATAAAGTTTAGTATCCAGTTGGATGGAGGAGTAAGTGGAAGAGACAATACTACCTATTTTTTATTATTCTTCCTGAAATACTTCTAGTGGAGTTGGTGGGAGTGGAATGAAAGCCACCCCAAAGTTGTAAAATGTGACTTCTTTCAGCAAATGCATCTACAAACATCTCCCCAAGTAAATAAAACCCAAACCTACCAAGAAGATAAATTAGAAGAGGGCTATATGCATTTTTGTTAAATCAAGGACCCCTGACATGCAATCACACTATAATTATTCATCAATATGCAATTGACATGAAAATAACCATCAAGATAAAGAATTAAAATAATTTATTTTTTAAAAAAATAATAAAATATAACACACATTATTAGATAAATAATGTAGAACACATAGTGGAAAGGGGGCTAATGCAGTTTTTATTAGCAAAGGAATAGTTGACTAATAATTCCTATTACATCTTTTTTATATTCAGTCATGTAAGTCATGTCCAATTCTTCGTGACCCATTTTGGAGTTTTCTTAGCAAAGACACTGGAGTGGTTCTCCCATTTCCTTCTCCAGATCATTTTACAGAAAAGGAAACTGAGGCAAATAGGATTAAGTGACTTGCCTACTATCACACAGCTATTAAGTGTGTGAGGTCAAATTTGAAACTCAGGTCTTCATGACTCCAGGCCTAGTATACTATCCACTGAGCCACCTAGTTCCTACATTCTACTATCTGTATAACCCTGGATAAGTTCCCTTTATTAGTTAGTCATTTTGTCACTTATGTACAAATGAGATGTTTTATCTAAATAATGCCTTTATTATAAATATATAGAAAAGATTATTGTTATATTAGATTTAATATATCTATTTATTTTCTATATAAATATGTATATTATGTATTATTTTATTGTGCATATTATATTATTATAAATATACATACAATAATTAAATATATAGTGCATATAAAAATAAAAAATAATGGCTTAATAAGATCCCTTTTTCCCTCTGAATTCTGTGACCAAGAGTTATACAGCCATTTAATTTAATTATAACTTTGTAAAAATAACATGTGCCATGTTGCAAGGTTCTCATTTGTGGAGATTTTTCTCATCTGGCTTGTTAAGAAGTTCAAATTCCTGAAGGAAACATGGCCCTAGTGACACCCATTCTTTTCACTGAAGAAGATACAAAAAATGAAATGGGATTCCTTGAAAAATCAAACCATGGCCACCTATATAAGAGCCTCGACACTAAGTTTTGCTGTAATCATTATTACATACGTAAAGAGTATATAAATTGTAGGGCCTAGAGTGGGAAGTGATATGAAGCATTATCTAGTTCATGTTACAGATGAGGAAACTAGAACTAAGGAAAAATGAGTTGCCCAACATTGCAAGAGTAAATAGGAAAGTCTGAATTTGAACCCATGTCCTGAAACTATAAATTTCCCATTAATTTCCCCTGCAGCATGCTACTTCTTCTAAATGTAGCAGAAGAATATTACTCTTTCAATCCTTGGTTTTATGTATATAATGTTCATATTTGTTCTTATAACCCAAGCCAGCCTGAGTGAGGATCTCCTCTGCTATGTATTCTTTGTTCTGGAATGCTCATTTTCAATGTAAGCAGACAGCTGCATTTGCTAAGTGATCATTCACCATGTCCATATAATGCAGACCTTGTAAGGATGATACTAAATTATAGCCTGCTGGAACCCAAATAAAGAAGATTCATGCTTCTATCTTCCCACTAGCTTGCTGTCCTTGATCAAAAATTACCTCTACTACCCATCACGTTGTTAGTGGCTAAAACTTACCATTTAAATTGTAAGCTGCAACATCTAAATGGAACTGCATATGTGATCTTTGTCACCTCATTTTCATGAATGGAAAAGAATATTCTGACACAAAAATTACATACTTAATTCTAGCTCACCTTCTCCGCTGACCCCCATCCCACACTGCCTTGGGTTTATTTCCTCATCCATCAATGGGTCAAAGTAATTTCTGCTGTATTCATTTCCTGTGGAAAGTACATGAAGGAAGGGTCAGTGATTATTAGAAGCACATGAACCAAAATGTTAATTTTGAAATCGACACCAGCATGGAAGGGCCATTTTAGCTACTTTATAAGCTTAATTTTTTTACAAGTCTTCCAAGCCTTCTAGTTTTGTAATTATCATCTTGCAAAAGGTCAAAAAAGGTAATTCAGGAAACAAGTTCACTCTATCTTACTGTTGCTGAGAAATTAATGAGAAAATTATCAAATTTAGACATTATAATAAGAAAAAACCCAAGCCAAATTGTTTTGAAGACATACTGTACATTACCAGATTGTTATATGGGATAGAGTTCATTGTATGGTCCTCTCTTTCCTTGCCTATGTACCACTGGGAATATTGTGATACCCAATCAGAATTCTGTAGTCAAATGAGGAGTTGCTATATTATGGGGGGGGGTAACTTTTTAAAAATGATTTCGATTCATAAGGGCCAAGTGGGAAGTGGTGGAATGAAACTTGCTCTGATAAGCCATTCCCACTGTATTTATTCAAACAATGTGAACTGGAGATATGAACACTTATCTGAACACTTTGGTTAATCAGGCCAACACTGTGAAAAATGAAAAACAGAAATCTACTTTTCTTTGCCACTCTGCATTTCCCTGTCTTGATGACAAAAATGGACACATTTGTAAAAAGACAACTTTCCTGTCATAGATTTCTCAATTCTACTTTCAGACTTCTGCTGACAGAAATAAATGCCTGCCTGTGGCTTGTATTTTGCATTCAAATAAAATGTGCCTGTTTCTGATTGCAACTCAAATTGCCCAATGCCACAAGACAAATTAAGGACCAGAGACTTGTGATAATAATATCCTTTTATAAATTTTTAGCCCAGGAAAGGGTTAACGTGTCCTAGTCCCACTGTTATACTACGCCGCATATTTGTTTCAGGATCAAAAATAATCCAAACGGCAGCTCCTTTTCAAAGACTAAATGAAACTTTGATATGAAACTAGGTTTAATTTATATTTCTGGACGGGCACATTTTTGCTGTCAGTCTCTATTCTATCAATGTAGTAAGTACAAGAACTGAAAATCTGCTTTACCTTGAGGTCTCAATAAAGAAAAAATAAATGAGTTTCATTTTTGTTACTTTATCTGTCAACAACTACTAGGCTAGTATGAATCTTGGCAGGATGTAATCAAAGTCTTATGTACTGCAATAACACAGCTATTCTGCCTTATTCACTGTAATTGTTTTTCATCTACCACAAAAGCATGGTGATACACTAAGTACACTCTTTCATATGCTGGGAAAATAATTCACCATTATGTGCATTAGGGCAAAAATGACAGTAGATGCCTTTATTCACTCACAATGCCATATACAGTCAACGGCTTGAAAGTGGACCCTCAAACACTATGGAAATACCAGAGCTTGCGCCAATTCTTTGCAACCCTCCAAAAGATCTGTTATCTCATTAATATGGGTATTCTTCCAACAATGCATATCAGAAACCATGCATTTCAAAAAAAAAAAACTTCCTCATCTATAAAATGAGAGAGTTGGACCAAATTACCTCTAAATTCCAAGCCAGCTCTAAATCTAGGATTCTATGATCCTGTGTAAGGATAAGTAGGTGGCACCGTGAAAGAGTTCTGGGTCTAAAGTCAGGAAGACACATCTTCCTGACTTCAAATCTGCCCTCAGAAATTTACTAGCTGTATGACTCCAGGCAAGTCACTTAACACTGTTTTTCTCAGTTTCCCCATCTGTAAACGTGATCTGAAGAAGAAAATGGCAAACACTCCTGTATATTTGCCAGGAAAACCCTAAAAGGGGTCAATAAGTGTTGGACATGAATGAAAATGACTGAAAAACAACATGATTTTATGTAATTCTCATCAATATCCTCACGTAAGTTTGCCACCAAGCAGGTGTGTTAGGGACCTTTCTCAAATTATTTTGACATCATAAGGACAGCAGTGGAGCAGACACACATTATCACTGTACAAGTGTCCATCATTCAGGTATATATTCAATCATGGCATACGAAATCAAACCTTACTCCTTAATGATATATATTTATTTATTCAAGTCCCACATCTTCCTTTCTCTTCTGACATGCTAACTTTCAAAGAATTGAAAATATACCTTTGCCCTCTCCTAATTAGCTGTGCCAGGTGTATGGAAGGCTCCACATTATTTATTCCTAATGTAGTATAAGCCTAACCCATTTTATTCTTTGATCATAAGTTCCTATCAAAGAGATGGGATGAACTGGATGACCTCTGAAGCCCCTTCAAATCTCAAAATCTATAACTGTCCAGTGCATTACATTATTTCTCCAAGACAATTATTTTGTTTGTAATGCCACATGATGTAGCTTGCTAAGCCCCTCTTTTGCCATTTCTTTGGTTTTCAACTTCAACTCCACAAAATCATATCCGGCAGTGAGCATAGTGCCTGGCATACAGTAGGCACTTAAAGCCTGATGTTTACTGACTGGGTGACTGATGTCTCACTGTGTCATGGATGTAAGATAAGTTCTTTTCACCATGAAGGAAAAGTGTAAAATGATAAAGACAATCTAGTTAGTCTTTACAGTATGTATCACACATCATTTAAAGTATGGGGAACTTATTTTGATCCATGAGCCTAGAATTGCTCTTCCAATTTTATGTTTACTTAAGAATGGGCGTGGGTAATAAAGTATTTCTTGGAGTTATCCACAAAGAACAGTGCCCAAGACTCCTTCTTAAACCATAAACCAAGATTTTCTAAGGAGTTCAGATTTTTTTCCTACTACAATTATATCAAATTAGATTAAATTCTATCAAGACAGAACACTGTAATTGGAAACATGATCAGAAATCGACTAATTCAAATTCCTACATAATGCATCAATCTCCTTCGTGATATAAAGCTTCTTCTTAAGCATATCCGGCATGTGGTTCACTTTTATTTTATTAAGCAGCCAATTGACATGTTAGACAGTTCTAATTATTAGAAAATCCTTCAATAGATTGTGCCAAGATCAGCTTCTCTGTCATTTCTAAACCACTGGCAATGCTGTCATATTATAGTTACAAAGACTATCTAAGTCCCCTCTTCTCTGACAAGCCACTAGAAGACAACTGTGACTTTGCTCCCCTAGATCTTCTCTTCCCTAATAAAAGTATTTCAAGCTAAGATTTTTAAGGCATTTGCCAGCTTGTCTTCTGGCTTGTGGATGTCTGCTACATTCACTTGTTACTATCTCTTGCATTGTGCTCCTGAGAACTGTATATGTTATTGCAGATGTATTTGACCACAAAGCACAATAGGACTATTATCTCCAATAATTTCAACACTAAACTTCTTTTAACACAACCAAATATTTAATTAGTTTATTTTAAGTTCAAAATGAACTCTCAGGTAAATTTCCCCTTTTTTCATATCTCCTACAGTTCACACATATTTCCTGCAATCTGTATTTGTGTGATGGATTTTCAAAATCTAATGTAAGAGACAGGAGAAAGAGACAGAGGCAGAGAGACAGAGAGAAGACAAAAGGGAACATTTATTAAACATTTCCTCTGTGGCAGGCACTCTACTTGGCAATACAATACAATACAATACAATACAATACAATACAATACAATACAATACAATACAATACAATGCAAGTAAGACAACCCCTGTCTTCAAGCAGTTTACACTCTAACTCAGGGAAAAAATAAATAAGGGGATGAGAGGCATTATCATGGTCTAAAAGTGGTATAGAGTCAGAGTTCCAGGAAAAATAAATTGAACACTTACCTTTATTTATGAGACCATGGCGGGACCCAAGCAGGGAGTACAAGGGGTGGAGGGAGGTAGTTGATGGTAATCTCCCAAGAGGCTAAAGGAGTGTTTCGGCAGAGTGAGAATTGGCCTTGGAATCTGGAAAACTTGTACTCAAATACTCCCTTCAAACCTTATTGGCTTTATGACTCTGGGAAAATCACTTAATAATAGCTAGCATTTATTAAGCACCTATTATATGCTAGGCACCATGCTAAGCACTTTACAAATATTACCTCGTTTGATCCTCACAACAACCCTGTGAGGTAGATGCAATGATTAATTATATAGATATATTATTATGAATAAACTCTATGCCTCAGCTTTCTCATCTGTAAAATCATGATGCTGGAAATTATGGCCCCTAATGTCCCTTCCAATTATAAATCCATAATCCTAGAAACCCAAGTCTTCCTGATTATGAAGACAGTCCTCTATCTATTATACCATGCTTTCTCTCATTAATATTTAAGAATATATACTCATACATACTAAAATAATTTTTAAATATTTGATTTAAATAAAATATTTAATACTCATAGACTCATATTTAAAACTCTTATAAATTATAGGAGAATCCAGAATCAAACAATCTGCTGCTGATACCAGATTCCAAGAGATATAGTTTAGCTTTACACTTTTTTTGAAGATTAAGTATGAGCAGTATAAAAAAGAGAGGAGGAGAGAGGAAGTATACAAAGATATTATACATTTTAAACTATTACACTTCATCACAAATCATGATCTCTTTTTTTCCAGGCTTTAAAAAGTAGTATAATTTCAGGAAATGGAACATATTGCCAAAAGGTATTTTGTTAATAAGATGAATTCCTGAAGAGTGTACTAGTTATACAAAATATGCTTTTGGAAATATTTAAAAATATCTCACATGAAAATTAACAGATCCACTGAGAAATTCAAAGTAGGTCATTAATAATATAAACATAGTGGATCTTAACATGTTGTTATTTAACTATAATATTCAGATATTTGGAGGGACAATATTGTATAGAGGGCAATATGTACTTACATGGAATTTGCTTAATCTAAGATGTTTATCTGTCTAACACAAATACTTGTTTTGTTGTTTTGTTGTTGTTGTTATTGTTTTAATTTCCAGGCTCCTACTTTCATCTAGTGAATTTTTAAAAAAATAATTATTGTATTTTCTAATATAAATGCAAATTTAAGCAAACTCTTCTATTAAAATCCTTTGTTTATCTTTTTTCTGTAATTAAATGATATTGTAGAATATATATACATATGTTGTATATATATGTGTGTATATATATATATATATGATTTTAATTCTATAGGGTGTTGGGGCCATAATTCTAATTTCATCTCTGAAGGGAATCCCACTATGTGTTCTTCTCTCACTGATGCAGATCAATAATCTGAATGTTAATTACACTTTTAGAGGGCTATCATAGAGAGATTAAGTGAACATGTAGCTAAATGTGTTCAGAGATAGGATTTGAATCCAAGTCTCCTTAGTTCCAGTTCAATCCCTTTAACTACTATGACTTTATCATCTTTACAAGTTTGGACAATGGACTCTTTTTGTTTCAGTGTCTATTTCCTTTTATATAAATATTCTGTTATATTGAATGTAAGGATAGAATACACTAAGACTTGGATTCTATCCTGCTCTTCAATGATTACCTCGAAACCTAGAATTTATTCTTATTCTTTTAAAAGAATTCTTCCCATTCTTCATTGTGCGTCAGAATCAAATCATCTGAATATTGAAATTGCAGAAGTTCTTTTCATACTTTTCATACATACAGACATGATAAATTAATGTAGATATGAAAAGCTCCTCTATTGGAGTTCTTGGGAAAAGATAAAATTGACCATTTCTGTTACATTCCAAAAAGATCTCTTGGTTCAGTGCAGAATAGACATCTAAGACATAGACTTGAAATCCTGACATAGAACTAAAAAGTGGACTTTGGTATATAATTATTTAAAGGATCTCTTCATTTGTCAATTTTTTAAGCTTTTACTCTCCATCATAATAACAACTCTAAGACAGAAGGGCAATGACTAGTGTGAAGTGTGAATCAAACTTTCTTTGTCTATCAATCAGCAACTTTTAATTTAATCAACCAAAAACTGAAAACATCCCTACTTAGCACTTTGTCAGCCATCAGGTAGGAGAATATAGGTTACTTACTTAAAGAGTTCACACCCTCAGAAACTCAGTCAGTCAGGAACTCCTGAATCTTTTTGATAAGAGTTTATACCTTCAGAGGATAAGAAGTGTGAATCCCACAAACACTGCCCCCCTGGGCAGTGCTGGGCAATTTGAAGGCTGTGATTGGCCCCTGCAAAGAGAGGCTGGAAACTGTCTTCTGGAGATAGTCTTCAGGAGGTTGTCTTCAGAAGTAGCTTTGGGGAGTAGTCTTCAAGGGAGCTTTGCTGGAGACTTCAGCTTGAATCTTCAGCTTGGAGGATCTTGGGTTGGTGACCTTCCTCTTGGAGGTAACTTGAGACTTGGACTGCCTCTTGGGTGAGTGAGTAACTGGCCTTCCTTTCCTGGTGTCTGGAGAGAGATTAGTTTGGGAGAGGCCTTCTCCTCTTAGAGGAGGCCATGTGGGTGGAATTCTGGGTCCTCTGGTCTAGGGTTAACAAGCCCTGCTGAGCTGAGCCTAGCACTGGAGCAATATTTAGTGTGTTAGGATAGACATCTTCTCTACCCTCTTTTTATATTTCTCTACTCTCACTCTTTCAACCCTTCCTGTAAATAAAAGCTATTAAAAGTCATTTTGACTTGAGCTACAATATTTTAAATCGGTGACCACAAGATTATATTAGTATCCTCACATATTTAGCCAAACCCCTTAATTTGATTCCTTCCAGGAGGAAAATGAAGCTAAGGGATTTACCCAGTGTCACACACTAAGGAGTGTCTACGACCAAATTTGAACTCAAGTCCTCCCAACTCCAAGCTGGAACTCCATCCATGAGCTATCTAGCTGCCCTTATTTTTCCATGATCCTTTAGACTTTTCTTCATATAACAATAGGCTTCCAACTATTAAATGGCATGCTAAACTATTTGAATGGCAAAAAATATTATCTGGAAATAATTCTTTGTGTATATTTAAAGCATAAACAAAATAACTTTCTCCACAAACACAAATCAGTTCCAGTAATTCAATTGATTCTGAAAGGACAAATATGAAAGCTATCCAAATGCTAAAACTAGGTTCCTGTGTTCGCCTTGGAGACCTGTTCTTAAATTACAATGCCATTAATGGCGATATTGAAGAAATGATTAAAACTTTCATCCTGTTGCATGTAACAACAATTTTGACACAATAAATTTCATTCCTAAAATGATAATTAAAGTGGGGATTTAGTGGAATTCAGATTGTCATTCATTAATGTTTCTTAAGGGTACATTTAGTGTCCATTTTGTAAATATTTTAAACATTTCTATTAAAAAAAGTGCTCCTAATCAAGGGAGGGGATAAGGGATAGGGCCTTTATAGCGAGCCACTGGTTTTTAAGGAAATAGCTTAAGGGGAAGGGGTAGGAAGGGGGGAGGATTTGAAAATGTCAGCAAATGCACAACTGATGATTATAACTCTGAATGTGAACGGGATGAACTCGCTCATAAAACGGAAGCAAATAGCAGAGTGGATTAGAAACCAAAATCCCACCATATG
>NC_058130.1:608536534-608563622 GCF_016433145.1 Gracilinanus agilis | reverse complement strand
GATTGATAATTGTTCAATCCCCTGGCAACCAAACCTCTTAATATTTACCAATCAAAACCCCTTTTTACCCCTTACATTATATATACATACATACATATATATATATATATACACATATATATATATATAAATACTTTATAAACCTTTCCCCACTCTCCTATAAACCTTTTCCACACTCTTATTAACCTTTCCCATACTCCTATAAACAATAAGCCAATCAACACCCAGGATACAGAACATAGTGCTGTGGTTAGTTGCCTTTCATTCCATCAGCCAACAATGTGCTGTGTACATTCTCATGTTGCCAAACTTGTACAAGAAGTAATAGCATACTGCATTTACATTGTGTACAGTATGGTATTCTTCCACAAAATCCCTCGATATAGTGAAAACTCCTCCATACAGAATTAGTTTTTAAAAAAAATGATACATTGAAGCTGCAATAAGTGCGACCACCATATAGTGAGGGACAACTACAGTCCAATTAGGCTTTTTTAAACAAAAGGACTCAGAGATTACATTATTTTTATAAAATCAATAAATAAGAAAAATATAATATTTGATGATCTAAAAGGATGTGCCACAGTACCTGGAGATATAAAGAACATTTTTTTTGCTTTGATTAATTGATTAAGTAATGATTAAACAAACAAGCTAGACATACTATAACAATTATATTGTTCTTACAAGATTACTGCAAATCTGTTCTGCACTAGTAGTTTATTCATGTACTATGAACATATGAAACAGGCTAAAGTATTGTGAAAATGCTTGAGTATTTGATGTCAAAAGGAAAATTGTTCTCTATTTAAAACATTCCACCCACATTGAGTAATGGCAAGAATGATTAGTACAAAGCATATCATTTTTATGGTTTTTTCAAGCCTTAAATCTACTACTATCTGAAATAGAACTAAAATGGCTTCCAAATCAAAGAAGAAGTCATACCAAAACATTGTATTAGTCACTTGTACCAGTCCTTTACGTGGATAACACTTTGTTATTTGGCTTCACCGAAAAACACATAAAACAATTCCTTTATCTCACGGAATCTTCCTCCAAAGATATCAAAATGGTATTTTGACTAGATTAGATAGAAAATTCTTAATGTATGCTAAGGAAAGTGTTAGACTGAAGACTTCATGATTAAATCAAGGGTACATCAAGGTGTAATAAATGTGTCTTTGGTCTCTTCCAGACAAAACACATTGGGTACAAACATATCAAGGAAAAGGAGGCCATAGAATAGGTCAAGACATTGCTAGTATCTGATAATCAATGCTAAATAGGAAGAGCACATTTAAAACAATTAACACATTTGCAATACTAATCCCTATTTACACTTTCAGAAATGTAAAATTGTGATAAAAAATTTGTAAAGTATCTTAATGATAACTCATTAAATATTAGTGAAAGACCAAAACCCTAAATAGCATCTCCTTACCCAAAAAGAAGATAAATATTAAAAACTTAGAGGACATAATAATTAATTTTTTTAAAACTTAAAGAAATGTCTTTGATATAGGCACACATTAGTTTTACAAGGAATAGTTAAGGTTGATAGTACATGCCACTGGATTTATATAATGTAAGCAAAAGTAGTTTACTTCCAGATGGAGCCTATGAAACAATAAAGATCAAAGAACAGAATCAAAATATAATCTGTATGTCAGCTGCTAAAATTCAGCCAACAATATGTAGGCAAAGAAGTGTTGCATAAATATCTGAGTCTTGTATATTTGTTTGTGGAACTAAAAGGGCTTATGATGGCAGCCAAGCATCAGATAATTGCCACCAGATATTGCAAATAGATTATAGTTAGGGACTCCAGTCTTACCATCAATATAGATTGTATAAGCAAATGATAAAAATTACAACACACTGCTATCTCTAAAAATTTAATCACCTACTGAATAAGTCATAGGCTGATGTCTAGAACCCTGAAGAAAAAGTAGATAACTACCCTCTAGAGAACCCACCTGCCAGTTCAAGAAGGATCTGGGTAAAGGAGCCCTGGAAGGGGTGCTTTTATATAATTTAAAAGTTGTTGAGGTAGCGTATTGTCCTGTAGAAAGGAGATCTTGGAGTTATGAAGAACCAAGTTTGAGCTCTGCTTCTCACATCTCCTGGTGTCTGCTAGAGTCATTGAACTGTTCAGTATACCAGGCATTTCTCTAAAATTCAATTTGTCTAAGAAGGTGTGGATCTGCAGTGATAGAGGGAGATCTTCACTAGGAGCATCATCTACTGAACTACAGTTATGATCCTGGGGGAAAAAAGTACAGAAGCCAGAGGAACCTTTCACTTCCATCTGAGGGCCACATTTTGTATTTAGAATATGAAACTTGGAGATTTACTCACTTCCTACAAATCTTTGTGTTGATCAGATTTGTTATTCCTGATATACAGATAAAAAGTCTTGACAGGAAAGTGAGAAGCATATGCCAATGCACACCAAGTTAGAACTAAAGTAGGAAAATTATATATTTTGACTTTGTTATTCTTTAAAAACAATTAGTCTGGGAAAGTCTTCTAGTATTCTCATCATCCACAAAGCTTGTCCCATGGGATCTTATGAGTAAGTTTCTTTTTTCTGGATCTATAGTGTTAGTTCTTTAGTGAAATTTATGTCCATGGGATACTTAAATGACTATATACCGAATGCTTGTGTCACCAGTTTGCTATAATACATTAAACCCTAATAATAATAATGAACTAGATTACTGGTCAGAACACTCAGTTCTAGTCCTTGTTTTGCTAATATGTCATTTTGACTCTGAACCTGTTTCCTCATCTATAAGATTGAATAGATAATCTTTAAAATCCCTTCCAGGTCTAAAGTAATAATCAGAAAAAAAATTCTAGTCGTCATTCTATTCTCTATTTAAAAGCTACTTCCTACTAGTAAATTAGATGCTGGAGAGGTACATTAACTTTTAAGCTATGTGGGAGCCATGTCTTGCATGATTGCTACTTGGCTTTATCCTGGTTAGTACTCTATTACCCTGATACAGGATGTGACACTTCAGTAGCCTGAAAACCCTATGAATGTCCCTAAGCACCTTTCTCATTTCTGAGAAGAATAGAATTTAACATTTAAAAATTAAATGTGAGTGCTTAGAAACTTTTAATATTTGGCTATTTTTAGAACAGCCTAAAAATGTCAGAACAAAACTAGTTTCATTAGAAAGTCTAAAGC
Organism: Gracilinanus agilis; assembly: GCF_016433145.1. Classification (NCBI taxonomy): domain Eukaryota; kingdom Metazoa; phylum Chordata; class Mammalia; order Didelphimorphia; family Didelphidae; genus Gracilinanus; species Gracilinanus agilis. Next base: position 608,560,423 of record NC_058130.1, on the reverse strand, counting down.
CTAGATACATTATCCCAAGTAAAGACATACTTTGCTATAAGTAATTTAATAATGAAAGTGGTGTTTTTGAAGTTGTGAGGTGACAGATGTCATAGCAGATGATCCTTACATTTTTCTAAATTTTTTCATTCTTTATTTTAAAAAATTGTTCAAGTCTTTTCATTTAGATAGATAGTATTTCACAAAAGCAATTCAGAATTTATAGTCACAGACAAGACATATAGAAACAATGAACTGATAGGAACCTTAAAAATCAGCATGGGTGTAGCTAAGTGGCTCAGTGGATAGAGAGCCAGACCTAGAAACCCTGGGTACAAATCTGACTGGATACTTCCTAGATATGTGATCCTGGGCAATTCACTTAAACCCAGTTGCCTAGCCCTTACAATAATTGTGTCTTGGAACCGATACTTAGTTTTAATTCTAAAACAGAAAGTTATGTTTTGTTTTGTTTTTTAAATCAGCATATCTAACTCATGTATTTTAGGAAAATGAAACCTAGTGAGGTGAATGACTTGTCCTATGTCACATAGCTATAATTTGCAGATTCAAGACCCAAACAGGATTCTTATTCAAATTTCCTCTTCACTGTCCTCTTTACAACATGTAAAGAAACATCACATAAGCATTATATACATTATAAAAGAATTAGGGAAAAAAGGGGGGTCAGCTGGGTAGCTCAGTGGATTGAGAGCCCTACCTAGGAATGGGAGGTCCTAGGTTCAAATCTGGTCTCAGACACTTCCCAGCTGTGTGACCCTGGACAAGTCACTTGACCCCCATTGCCTAGCCCTTACCATTCTTTTGCCTTGGAGCCAATATACAGTATTGACTCCAAAATGGAAGGTGAGGGTTTAAAAAAAAAAAAAAACTAGGTTACTCAGTGATATCTTCAAAATTCACGTGACTAAAAAATTGTAGAAGTTCATCCTTTTAAGGCAAGAGATTTTATCTACCGCAGAAGAAGGTAGGTTTGTTTGTTTTTTAACCTCAATATCTCAATGAAAATCACTCCTCTATATTTTCTGTTTGCAAATAAGGAAATTAAGCTAAAATAATTTAATATGAAACATGTAAGGGTCAATCAGTCAACAAGCAATCATTAAGTGTTTACTCTGTTCCAGACACTTGGTGCCAGGTTAGTCTACATAATCTATGCAGATAGCATAAAATCCTGATTTTCAGAAGTGTGTTTTCTGATAATTGACCATAAAATGTCTCTTCAGAAGAAAAGAAAGTGAAGTATATCTGCAGATCCAACCAAATGGCTGATTTGGGGATAACATTCCACTGTGAAACTTTAATATGGATTTTCATTGGTTAGGTTCAGTTTCCTGATCTAAAAGTAGCATCCCCATTAAAAAGGTCACATAACTTACTTTAGATGTGCTAAGCATACAAAAAAACATTATGAATAGGGCTTGCCAGCAACAGATACTAATCACATCAGGGTTCTTAGATTTTCTAATTCTGGCTGTGCCACTAACTAGTTGTATGAATTTGAAAAGAAGCAGCCTCTTTGGATCTAATTTTTCATCTTTAAAATGAAGGAATTAGGCTAGATAACCTCTAAGGTCTCTTCAATGAAAATTTCCTCTGAGTACTTTTTTTGCAATATATGAATTCTTATATTTACATTATGATGTTCATGGTAAATTTGAAAAAAAAATCAACCTTGTTCTTTGTTCATAGTTGAGTACATGAATTCTTCAGAGATACCTGTGTCATTCTAGGACTTCAATAACTGAATTTTGAGTTTCCAACAACAGATTCTCTTTAGATTTAAAAAGAGTAATATGATAGAGCTAGAGAAAACCATTTATTTATGCTTCTTTAACAAAATTGGAGTCTAGAAAGGTTAAGCAATACATACAGATACTAAAGTATTAAATAATGAAATACTTTTTATAAGCTTCCAAAAATGTCTAGTTATGATCTTATAGAACAATGAAAGAGAACAAATCAGAATATTTAGGAGCAATATTTTCTTTTACATAACCTCAAATCTACATATGTTAATTTGACATCATTTATTTGCCTATGCCCTATACAATAAATTCTGCATATATGTGTAAATAGGAAACTACAATTCCCTGAGAATAATGCTACTATTTTCTGGGTAAATGTATAATAGTTTTGGCAGGCATGGAGGAGGGTAGGGATCACTCGGTGAGGAAGTCCCTTTACCAATGTTGATTGGTACCTTTCCCACAACTCACAGTTTTAGAGAGTTGTCTGAGGTACTAATGGCAATGGTCACATGTCCAGAATGTGAGGAAGCACAAACTTACATTTTCCTGACTCCAAGGTCAGCTCTCCATCCACCATATATATCTTACTCTTTGTGAACTAATCCACTATAACTGAGGGAAACTGAAATAACTATTACCCACAAACAGAAATCACGGCCTGTGAATTTCCCTGGACAGAATTCCTATGCAAAATAAATTTAATCTAAGAAATTCAATCTCAAAAGTATATGAAAAACCCTAAACAGGGTAAAAATGTTGACTTGACAATAGCAACAGCCTGGATCAATCAGTCTATCTATAACCTGAAACAGTTATACTGGATACATTGATCTCATGGTAAAAAGAAATTACATTGACTTTACAACTCCATAATATTTCACATATTTTAAAAATCTACTGTCATTTGCTGGATATATCAACAGTACAGTACATGTGGGGGATAAATAAATCATTGCATATGATATATAAATAAGGGAATTAATGGCTGCACACTAGTAACACAATAAAACATTTCATCAAACCATCACTTAGAACTTAGTGTGGCCTATTATTAGAAGTAAAACTTTCTAGCCAAAATGGTTGTACAAAAAGTGATTTGTGAAGGGAACCAAAATAGTTTATATGAGGAAACCACTGGATATATCTGTAAGCTAATTACCTCAAACATTTTCCTATCTGGAAAGAATCAGAGTGGAAGAATTAACTGTATTGATATTGAGAATCACTCTGAACTTTCTGGGAAGTTGATCATATATTCATAGATGAAAATCTGGGAAGGACTTCAGAAATGATCAAGAACAGTTCCTTCCTTTTAGAGGAGAGTAAACTGAGTTCTAGCAAGGTTAAGCAACTTCCCAAGTTCACACAGATAGTAAGCATAAGAAGTGGGGTTCAAACCCATTGTTCTTTTTTATATATGAACCTCCTTGAATCTTGCTATTAAAATTGGTTGTTGTTGTACTGGGGACCTAGAGGCATAGATTCTCAGTGGAGCAATGGGAAGGAAACTTAAATAAAATATCCCTTATACTTCCTGAGAAAAATAGAATTTGGGAATAGGGAACAGAAAAGAAAAAGAATATAGGAAGTTCTAACCTCTCTTCTAGAAGCATTTGATCTGGCTGATTTTCAGGAACAACTATTAAAATGGGCTATTTGAAATTAAAGATAGGTCAAATCAAGTAGCATGTGCTTACTATGTACAAGGCATTGCTCTAATCCAATTTTTTTATGTCTTTTAGTGTTCTTTTCCTTCATATTACTGTAGTAATTGTTTATAATTGTCTCTGAGTTCCATTTAATTTTATCTTAATCAGTTCAAACAAGTCTTCACAAGATTCTCTGAATTCTTCATATATATATATATATATATATATATATAAAATGCAATAGTATACTACTATAATACTAAATCACATTTTGTTTTAAATTCTTTCCTAACATGAAAAATTCTACAATTGACATCATAGGAATTTTCTTCTTTCCTTTTATCTCCTTAGGAGAACATATAGTCATCCCTCACCTATCACAGGAGTTACGTTTTAGAGACTCCCCACACCCACCCCATGATGGATGAAAATCCACAAAGTATTGGTATTATATTGATTTTATTATTTATATATATTGTAAGGCTTTATAAACCTTTCCCTCTCTCCTATAAAACTTTTCCACACTCTTATAAACACTGAGCCAATCAGCACCCAGGATACAAAACACAGTACAATGGTTGCTCCCCTTGTATTTTTATTATATCCAAATTTAATTTTTATTTTGTTTGAGAAAAATTCTCAGGGAAAGAAACTTGCTGATTCCTTAATCCAGAGAATGAACTGTTTGCAGAGAGATGCCTGAAGAATCTACATTTAATCAAGAGATCCAGAATGAACTTTGGGTTGCAATTGATTGAACTGATGGGGTTTGTTGCATCAAGCGATCCAGAATGAACTTTTGGGTACAATGAATGGACTGATGGGTTTTGAACAGCTACTTTAATTGTACATGTTATGCCAATAGGGGACTGACCCCAACTGGTTTCTTGTCAATGCGCTTAGCAAAACATTGGTTTTGCTTTCTCTCTTTTCCATTTCCCTCTTATCTCTAACTATTGTAGTTAGAAGACCTTTGTGAGTATAAGATGTTTGTGTAAAATGATCACTTGGGGTGACTAGGCACCCAAAATGATCATCAGGGGGATTGTGTAAATAAAATTAGCTCTAGTCTATTCTATAGTCAAAACTCTACCTACCTGAGATGATATCATCCCTACCTCCCTTAGTGGGGTGGGGAGACGAGTTAGTTACCCACAGGTGACAATAAATAACAAATCAAGAACAAGTGACTGCCCTTTGGGCAGTCCAAATCAATGCATAGACTGCCATTTGTCCATTTGAATTAGAGGTGGACCCACGGGAAGTGACAAAAGACACTATCTCTTTAAGTATGTTGGTTACTTCCTGTGGAGGCAGTTCCCGCCTTGAACTTGGTGCTGAAGGACCTCTCCTGAGACCACAGACAGCTTCTACTCTGTATTGTCATGTGGGTAAGTTAGGCTGACTTCCTTGGCCTACCTAGGCCGCTTCCAAACTCTGCCTTAAATAGGCACTAGTCTATCTGGTTGCTAGGCCTTGAGGCTTGCAGCCTAATTTATTTAGTCTTTTAAACTTCTCTCCTCCAGGCCTCCACAGGCCTGGACTAGCCTCTCCCTTTCTCTTTATTCCTATATCTTTACCTTCCTATTGTAAATAAACTGCCTAACCTGATGCTGACTTGGGTCTGATTTAATTACGGAATCAACCTGAATTGTTGATTCCTGGCGGCCACACTTTAAATACATATCTATAAAATACTTAAATTTCCCTCTTACAATTCCATCAGTCAATATTGTGCTGTGTACAATCTCATGTTGGCAAACATGTGCAAGTGGTGGTGGTGTACTGCATTTCCATTGTATACAGTACGGTATTCATCTGCAAAATCCCACACTATAGCAAAAACTCCATGACACAGAATTAGATATTTATTTTTAAAACCCACAATACATTGAAGCCACGATGAGCTAACTGCAATATAGTGAGGGATGATTGTATTCAATAGTGTCATCATTGTCAAGAGGATGAACAATTTAGACACTTTTTTAGTATAGAGCCAAATCGTTTTTGTTTTTTTTTGGCTTGTTTTGTTTTGTTTTCCCAGAACTATATATTATTACTATAGAATATTATTTATTTTAAATACTAAAAAATAGCCAAGATGTACTAAGTAGAGAAATCTTTGATGGAATAACATTTCTTGGACATCAGAATTGGCTATATAACCCACACCCTACAACTGCCTAGTTAGATCTTAAATAGTTTCTAAATTCAACCATTTAATGCTGAGTACCTTTACTAGTACTTTCATATTGTGTTTCTCTCCTTCAGTTCTTTTCACTCTACCCAAATGTCCCTTACCTGGTTTTTAGAGACTCAGGGCTTTCTGATTTTCTTGGCATTCTCATTCCCCTCCCCTTACATATAGCACACATCTTATACAGAGATACCTGAAGCCATAGCCTTTTTGCCTTCATTCAATATTAGGTCTTCCAGCAAGGCTCTCAGTTAGTATGCATCCTAGAAGTAGCATTGCTTGTAGAGTCAGAGGGTCTGGGTTTATATTCCTCTTCTAGTGTTTACTACCTGAGAAGCCTGAAACAAGGCATTTATCCTCTCTGGTTCTTTCTTTCTCATCTATGAGGTATGGTTTCTAATGGTTTCTGAGATCCCTTCCTGATCTAGTCTATTATTATTATCTAGATTTTTCCCTTTGGGGCCTGAAGGTAGGGGAGAAATTCAATTCCAGGGAATGGTGGATAAACAAACTAAAAATCATTAAATCTGCTCCTTTAAGGAGCTTTTTACTTATAAATGATATATGTCCACAAAGGAGTCCATTACCAGAGCCAGACTTCCTCTCTTAATGCAAAAATAGAGAACCTTGGCTAGTGAAAACACATAACTTTTATAGTTTCTGGTACCCAGGATTATGAAGCTCTTAGAAAATAATCTAAAGGCAGAACAAATCTCAGGGAGAATGTTAGAATATATGCAATAGCAATAGCAATAAGCCAAAAAAGACAATAGAGAAACATTCTGGAGTATTCCAAAATAAGAGTAGATGGGGAATGGAGAAAAGAATGATATGAAAGAAAACACTGAGATCAGTGCTGAATGTGTTTCTGAGCTCTTTAGGACATCCTCCCCTTGATTCTGTCAGTTTGGGAAAAATAATAATAATTACCATGTTCTTGTCATACACCCCAGAGCTCAGAGACCATTTAGTCATTTTACAGATAAGGAAATTGAGGACAAAGGAGATTAAGTGACTTGTTCAAGATTACACAGGCACTGAGCATCAGAGGTGGGATTTAAACAGAGGTCCTTCATCTTCAGAGCCAATATTTCCATTCTAATAACTCTCTTATCTAAATGTTCAAGGTATTATGTATTTATGCAAACTTGTTCCCTTATCATTTACAGTGACTCTTCTGCCCAATAAACTAAGGAATCAACATTCTTTAAAAAAAAAAAAAAGACTCCTAAGAATTGTCTTAGAATTTGTCCAAAGCATCAGTTCCAAGACTAAGCAATTGGGGTTAAGTGACTTGCCCAGGGTCATACAGCTAGGAAGCATCTTGAAGGCAGATGTGAAACCAGCACCTCCCATCTCCAGGTTGGGGTAGCTCTCTATTTAAGGAGCCACCTAACTGCCCTTGTATAATCTTCATTCTTGATTCTGGAGCTAGACATAGATATGTTCTTGGTGTGCCAAGATAAAATTCAGAAAGTATTTTCTCCAGATGTTGTAAATAGAAGCTAGTTGTGTTTTAAAGGGCAATCTTAGGATCCAAAATACCTCAAAGGAAGTGGTTTGGAGTGGAAAAACACTGTTCTTAGAGCCTAGCAATTACAGTTTGAATCACAGCTCTGGAATTCTAGCTCTGACTCTAAATAGGTGTGTGAGCTTGGGCAAGCCACTTAAAACTCTCCAGGCCTCAATTTTTATCATCTGTAAGATGGGGGTTATATAACCACAAAGGGCTACTTAGTTAAAATTGTTCTGTTTAACCATAAAGTGCTAAATAAATTTAAGGTTTTTTTCCATAAGTATTATTAACTACACTATAAATTAAACAGACCTTTGTGGGCTAAGCCATGAGTTTGACAATCATTTGTAATATGGTTTCTAGGGAGAAATATAGTTTGTCATTAAATTTCCAAATACATTAAAAACAACTTCAAAAGAACTTTTGAAATGCACGCTCTTCACCTAACAAAATCTTTCCATAGCTTCTATAACAACCATATAAGGGAATTCTAGGTGTGACATCTTGGGTCTCACACTCTTCATATGGATAGAGATACCAATAGCAGCAGCATCTTTTTATCTTTTCCTTTTTGCAGTGTCTAGTACAATCATTGAGAGACATTGCATTGATGTCATGATTTTTTTAAATGTTTCAGTGTTTACTTTCACGTAACTTATTTTCTAAATGCCCCTCTGCTTCCAACACCTCAATTTAATAGGGGCCACAGTAGATATACTATCTAATATATCTAATATATATTTTGGGGACAGGAAGAACAATGTAGTCTGAAAACTGGCACCATTTGGAAATCATTGGAACCGGAAATATAACCATGCATTAAAGACTTGGTTAGCTTCCTCACACATGTATCAGTGTGCAGGCTTTTGCCAATTCAATCAAGCCATTTGGGTGCACTTTGATACTAGGCTAAGGGACTTAAAAGCAGGAATTTTTCTTTTCTTTTGCTGTTTTTGTTTTAAGCAAGAGAGTAATGGCCACCAGAACTCTATTATATTTAAGGAGAGGACTCAATGGCATTAAGATGTCATACTTTACCATAAGCTTTAGAATTAGATTTAGATTTTTTAGGCAATAACTGATTAATGATTTCTAAGACTGTGTAAAGAGTTTGATTTCAAGTAGGGGCAGACAACAATCAAGTAATCTAAACCCTGACAAGTGTTAAATTGGATGTGTAGTGCAGAGGTATAATCAACCCTGCAAAAGGCTAACTGCAGAATTTCTGGCAGTTAAGAAGGGTTTAGAACCCTGACTAGCAGCAGTTGACCCAGGAGGCTTGGTCAGAGTGGAAGGGCCAACTGAGCTCGGTGTTTGGGCTGAAACCTGGCCTTGATTCTGTGCCTTTTCTCTTGAGATTTTGTACCTTAGCTAATTCCTCTGGATCTCCCTGACCTTCCCTATTCCATTCCCCATTTCCTTTCCTAATTCCCTGTGGGTTTGGGAGAAGGGTGGATTTGGGTGGTAACAATCAAACTTTGAAGACTTAGTTTTTCCCCATAGTCAAGTAGGCTTACCCTTGATACAAATTATCTCCTGATTCATTGTGTATAACTTCCCTAACCTTAAAGGCAACAAAGCCTCCAGGGCTGAGTGGGAGCAGGCTCTTGCTCAGTTTGCCCCATTCCTGTGTCCCTCCCCCACCTGGAGCTTCTCCCTAGGCAGTTGTTAGAGAAACCTTGTATCCCTCTGTCCTTTAATCAACCCTGAAACTTAATAAACCCTGTTGTTATTTAATCAAACCTTTTGCTAAATCATTGGTTGAAATGATAAAAGAGGGATAAGGAGAGAAAGGAATTGTTTCTCTGATTTCTGAGGGTAGCTGGAGGCATCCATCTTGGAGGAAGTGAGATCTCTATACTTCCTCTGAGAAGTCTGTCTATTTCACAAACAGGGAAGAGCCTGGGGACTCTTTCTTTGTGAACTTGAGAAACTGACTAGAAAGCCCTCTAGTTAATTTCAAACCATTTCTGGCTGGCCCTGACCTTTTGTGTGTAGTAGTGCCCTTCCTACCTGAAGGGGTTCAGCCTGTTTCACTTCAGTGTCCTCTGTCTCAAGCCTGTGTACCCAGTCTGTGTCTCCCTGTTGCAGCTGCCTGCCCAACCACCTCATCCTCTCCCCTTGCCGCTCATTATACTTTATCATCTTATATTTCCCTAAATTCAGTCGTTCACTTACATCTCCTACTACCTCAATTTACTACTAGACCACTATTGTACCCTCCTTTTCCACCTACTGACTTAGGGACCCACAAACCCCATCCACTTGCTTTATTCCCATATTATAGATGTCACTAGCCCGAAACAGGTAGTAGTACTTCTGGCCAACTCCGAGGCATTATGAGAAAAGGGACACTCATTTCTTAAGCCCTGTGAATTTAAAAACCTATTAATCTACATGGAGAGGGTGAAGGTGATTTATCACCCATCAGGAGCAGGGTTACTCCCACAAGAAGATTCAGTGAATTTTGTATATCCATTGGTGAAGTGTGTGAACTGTTTTATAGCTTTGAACCTGACCTCTCTGACTAGATGTCAAAGAAAAGTAGACAACCAATGAGGAATCAGCTACAGAAAAACGGTCTACAAATGTGTGAATCAGACCTCAAAGAAGGTGCATGAGCTCTGGACACTCAGGCTCATGAAGAACAAAAGTTGGAACTCTTTTTTGGAAAAAATTATCAAACTATGACCAAAACCACACGAAGCATGAGGAGACAGACATACTGATTCAACACAATGAAAACCCATCATTGTTTTAGATTTTTGAGCCCAGGAAAAAATTCTGGAGCTGGGACAGACCACATTCTACTGGACCAAGATGGCAGCAGATGCATATAAGTGTACTTGTTGTATAAAATGAAGGCACTAACTTGATCATGATACATGAAAAGCTGGTGGAGGGAAGGTAAGGAGATACAGAAATGATAATGGATCACCATAGAAATGTCAGGACTTTAAAGTCAATAAACAAATTGACGTAAGATTTTCCCCAAAGGGATGAGGGTATATGTGTGACCTGATAATATCCACTAGAAGAATGTATGTAAAATGTATAGGCCATTCGTAAACATCATGCGCCATCCAATTACTTTTTTTAAAAGAAGCCTTTACCTTCTGTCTTAAAATCAATATTAAATATTAGTTCAAAAGCAGAGGAACAGTAAGAGTTAGGCAATTGAGGGAAAAAAATAGCTTACCCAGGGTCAAACAGTTAAGAAGTATAGGAGGCCAAATCTGAACCCAAGACCTCCCATCTCCAGGCCTGGCTCTTGATCCATTGAGCTATCTAGCTGCTCCACCATCCAATAACTTTAACTAGAGCTTTTATAACATCTAAACATGTTGTGTATACATATGCATGTGACCTATGTACTTGGTCTAATCTACGTATCTCTAACATGGATGTTACATACTATTTTCTACCCATATATTCCCTATATTCTGCAGATAATTTTCATGTAGCCATGCTATACTTAAATTATTGAACATCGCATGACGTACATTGATAGCTTATTCTTATGAAATTCTATACTATTCAGTTCCTAAAGAATCTATTGATCTGTCCTTATTCTTGATTTCTCTGCATCTTTGGACATTTTTATAATAGTTACCTAAAATCTTTATTTTTATTTACATATGAATATATAAAATTATATATAAATATAAAATATTTATATGCATACAGCTTGATCTTCCTCTCCTCCTAAATATACTCATTTATGGATTTTCATGACATGTAAGCTTCTAGAGGATAGTGATTACTTCAAGTTTTTCTTTGCATCTCAAATGTGTATCACAGTCCCTGGTGTATAATAGACTCAATAAATGCTTCTTAGTTGGGTGACTGATTAATACTATATTCTAGGCACTGAAGATAAAACAAAATATTGCTGTCCTACAAGGCATTTATATTCTACTCGAAAGAACTAACTGGACATAGATATGTAAATTAAAAGTATATGACAATTATATACAGTCATTTTAGTTTGGAGACCAAGAGCAAGTGAATCAGGAAAGATTTCAGTATATCTATGTGCATAAATTATAATTTTACAAAATTCAATATTTTATAAGGTATTACAATATTTTAAACTATCAGATGTTGCAAAGAAATCAAGAATAGGGACAGTAAACAATTCAATACATGTTTTAATGAATTGAGTAGAATTTCACAAGTATAGGAGGAGGGATTTGAAGGAATGAGGAAATTTTTAAAGTGAAAGATAGAAAATTCCAGAAAGGGGTTAGAAAGGGAAAAGAAATAGCCTTGGAAAGAAATAGAGACAGTAGATAGAGCATCAGGTAGGGGAAACACCAACCTAGTAGACCAGTTAGAACATAGAGTGCATTGCCAGTGGGGGCTGGGGATAAGAGGAATGTTTCTGTCTGGAAAAACAAATTAATGACAAAGTAAAAGGAAATAGGGAGTTTGGAAAGTTAGGTAGGACAGTGGATAGAATATCAGGCCTGGAGTCAAGAAGGCCTGAGTTCAGTTCCTGGCTCAGACACTTACTGGCTGTGCGACCCTTGGCAAGTCACTTAACCTGTTTTTCTAATCCACTGGACAAAGGAATGCTAACCCAGTCCGGTACCTAGCCAAGAAAACCCCAAATTGGATCACAAAGAGTCACACATGACTGAAATGACTGAACAAAAAATATAGGGAGCTAGCACATGTAAGGTATGTAATTTGTTTTTGTTTTTATTATGGAGAAAATATAATAGGCACATCCGACAAGGGAAAAGCCTCCTATGCCTCATCCCAGAGTGTAAGCATTCATCTGTGAAAAACAGACTCCATTCCCCCTGTGCTCATATAGTAGATATTGAATAGAGAAAAAGAGAGGCTTGTAGGAAAGAGCAGGGGATAGATACAGGAAAGGAACCGCAATAGCATGATCTAGAAATGGGGAAGTATTAGTAACAGATTTTAGCTTTCTTGCCAGATATGGAGTGTCACTGTGGCCAGTGAAACAGGAAGAGAAGACATTCTGGTTAATGTGAAGCTGCATATTGGTAGTCTAAGCAAAAATCCTGGGGTTGCCTTCACTGAAATCTCAACCCCTTTTCACCTACAAAGACACTTCCTAATATTTTTTCTATTTGTTAATAAGTATACACTGGGAATGTGGGCATCCTTTTTTCTATTGTTTTATTTCACTTTTTTGTCCTGAGTAAAATAAATAATGTTCTATTTCTAGACCTATCCATTACCTTTGGTTTGTTAGCAGGCTTAGAACAAGATGACTCACTCTCTCTCTCTCTCTCTCTCTCTCTCTCTCTCTCTCTCTCTCTCTCTCTCTCTCACACACACACACACACACACACACACACACACACACACACACACACACACACACACACACAGTCCTACTATTCAGTGGCCTAACAAAATAGGAACAGGTGGAAGTAATAACAAACCAGGTTACTGGGAAGATCAGCGAGTACATCTGCACCAGCTCATGCCTCATTACTTCAAAGACAATTCTATCCTAAAAAACTGTTTGTTCTCCTGCTTGCTGTGGTGACTTTGGGTGCTGAATGATAAGGGCAAGAGAACAGACAGGCGATTGAAATAACCTGCTTCTTTAGCAGATGCAAAAAAAGTCTTTCCTTCTTGGAAATTTGAAATAAATCATACCTGAACTTGAAATTGAAATGCCAAAGGGCAGATTGCAAAAAAAGTGAAAAGTTCAAATATATACCAAGGGGATGACAATCCATCTCCACCCTGAAAAGTTTTAGGAATCATCACCGGATTTTTTTTTTCATCAACTTTACCTAAGGTACATTTCCCCTTGCCTAAGGGTCATGGTGTAATGCATATGCATGGCTGAATTTGGAGTCTGGCAGACCTGGGTTCGAGTTCTGTCTTTGCTACCTACTAAGTATTACCTTAGGAAAATCACTTAATTCTCTAAGCTCTGTTCTTTATATGTAAAATGAATGGATAAGATAAAAGTAGGTAAGATTCCTTTCAGCTCAAAATCTATGATCCTAGGAATACATTTATTCTGTTTTTGGAAATACTTATTTAGCCATTTTTTCCCTGTAAATCTAAACAGATAACTCCTATTTAAGCCTCAAGCATTTGCCTCAATGATACCTAGATTCCATGGATGTATAAAAAAAGTATCAAAGTATCTTTGATAAAAGTATCAAAGATGTCTACAGTATTGTAGCCCATCCTTCTAAAATAAGGTTTCTTAACCTGCGATCCAGGGATATCTGTGATCATTAATGGGAAAAAATAATGACATCGTTGTCTTTGCTAACCTCTAAATGAAATATAACATTTCTTTCCATTCAAAACACAACATTATTCTAAAAAAGGGCCCATAAGTTTCCCCAGACTTCAAAGGAATCTTTGGAACACAAAAAGATTAAGAACTCCTGCTCTGAAAGTCTTTCCCTTATCAGAGTAGCAGGTTCCCAGAGGCTCCTGAAAAGTGTGGAGCCACCTTGTCTTAAGTGGGCAGGTGGCCTTTAAGTGTCAGTGCCAATATTTAATCCCATTTCATCCCTTCAACACTAGAATGCCATTTGCAAAAGAAGGTAATTGTCTCCTCTCAGAATAATCAAAGTTTTAAGCAGGTGAGGCTATCTAGTGAGGCAAGGACTCTTATCCCAGCTACTTGCACAAGGAAAACTATCATCTGAACAATTTGGGGGGGAAATTGTAGCTCCCTAAAAAGTTGAGGCTTAATGTATGTCAACATCCCTTGCTTCCTCCTGGAAGCATGTGCAGGCAAGCTGGGCTGGAATGTGTGATGCTGACTGTGGAATGCCCAGGTTAGATCAGAAACACAGCAACTGTCACTCAGGGTGAGCATAATCAAGATTGAAATCACACCTCTTGGTTCAGCACAGGCCTGCAGCCGGAGTTTCTGTGGGTGAGCTGCAAGGGTGCTATCTGGCTTGTCATGTTTAATAACTTTCTCCTCTGAAGTCTGATATGCTGAAAGATCTGTACTGCTGATGTTAAAAGCTGGATTTTCGATGCCTTCTCTGGTTGCTCCATCTTCTTTTGCTGGAGAAAACAAGGAGGTCAGAAGAGCACATTTTACCAAAGTGTATTCCAATGACAAGCAGAAAATTCCTTCTAGTAATTCCTTTGCTCAAAGACTCAAGTGTATCGTCCTCAAATGTCGCCAAAACAGAATTAGGTTAAAATTAACTCTTAAAAAAAAGAATAAATGATTAAAATAATTACAAATTGCACCCTGACAAGCAAGAGCAAAATTTCGCCCACAGCCATTTGTCTGTAATTAGTTAATTAATCCTTACACAAATTATGAGCAATAACTCATCAAGCAAGGCTCACCCATCAGAAATTCAGCCGACTTGGATTTCTTCTGCTTAGTTTGCTTCAGAGCCTTCTGCTGGAACTTCTGGAGGGAAATTGTTAAATGAATAAATTAGCTAAAGAATGAAGATCATCATTTATGATCCACAACTAACACAGTATTTTAAATATGGGATGGCATTGAAATGTCATTTAATTTGTATCTCTCCTAAAGGGGTCAACCACTAATTGAACAACAGCAGTGGAAGAATTAAATAAAATAGGATAAGAAAAGTTAATATAAATGCCAAACGAAGGTCACAGTAAAATACTTGGGATTTTTTTAATCATTTTTAATTACTGCAAAGAGCCCTCAACAAATGAAGAGCTTTGGAAAAGTTATCTTTTGAGTTGAATATTGAGTAAAGTTATTCTACTGTTCTGTTTCTTTGGGGTAAGCTAGATATGCCAGTACAAAAACTTTTTTGCTATGCTATATTTAACCTTCACTTGCTTCCAAAATCTCTGAGATTATATTACGACCAGCACCAAGCTAGTAAAGAGCAAAGCATATGTCTTTATGTACAAACACAAATTTTGTTTAGGGAAAGAACAAAATAATGTACAGTACCGGGAGTAGCATGCTATAATAGAAATTACAATGAGTTCATGAGATGCCACATCAGATATTACATGTCACCAAAATCTAAGATTCATTACATTGCTAGAAAACCCATTAATATTAAAATGCATAAAAAATGGCTAAAAATGAAAATGAACGGCAAGAAATATCTCAGATTCTTACATATTCCAAATGGAACACTGGGTAACTGTCAAACTTAAAAATCTGCAGTAGAAACTCTCTAATTCAAAATGAGTAATAATTCTTATGATAACACAAGGTGGTAGAATAAGAGAGAAAAAAGGCACATTATTCATGACCCTGTAAACCGGTCACCAATATGGAAAGATGTCTCAGTTTTAGGTTTCATTTGATNCTCTCTCTCTCTCTCTCTCTCTCTCTCTCTCACACACACACACACACACACACACACACACACACACACACACACACACACACACACACACACACACAGTCCTACTATTCAGTGGCCTAACAAAATAGGAACAGGTGGAAGTAATAACAAACCAGGTTACTGGGAAGATCAGCGAGTACATCTGCACCAGCTCATGCCTCATTACTTCAAAGACAATTCTATCCTAAAAAACTGTTTGTTCTCCTGCTTGCTGTGGTGACTTTGGGTGCTGAATGATAAGGGCAAGAGAACAGACAGGCGATTGAAATAACCTGCTTCTTTAGCAGATGCAAAAAAAGTCTTTCCTTCTTGGAAATTTGAAATAAATCATACCTGAACTTGAAATTGAAATGCCAAAGGGCAGATTGCAAAAAAAGTGAAAAGTTCAAATATATACCAAGGGGATGACAATCCATCTCCACCCTGAAAAGTTTTAGGAATCATCACCGGATTTTTTTTTTCATCAACTTTACCTAAGGTACATTTCCCCTTGCCTAAGGGTCATGGTGTAATGCATATGCATGGCTGAATTTGGAGTCTGGCAGACCTGGGTTCGAGTTCTGTCTTTGCTACCTACTAAGTATTACCTTAGGAAAATCACTTAATTCTCTAAGCTCTGTTCTTTATATGTAAAATGAATGGATAAGATAAAAGTAGGTAAGATTCCTTTCAGCTCAAAATCTATGATCCTAGGAATACATTTATTCTGTTTTTGGAAATACTTATTTAGCCATTTTTTCCCTGTAAATCTAAACAGATAACTCCTATTTAAGCCTCAAGCATTTGCCTCAATGATACCTAGATTCCATGGATGTATAAAAAAAGTATCAAAGTATCTTTGATAAAAGTATCAAAGATGTCTACAGTATTGTAGCCCATCCTTCTAAAATAAGGTTTCTTAACCTGCGATCCAGGGATATCTGTGATCATTAATGGGAAAAAATAATGACATCGTTGTCTTTGCTAACCTCTAAATGAAATATAACATTTCTTTCCATTCAAAACACAACATTATTCTAAAAAAGGGCCCATAAGTTTCCCCAGACTTCAAAGGAATCTTTGGAACACAAAAAGATTAAGAACTCCTGCTCTGAAAGTCTTTCCCTTATCAGAGTAGCAGGTTCCCAGAGGCTCCTGAAAAGTGTGGAGCCACCTTGTCTTAAGTGGGCAGGTGGCCTTTAAGTGTCAGTGCCAATATTTAATCCCATTTCATCCCTTCAACACTAGAATGCCATTTGCAAAAGAAGGTAATTGTCTCCTCTCAGAATAATCAAAGTTTTAAGCAGGTGAGGCTATCTAGTGAGGCAAGGACTCTTATCCCAGCTACTTGCACAAGGAAAACTATCATCTGAACAATTTGGGGGGGAAATTGTAGCTCCCTAAAAAGTTGAGGCTTAATGTATGTCAACATCCCTTGCTTCCTCCTGGAAGCATGTGCAGGCAAGCTGGGCTGGAATGTGTGATGCTGACTGTGGAATGCCCAGGTTAGATCAGAAACACAGCAACTGTCACTCAGGGTGAGCATAATCAAGATTGAAATCACACCTCTTGGTTCAGCACAGGCCTGCAGCCGGAGTTTCTGTGGGTGAGCTGCAAGGGTGCTATCTGGCTTGTCATGTTTAATAACTTTCTCCTCTGAAGTCTGATATGCTGAAAGATCTGTACTGCTGATGTTAAAAGCTGGATTTTCGATGCCTTCTCTGGTTGCTCCATCTTCTTTTGCTGGAGAAAACAAGGAGGTCAGAAGAGCACATTTTACCAAAGTGTATTCCAATGACAAGCAGAAAATTCCTTCTAGTAATTCCTTTGCTCAAAGACTCAAGTGTATCGTCCTCAAATGTCGCCAAAACAGAATTAGGTTAAAATTAACTCTTAAAAAAAAGAATAAATGATTAAAATAATTACAAATTGCACCCTGACAAGCAAGAGCAAAATTTCGCCCACAGCCATTTGTCTGTAATTAGTTAATTAATCCTTACACAAATTATGAGCAATAACTCATCAAGCAAGGCTCACCCATCAGAAATTCAGCCGACTTGGATTTCTTCTGCTTAGTTTGCTTCAGAGCCTTCTGCTGGAACTTCTGGAGGGAAATTGTTAAATGAATAAATTAGCTAAAGAATGAAGATCATCATTTATGATCCACAACTAACACAGTATTTTAAATATGGGATGGCATTGAAATGTCATTTAATTTGTATCTCTCCTAAAGGGGTCAACCACTAATTGAACAACAGCAGTGGAAGAATTAAATAAAATAGGATAAGAAAAGTTAATATAAATGCCAAACGAAGGTCACAGTAAAATACTTGGGATTTTTTTAATCATTTTTAATTACTGCAAAGAGCCCTCAACAAATGAAGAGCTTTGGAAAAGTTATCTTTTGAGTTGAATATTGAGTAAAGTTATTCTACTGTTCTGTTTCTTTGGGGTAAGCTAGATATGCCAGTACAAAAACTTTTTTGCTATGCTATATTTAACCTTCACTTGCTTCCAAAATCTCTGAGATTATATTACGACCAGCACCAAGCTAGTAAAGAGCAAAGCATATGTCTTTATGTACAAACACAAATTTTGTTTAGGGAAAGAACAAAATAATGTACAGTACCGGGAGTAGCATGCTATAATAGAAATTACAATGAGTTCATGAGATGCCACATCAGATATTACATGTCACCAAAATCTAAGATTCATTACATTGCTAGAAAACCCATTAATATTAAAATGCATAAAAAATGGCTAAAAATGAAAATGAACGGCAAGAAATATCTCAGATTCTTACATATTCCAAATGGAACACTGGGTAACTGTCAAACTTAAAAATCTGCAGTAGAAACTCTCTAATTCAAAATGAGTAATAATTCTTATGATAACACAAGGTGGTAGAATAAGAGAGAAAAAAGGCACATTATTCATGACCCTGTAAACCGGTCACCAATATGGAAAGATGTCTCAGTTTTAGGTTTCATTTGATGAAGGTTCAATACAGAATGCTAAATATTTGAAAAAATTATTTCATCTACACCTTTATATAAACAGAAAATATCAAAACTTCTAATCATTCATTTTGCATTCACAAGTTCTCAGTTAATCTACTGCCAACTCTTTAGAAAATATTATATAATTCTTTCAATTATAAAATATATTTTAAATTATTTTAAAGAATTTTAAAATATCTAAAGGATATTTAAAATATTGAACTAAGGAATCAAATATGTACATGGCTAGACTAACTATAATTAGGTCTATTTTTCTCAGAACTCTTTGGTTAACAATATTTTAGAAAATCCAAGGAAATCTTCCATATACAATAAAAAGACATTTAAATAGCACTAAAATTATAGAAATTATAAATTTCTAATTGAATAAAATGAAACCTGAATTAAAAAATAAAATATTTTTCATTCTTTACAAAAAGACAGCCTAGGGGGCAGCTGGGTAGCTCAGTGGAGTGAGAGTCAGGCCTATAGACAGGAGGTCCTAGGTTCAAACCCGGCCTCAGCCACTTCCCAGCTGTGTGACCCTGGGCAAGTCACTTGACCCCCATTGCCCACCCTTACCAATCTTCCACCTATGAGACAATACACCAAAGTACAAGGGTTTAAAAGAAAGAAAGAAAGAAAGAAAGAAAGAAAGAAAGAAAGAAAGAAAGAAAGAAAGAAAGAAAGAAAGACAGCCTGAAATTTTCAAAAATCAAGAGAAATTCAGATAAATTTCAGAGATTTTCTTCAAAAGAAAATGACTACAATAGACTTTTGAGGGAAAGTTCAGAATTTAGAAATTATGCTTGAAAGTTTGTTTCAATGAAACAATTCCAACATTTACTTTCCAAATATATTTTGAGTTCAGAGAGTACGCTGATCTGTGGCTTAATATGCAATGTTTTAAAGCTTTCATGAGAGCTAAGTGATTCTTTACGTTTGCCACATACTCCAAAATGTGGCATCATGCCATAGAATTGAATATCTTAGCCAATCAAATACATGCCGTAAGCAGCAAATGGAAAGAAATGCCAGCACACAATTCACCAGTTCCCTCAAATTTCAAGATTAGGAAAAAAAACCAGACTGTATTCACTGAGGCCTATGATTGTGAACTTTTCAAAGCAGTGCTTTACAACTTCATCAACTGTTCCTACATTTTACAAAATAGTGGATGAAAGTGTGATTGTGTTCTCACAGCCTTCAACTGAGGTAATAACGATTATTAGATTTCCTGATATGTCTCAGTAACTTGGCACTTTTCTCTTTTCAACTTCTTATATATGTTTAAAAATAGCTTGATACAGTCTATTAATAGATTCAACTTCCTTGTAAAGGACTTCAAAGAAAATTAGGCACTTGTCCACTAGTGCAATAAGGGTCTCCAAGATGTTTTTATAAGTTTCACATACTTATAATGAAAACAATATGTGGTTTTTAGAGATGGATTCTTCTGAAGGACAACCAGATAATATTGAATTTAATTTATTCATTTTTCTTGTGATCTAGGTACCCCTCACACAAGTTCTATCACTTTTTGCTTCAGGGGAAATTGAGAACTGTTTCCCACTCCTACCCTTTTGCCAGTTTCCTCACTCTTTTCTCTCTTTTACACATGGGCACCTTTAAACAGTGTAAATTGCATCTTGTCCCCTCCACATTTTAGTTTTCTCTTTCCTGATGAAGCTTTCACTTCTTAGAGTTCAGGATCAAAATTATCCTCACTCACATTTTATATGCATTTCCTCATTAGTCACCAGTAGTTAAGTTCATGTATTTATGCAAATTTATGTCTAAAGTAATTGTTCTTTAATAAGTTCACATGAATCTATGATATCTACACTAAATACTCAAAGAAAAAGCTTCTGGTCACTATCTGCTTTCTTCTTTCAAACCTATGATCTAGTGTCAATTCACTTTCCATACTCATTTTCATTATCGGTCACAAAATAACAATAATTTTATCCCCCTGTGCAAGCTATAGAATATTAATTTAAAGGAATTGTAATAAGGCAGTGATGTCCCAGGTCCGATTCCCATAAAAATATGAGTAATCTCCAAACTACTTGGAATGAAAAACCTTCAAAATATGGAGATCAGTCAAAAAAATCAAAATCATGTTGGAAAAAGGTGAATTTGATGCCATCACTATCATTCTCTCTGCTACTGGATTGTCCTGAGGATGCTTTCAGTGACCCTATGCAATGATAAATAGCTTATATATCCAAATATTTTAATTCAATTACAAGAAGTAGTCATTTTATCCATTAGCACTATAGGTCACACAACATTAAATATATAAGAATAAGGGCAAAATAGTGCCTTGCCCTAGAACCATTTCTATCTGAATCCATTGAACAAGATAAGAATGTAAAACAACAACAACAATAATAATAAATGTCAGAAATTTTCAATAAATTTACTGTGAAAAAGGCTTATCTGAAAAAATGTGGCTCTGGTGTTTTTTAAGGTATGTATTACTTGTCTTAGTGCTTTTCCCCCTCCATTTTGGAAGCAAATAGTAAGAAAAATAGTTCTTTCAACATGCTCTCTTGTTAATGTGAGTATCCTGTTTCAGATGGAAGAAGACAGGTAATAACTATTGATACAAATGCAGTGGAGAACAAATCTTCCCAAAATGTTAACAGTATTCTTGGTTTGCAGTAAAATGTCTTCTTTCCTTGTCACTGAAAAGCAGCAAACCCTTTCCAATTCTGACTTTTTCTGCATAGAAATAAAATCTTTTGGAGAACAGGAAGTATAACTAAAGGCAGGGGTGGGGTAGGGAAGAGGGTGGAACAAGCTGAGACAGAGAGAGAGAAGAAAAAGAAGAGAGAGACAGAGACGGATAGTAAAAAGGAGAGAGATAGAGACAGAGAGACAGGGACAGAGAGAGGAAGAAGAGGGAGAGAGAAAGAGAGAGAGTGACAGAGAGACAGACAGAGAGAGAAACAAAGAGACAGAGAGAGACAGAGAGGAGACAGAAACAGAGACAGAGAGGAAGAAGAGGGAGAGACAGAGAGAGGAAGAAAAAGAGGGAGAGACAGACAGAGACAAAGTCAGAAGGAGAGAGACAGAGAGAGAGAGACAGAGAGAGAGAGGAGACAGAGAGAGGAAGAAGAGGGAAAGAGACAGAGAGACAGAGACAGAGAGAGGAAGAAGAGGGAGAGAGACAGAGACAGAGAGAGGAAGAAGAGGGAAAGAGAGACAGAGACAGAGAAACAAAGAGAGGGGAGAAGAAGAGGGAGAGAGGCAGAGAGAGTCAGAGTCAGGGACAGAGAGACAGAGAGGAGATAGAGACAGAGAGAGGAAGAAGAGGGAGAGAGGGAAAGAGAGAGAGGAAGAAGAGGGAGAGAGGTAGAGAAAGAGAGAATGAAAGGAGAGAGAGAGAGAGAGTGGAAGAAGAGGGAGAGAGTCAGAGAGAGAAAGAATGAAAGGAGAGAGAGGAAGAAGAGGGGGAGAGGCAGAGAGAGAAAGAATGAAAGGAGAGAGAGGAAGAAGAGGGGAGAGGCAGAGAGAGAAAGAATGAAAGGAGAGAGAGAAAGAAGAGGGAGAGAGGCAGAGAGAGAGAATGAAAGGAGAGAGAGTGGAAGAAGAGGGAGAGAGGCAGAGAGAGAGAGAGAGAGAGAGAGAGAGAGAGAGAGAGAGGAGAGAATCCTCATTTATAACCAGTGACAACCCAAACCGATGAAGTTTTTAAAAGAATGTGATTGTTGTCAGAAGGAATTGGGCACAGCAATGCCGAGTTCATCTCCGGATCTACTCCAAGTCCAGGCTGAGGGGCTCTGGGAGCGCTGCTGCAAGGCTGGTGGGCACAGACCAGCAAGAAAGTGAATTTTGCATACTGTACGGATCATCGCTCAGTTCAGGGCAGTCAGATTGAATCTGTGATCAACCAATTGTGCTTCATGAAACCGTCAGCCCTCATTTGTGTCTAGCTGTTTTGCTCTGCCCAGCTGTAAACAAGCTCTGCTCTGAGCTGTCTCTCTCCCCTTATCTGCTTCCAGAGATCACACAGACAGAGCTCAGCAGCAGCTGTAGAGTTAAAATTAAAGTTACCGCTTCCAGACAGCAGTCCCCCTGCAAGCAGGAAGTCAAAAAGAAGAGCAACTTCAGAATGACATAATTTTAGTCCCTTTTAGGGAAGGCATACCTTAGATTCATACACATCCTGGCATGCCATGTCTCTTCCATGAAATTAGATTAGGTTCTCCTAATGCGAACAACTATTCCCAACATCAGCAAACTAGCCCAGCAGACTTGTCCATGCTTTCTTTGCTTTGTGAGGCGTTTTGTGTAGGTGTGTTTGTGTTTGGGGTGGTGGTGGTGGTGGTGGTGGTGGTGGTGGTAATGGTACATTTTCCTCTTTGAAGGCCTGGCTTGAATACAACCAAAAGAAAAATAGATGGAAATATTATCAATTTGGTCTGAGTCCAGGGAAACTAATAGTGCCTGAAATATTCTAAAGAACAGAAACAGGGACAGGCATACTGGCCTCTGTCATCGTCCTCTTCAGCAAAGAAGGCATTTGCCTTAGACATACATACTGGAGAGTATGGATTTGAATGGGCAAAATTTCCTATGGAAAAATGAAATCTCACTGAGGCTGTTTTTCCTCCTCAAATGGCATAAAAGTATTATTTGGTATTCACCACATTTAATTCTCCTAACCAGCTGGTATGTCCCTGTTAAGACTTTCATTTATGCAGCTGGAGTTGGAACCTTTTCTATTCTCCCAGTCTATTACTTTGACTATTTAAGGGATAACAGCCAAAATGAAACAGCTTGTAATTTGCACCTGTCTGCTTTAAGCATTCCATGGTAGATTATGTAAAGAGTAAACCCTTCCTGCTAATGAGAATGACACTTGGTAGGGTCGAATGCAGTTGGGTTGCACAGTTATGTTATAGTTGGCTTTTGTGAGGGAGGAGGGAGGAGAGAAAGTATTGTTTGGTTGGAGGGGGCGCATTTTAATTGACTTGATAGCAACCTAAAATGTAAATAAGTTTATATTTCTTTCAGATAGACATTAGATGATGAATCTAAGAGCAGAATTAAATTATATGAAATTTCAGTAACTGAATGTGCTCCAAGGATCTCTGAGTGATGCAGGCTAGCCAAGAAGTAAATTAAAATAAGTTATGAAAATGCCACAGATGAGAAAGGAAAACAAATACCCCAAATCATTTCCAAGCCCTCCATGTACAGTCTTAGTTATGGGGAGTCTCTCTTTGTGGTGAAATTTTCCTATAGAGGAAGGCAAGAAGAGTTTTACATCATTTACATTTCAGAAAAAAAAACTCATGCCTTCGGAATAGAGGGAAATGACTGGATGTGAACCAAAAGTGTGGGTAAGTGGCCTTTAGACAAATTATTATTAATGAAGCCCATTTGAAATAAAACTTAAACTTAATGCCTCCAGAATTTTAAAATATATAAATATATATATATATATATATATATATATATAT